>NC_052355.1:24972897-25238192 GCF_009727055.1 Benincasa hispida | reverse complement strand
ATATTAATTTATGAAAATAAATTTATTTTAAAATTCTTTTTGGTAGGGAGTTGTAACTCTCTTCCCTTCTTTTCTCTCTTAAATTATGGTAATGGGGAAGTGAAGAAGAGGTTGTTGTTCTTCTTCCTGGTGTGTTTTTCCACAAGAGATAAAGACACAGGAAAGTTTTGTGAAAATTGGAATATCATCTCTTCCTCTCAACAATCTCAGAACCCCTCTTTTGCGAAATAGCCAAATGTCACACCCCCTCCCGAGTCTTGTCTCCCAGACCCGAAAGAAGATATAAAGATAGCGGTCACCTCCCTTGTGACATCAACTTCCTAACTTTCATCCAACTATATATAACTAATATGTATGAATCTTAATTAATTTTTATGAACAATTACAAAGGTTCATACTATTACACAATATTAGTTTTAATAATCCTAATGACTTCGAAAGATAACCCAATCCGAGTCTCGCTCTATGAGAGAGTGGTAGTTCCAGACCTTAGGTGGCTTTTTCCAGAACGTTCCGCTTTTAGCTATCTGGGGTAGGAGGGGGGTGGGGAATAAAATATTGAAAAATGTGAGCTAAATAGCCCAGTGAGTGGTAGCTTTTTAAATGAAAACAGTTTTTTTTTAAGAAACCATTTTCGGGAAACCAATTTTATACTCGAGAAATTATCACACATAAGAATGTAATCCTCTTAGCCTGGTAACTGGATATCCCTGGCATAATCATGTATTTTCTCGGATATTCTTGTGAATTCTCGATATGAATGATGTGGAAACAATCTCAGTACCCTTATAGGCCAACGAATGTGCACATGTTGACAATATCCCGTTAGATTTTCTATAGACACGCTAACAATTTCCCAAGGTACAAACCCAGTTTCTAATGCAAATCACAACAAGCAAAAATAACAAGAATCACATTAACCAATAAAGTCCAAAGAAACACTTTTCCCAATCATGCCAATTTTTCAAACTTTACATATATATATATAATTCAAACATATGAAAATAATTAAAAACCACTCACAGTCCTCTTGTTATTTCCTCAGAAATTCTTCGGTGTAAAGAGTTTAACCAATTAATCTCAGATCATTGGATCCCGTGATCTGTAGGTCCATTAAGTCCTCCTACTAGCTCACAAATGGATTAGCCTTTGAATAGCATGATAAGTTGATTTGAAATGTTCAATTTCGAATTAAGTGAATTAGTAATTATATGTGATATAATTACACGTTTAATTTTGGAATTAAATATAATTGGAGAATCGATTAATATATAAATATGATTTAAATATTAGTTTCATGAATAGGGATTCATGGTAATGGAATTGGTGATAAATTAATTTAATATTTGATATTAAATTAATTAAATTAATTAAATTGATTAATTAATTATTAATGATTAATTTTATTATAAAAATTGATTATTAAATTATTTTTTGTACAATTGAATTTTTTTTTATTTTGAAAATCAATTTCATATCAAAAAAGGAATTTGAAAATTAAGGAAAATCCAAATATCAGATTTTCCCACTTTCAAGTATGAAGGTTAGTCACCTTCTTACACAAAATTCCACCGTCAAACTCAAGGAGTAGCTGGAATCACTTGAAATGATCGGTTTTGCATGAGAGTCATATGATAAAACCACTCTTGATTGAGTGAAAAAGCTAAGGCAATTGCTAAATTGCTAAGTTTTTGAAGGTTGAAGAAGTTGTTCTTCAACAAGCTAAAAAACCAGAAAATCTCACCTCCAATTCCCTAAGTTCAAGCTTGTTTTGAGTCCCACAACCCAATCTAAGACTCCTAGAGAATAGTAGAGAAACTCTCGTAGTGGTTCACGACAAGAATTGGAGAAGATTGTAGCTAAATTTTGAGTTTGAAGACGATCTTCAAAGGTATGTATTGAAACCCTCTTAATACATAAGAACATGCTTATTTTGATGTCAAAAATTAAGGAATTAGAATGCTTAATGATCCTATTTGCTTTCGTTGTATATTTCTGTAAACCATCAAAACAATCGTTATAAAGAAAAAGTGAATATTTCGTAGTCCGGTCTTATGCAAACATCCTTTGCATAGGATGCCGCCACTCGCATGTCTCCACATGAATGACTTTGGGATCACATCATTTGTATCAGTATACAAAGTGAGCCGCATCCAATAGTGTCATCAGGACGAGGTATCCAATGTCATCCATATACTTGTAGACCATTTTCGCTATATACTAAAACTTGATCACTTTTATGTCTCCACCTAAAGTTAAAGTATTCATTCTATAACCATGGATTTCGTTTATTGCATTTTTATAACTGAATGCAATATCAATAACATTTTATTGAATGAACAACTCAATAATACTTTTATTGATAAATAGAATATGTTTCCAATATTTATGAACTGCGAGTTTTAGGACATTCTCAACACCAGGTGCTAACAGTTGGGACGTTATTTTATGTTCTATCATATAGTCCTGGACTTTCAAGTCTATATACTCTCCACCTCAATTTGAATAAAGTGTTTTTATCTTCTTACCTAACAACTTTTCAACTTCAATCTTATACTTCTTCAACTTTTCAAGAGCTTCAGACTTATGTTGTATTCGATAAAGATACCCATACCTTGAATAATCATCAATAAAAGAGATGAAATATTCGTAGCCTCTTCTTTCTTTTACATTCATCGGACCACAAAGATCTGAATGTATAAGTTGCAAGGCCTTTTTGGCTCTATAAAATTTTCCAGTGAAAGGTCATTCTGTCATCTTGCCTTCAAGACATGACTCACATTCTGTTAAAGAATTTTCTTCTAAACAATTTAGAAGTCCAGTCTTAACCAATCTCTCAATTCTGTTGAGATTAATGTGTCCTAATCTTTGATGCCAAAGGTGGGCATACTCTTTAGGAGACATTCTTTTTCTTTAACTGTTGTTGTCATTTTGAACATTTTAATATTTAAAACAACCTTTGTAACCAACGGCCTTAGTACATATAAGTTATTTTCTATTGAATTAGAACAAAACTCAATTTCATTCTTAAAAATAAACACTTTATTTTTAGAACAGGAAAGAATACATCTATTTAATCAAACAAGAAATTAAAATTAAATTTCTCTTAATTTTAGGAACAACATATATGTCATCTAATAACATATATTGTTTCCTATTCAAAAATCACTTGAGGTTGCCTACAACAACAGTAGTAAAAACTTCTCCAGTATCAACTCAAAGAGGCAACTCTCCAGCTTCCAACTACATCCAGGAACTAATTCCCTATGAGGAAGAACATACATGACTAGTGGCCCCTAAATCAATTATCCAGGCAGAATCATCATTCTCCACTAAGTACGTTTCCAAGATAAGCAAATCACATTTACCATCTTTGGAGTTCTTCCTTTTATGAAGAACAATGGGATCAACTTTAATCCCCTCATATGAAACTCCATATTATATCCTAGAGGTCAAACCTCTGTGATAAACTTTATTGGAGTTGGCAACATTTATCTCCCCTTCTTGTCTCTTGACTTTCAAAATGGACTGAAGTCCAAATAGGGAACTGATAATATTGGATTTGTCAATATTAGCCCATTCTGCTCGAATTGTGAGCACTCTCGTCTAAACAATTCTTGCAATGATTGTATGATCTCAAGTGGACTATTCTTTCATACCTTTTGGCTATAACATCATATATGCTCGCCAAAACGTAAACTCGGGCCTTATTATTAGCCTTTTTCACCTTTTCGTATGCATCACAAACATTTCGTGTTGCATTAGGGTTGGGAATAAAAGACATTCCTCAGTTAATACGAAATTTAGGTCAACAACCATGAAAATAGTCTCAAGTATATGTTTCCATGTCGTATAATTTTCTTTGATAAATCTTATAGTGGTTAACATTGAGAAGACTTTACTTGACATATTGCTGAAACAAAACAAATTGATCTACATTAGATTTTTGCATCTCTGCTAAATCCAATTATGTTTTAGCAAAAATTTAATGAACCCTTTCACATCTAATTTTTCAATGAAGCTTCAGTGATTTAAAATAAAAGCCACCGAAGGGTGGTCAGTAATCCTTTCACTAAACTGAGATACCCTCAACCAATATTACACCAAATTAACTTTTATTCTTGTAATAATTAGTCATGATTGGTTGGGTCAAAAAATCATTAACTTTCTGAACAATTTCTTGTAACATTTTAGATCTTCGAGTTTCACCCCAATGAGCCAATCGAAGGGGAAAATCGGTTGAGGCAAAAACTAAAGCGATCCTATCCATTTATGAAATTCTCCCTATATTGACTTACTGCACAAATCATTAGAAGGAGGCACTCCCAGGGCACCTTGAGGCCATGCAAAAAGATCTCACGATGCAAATCAATGAAGGTGACCACAAGACGTTAACATACATCCATCTCCCACTTATAATAGTACTTTCTTCATTCACCAAGATATTGACCCATGCAAATACTACCGAAAGGGGACACTCCCAGTGCAACTCAAGGTGGAGCATGATTCTCACGGTATGAACTTTAGGGAGAGCGTGAGTGGGAAAATGACATATCGTATGTATCTTTTTCTCCCAATAATTATCTTAAAGCCTAGGGTTTATTACTTAGGTAAATTATTTTGTTAATTTGCCCAATATAAACCTTATACTGGATAATTTAATAAGGCACAATTATTATTTATTAAACACTTTAATAAATTTTAATCATCTAGTGCATGCTTATAAAATATGTGACTGTTGTTGGGGTTGATGCCCCAAATCTCGTAGGGTCCCATAGTTTACAATTGCAATGTACAAACATTTTTATTTATGTAATAAAATATGTGATGTTTTATTTCAAAATTAGTTGCATTAACCACAAACCAATAAACTAACATCCAGAGTTATCTTGTAGCTTAAACATGTATATAGAGACATATGGATGGATCATGTTTAAGTGATAACATAAATTGTCTATAGTAGATGGATAAGGCTGGATACCTTATCCTGGTGACACTAAAAATATGACCTGCTTTGTAGATGTTACAATTGTTGTAAAGTGCTACAGATGATCTGATCCTGATCATTCATGTGGAGACATGTGAGTGAGGATATTCTATAGAAAGGAGTTTGTATAAGACCGGACCACGAAATATTTAGTCCCATTATATAACGTCGTCCATAACATAGTCTTACATTTCATAAGGATGACCATAGGTAACATGACTTGAATCCTGAGTGAGTTGTGAATTCTTATTTATGAGGGCGGTCCTTTAATTTGTATGGGTGAGAATGGCCAGATCACCGACTCAAAAAGCCTACCATTTTGGGATTCATCTAATTGAGGAGCTGGAAACACAACTACACAAGAAGAAATTTACTCCTTCCCCATTGTCGAGGCAAGTAGATAAATTGCTCCCTTAAAGGTTGATTCTAGGGCTTGATAATGTGGCGCCACAACCTCTACTGGACAGAGAGAGGCTTGATCATAGTTGGACTATGATTTATTGTTCATTAGAAGGATCGGTGATACTTAAGAAGTTAGATGTAACTATTGGGATAAAACGATAATTTTGGCCCAGCTGTACTTACGAGCAATTTGTAAAGAGTCCCCGTACTATTGTTTTATTATATCCAATGGACACAGAAATATATATGTAGTGCAAAGAGTGCATCTGTGTCTTTAGTGGAGTGCCCGATAGTTAACGGATGGTGAACAATTTAATTAAAGACTTTAATTAGTTATTCACGTACGGTTGGAGCTTCAAGCTATAGGTCCATCACGTCTCCTCGGTAACTCAACGAGAATAAATGAGAATCTATTTTTGGATTAATTTTAATTGTTCAAATTGATTGAGCAAATTAATATATGATATAATTAATTAAATTATAATTATATGTGATATAGTTACTATAATGTATTTGATACATTATAATATTAATTATTTACGAGAAGAAATAAATATTTGAATATGATTCAAATATTAATTATATGAATTAGATTCATATAATTAAACTTAATGTAAATATGATTTATATTAAAAGCCATTGGCGAGAGAAATTGAAACTGTAGGCTATATTGTATTTGATACAATATAAAAACTATAGGTTATATGTTATATGTGATATAACATATAGTTATGTATATATGTATAATAAAATAGTTACACTTACCATCGGTTTTTTTCCTACGGTTGGCTCATTGGGACGATACACTAGAATCTAAAATGAGGCATTACACTTACAAGAATTGTTAAGCGAGTTTAACAAATTATGGACCGAACAATAGTGACTGATAGTTACGGTCACAAGGTGTTGTTCTCTCTATTGGTTGAGTGAAGATGCACTTGATCACCTTACGGTGACTTTTGTCCTGACGTACTAAAACATCATTGCATAATAGATGTCATTTAGGGTACACGAGGCTATTTTGCTAAAATTGATTGGTTGTCTTGTTGGTTTAATGCAAATAAACTAATAATAAATAATTTGTATGGTTTTAGCAATCTTTTTTCAATATGACTTCGGGACATTAAATCTTCTTGCTGCTGAAAATTAATGGGCAAAAATTGCGCTTCTTGGATAAACACGATCAACCCAATATTTATAATCGATGACCTTCATTTCATCTTTATGGAGGACTGTCCTCCCATTCTAGCTCCAAATGTTGCTCCAATCATTTGAGAAGGATACGAGCATTGGACACGGGCAAATGAAAAATTTCAAGCATATATCTTAGCAAGTCTTTCCGAAGTCTTGGCCAATAAGCATGAGCCCATGTTCTCAACATGATGGTGCATTTCAACATGGTGAAGATGAATGGGTCCGTCATCGATGAAGCCAACCAGGTTAGCTTCATTTTGGATTCTTTACCCGAAAGTTTCCTATACTTCCGTAGCAATACTGTTTTGAACAGGAAAGACTACAACCTAACCACCCTTCTCAACGAGCTATAGAACTTTCAGCCCTTGATGAAAAGCAAGGGACAAAAGGGTGAAGCAAATGTTGCTTCATCCTCTAAGAATTTCCATAGATGTTCGACCTCTAGGGAAAAGTTGTACCTTCTTCCTCCAGCAACAAAAAGTGGAAGAAGAAGAAAGGTGGAAAGGGGAAAGCTAACCCACCTGCAGTTACTCAAAAGAAAGCTAAGGTTGCAAAGGAAATTTGTTTCCATTGCAACCAAGAGGGACATTAGAAGAGCAACTATCCCAAGTACTTTGCAGAAAAGAAGTAGGCCAAGCAAGGTAACTGTGATTTGCTTGTATTGAAAACATGTTTTGTGGAGAATGATGATTCTGCTTGGATTATAGATTCTGGTGCCACTAACCACGTTTGTTCTTCATTTCAAGAAATTAGTTTCTAACAACAACTAGATGCTGCTGAGATGACGATGTGGGTTGGAACTGGGTACGTCATCTCGTCTATGACATTGAGAGGTTTCCAGTTGACTTTACAGAATAAATTCATTTTACTAGAAAATGTCTATGTAGTTCTTGGTTTAAAAAGGAACCTAATTTCTGTATAGTGTTTGCTTGAATAGTCTTATTGTATCAACTTCAATGTAAATAAAGTGTTTGTTTCCAAAAATGGTGTTGATATTTGTTTTTCAAAACTGGGAAACAACCTTTATGTGCTAAGACCGTTGGCAACTAAGGCACTCCATAACACTAAAATGTTTAAAAGTGTGATAACTCAACCTAAAATGCTTAAAATTTCTCCTAAAGGAAATGCCCAACTTTGGGACCTAAGGTTTTGACACAATAATCTCAATAGGATTGAGATATTGATGAAGAATGGACTTCTAAGCAAGTTAGAAGAAAATTTTTACTTGTGTGTGAGTCATGCCTTGAAGGCAAAATGACTAATACACCTTTTACTAGAAAAGGTCACAGGGCCAAAAAACCTCTAGAGCTGGTACATTCAAACCTTTATGGTCCGATAAATGTAAAAGCTAGGGGAGGTTATGAATATTTCATCTCCTTTACTGATAATTATTCAAGATATGGGTATATTTATTTAATACATCATAAGTCTAAATCTTTTGAAATGTTCAAAGAATTCAAAGTTGACATCGAAAATGCATTAAATAGAACAATAAAAACATTTCAATCAGATTGAGGTGGGCAATTTGTGGATCAGACTTCCAAAACTATTTGATAAAACATGGAATTGTATCCCAACTCACAGCAGTTGGTACACCTTAGCAGAATGGTGGATAAGAAAGGAGAAATTGAATCCTGTTCAACATGGTTCGATCTATGATGAGTTACGCTTCCTTACCTGACTCGTTTTGGGGTTATGCAGTAAAGATTGCAGCATACATTTTGAACTACGTTCCATCCAAAATTTTTACCAGAATACCTTTGGAGTTATGGAATAGTTGTAAAGCTTGTTTACGTCATTTCAGAATTTGGGGTTGCCCTATACATGTACTTGAGGAAAATCCTATGAAACTAGAATGTCGTTCAAAATTGTGCTTAGAACGAGAGGTGGTTACTTCTTCGACCTAAAAGAAAACAAAGTGTTTGTATCGACAAATGCAACTTTTCTTGAAGAATACCACATAAGGGAGCACAAGTCCCATAGTAAAATTGCATTTAATGAACTTTCCAAAGAAACTATTGAACCTTCAACAAAAGTTGTTGAAGAACCTAACACCTCAACAAGATTTGTTGAAGTTAGATTATCTAGTAGGTCAAATCCCCATCAAGTATTGAGGGAACCTCGATGAAGTGGGAGGGTTGCTAATCGAACTATCCTTTACATGGGTTTCACTGAAATCCTTCCTATGGTAGCTGACGGAGATGCTAAGGATCCATTGTCTTACAATAAGGCAGTTGATGATGCTGACAAAGATGAGTGGATAAAAGCTATGGATCTCGACATGGAGTCAATGTACTTCAACTCAGTATGGGACCTTGTAGATAAACCTGATGGGGTAAAACCTATAGGTTGCAAATGGTTCTACAAGAGAAAGCGGGGTACTCATGGGAATGTATAAACCTTCAAGGCTAAACTGCTGGAAAAGGGGTATACCCAGGTTGAAGGAGTCGACTATGAGGAGACTTTCTCACCTGTTGCCATATCATGACTATGAGATTTGACAGTGGACGTCAAAACTGTCCTTCTAAATGGCAATCTTGAGAAGACCATCTATATGAAGTAGCCGAGGGATTCATAACCCAAGATCAAGAGCAAAATTTTTGCAGGCTTTATCGGTCCATTTATGGACTGAAGCAGTCTTCTCGATCTTGAAACATAAGGTTTGGTACAATCAAATCTTATGGCTTTGATCAAAATGTTGACGAGCCTTGTGTATACAGGAGAATAATCAACAGTTCAGTAGTTTTCCTAGTGTTATATGTAATGATATCCTACTCATTGGGAATGATGTAGGTTTACTGACTGAAGTTAAGAATTGGGTAACGACCCAATTCAAAATGAAAGATTTGGGAGAGGCTCAATTTGTTCTAGGAATTCAAATCATTCGAGATTGAATAAACAAAATGCAAGCTCTGTCTCAAGCATCATACATTGACAAAATGCTTGTCAATTATTTGATGCATAACTCCAATTGAGGTTTACTACCTTTCAGGCATGGAGTGATATTGTTTAAGGAACAGTATCCTATGACACCTCAGGAGGTTTAAAAAATGAGACAACACCCCTATGCATCATCTATTGGCAACCTGATGTATGCGATGTTATGTACGAGACGTGACATCTGCTATGTGGTAGGGATAGTCAGTAGATATCAATCTAATGCAGGATTTGATCACTGGACCACTATTAAAAATATCCTTAAGTATCTACGGAGAACGAGGGACTACATACTCGTGTATGGTTCTAAATATCTGATCCTTACTTGATATACAAACTCTTATTTTAAGACTAATAAGGATTTTAGAAAATCCACATCAAGATTAGTATTCACTCTTAAGGGAGGAGCAGTAGTCTGGAATAGCACTAAGCAAGGGTTCATTGCTGACTCCACTATTGAGGCCGAGTATGTAGCGACTTGTTTGGCTCAGGAAATTCTTGACGGATATGGAAGTTGTTCCAAACATGTTGAAGCCCATCACAGTTTATTGTGATCATAGTGGTGTTGTGGCTAATTCTCAAGAGCCTAGAAGTCACAAACGCGAGAAATACATCGAGGGAAGTATCATTTCATTCGAAAGATTGTGCATCGAGGAGACGTGATTGTCATGCAAATAGCTTTGGAGCACAATGCTACTGATCCATTTACAAAGGCCCTCATAACTAAGGTGTTTGAGGGTGACCTGCAGAGTATGGGTCTATTGGACAGGCCACGTTTAGACTAGGGAAAGTGGGAGATTTGTACTATGTGGTTTGTGCCCTAGTTTATTGTTTTGTGTACTTTGTATTCTTTTACATTATACACCCCCCTAGCTTTAGGTCAAGTTGGAGATTGTTGGGGTTGATGTCCTAGATCTCATAGGGTCCCATAGTTTGTAATTGTCATGTACAAACATTTTTATTTATGTAATAAAATATATGATGTTTTATTTCAAAATTAGTTGCATTAACCACAAACCAATAAACTAACATCCAGGGTTATCTTCTAGCTTAAACATGTATGTAGAGATATACGGGTGGATCATATTTAAGTGATAACATAAATGGTCTGTAGTACATGGATAAGGTTGGATACCTTATCTTGGTGACACTACAAGTATGGCCTGCTTTGTAGATGTTACAAATGTTGTAAAGTACTATAAATGATCTAATCCTAATAACTCATTTGGAGACATAGCGGGGATATTCTATACAAAGGAATTTGTATAAGATCGGGCCACGAAATGTTGTCTCATTATATAATGTGTTCATAATAGAGACTTACATTTGACCACGATCACCATAGGTAACATGACTTGAATCCTAAGTGTGTTGTGAACTACTGCCTATGAGAGGGTCCTTTGATTTGTATGGGTGAGAGTGGCCAGATCACCAACTCAACAATCCTACCAGTTTGAGGATTTGTCCGATTGGGGAGCTGGGAACATAGCTATACAATAAGGAATTCACTCCTTCCTCAATGTCTAGACAAGCAGATAAATTGCTCCTTTAAGGGGTCATTTCGGGGCTTGAAAAATGTTGCGCCACACCCTCTCCTGGCCTGAGGGGGGCTTGATCTAGTTGGACTATGATTTATTGTTCATTAGAAAGATCTGTGGTACTTAAGGAGTGAGATGTAACTACAAGGGAAAAATGGTAATTTTGACCAAGTTGTACTTACGAGAAATTTGTGAAAGGTCATCGTACTGTCGTTTGGTTATATCCAATGGATACAAAAATATATCTATAGTACGAATAGTGCATTTATCGGTCATTAGTAGAGTGTTTGACAGTTAACGGATGGTGAATAATTTAATTAAAGAGTTTAATTAATTATTCACGTATTGTTGGAGCTTCAAGCTAAAGGTCCATGAGGTTCCCTTGGTAGCTTAACGAGAATAAATGAGAATCATTTTTGGATTAATTTGAATTGTTCAAATTAATTGAGGAAATTAATTATATATGATATAATTGATTAAATTTTAATTATATGTGATATAATTACTATAATGTATTTGATACATTATAATATTAAGTATTTATAAGAGAAAATAAATATTTGAATATGATTCAAATATTAATTATATGAATTTAATTCATATAATTAAATTAGTATAAATGTGATTTATATTAAAAGCCACTGGTGAGAGAAAATTGAAACTATATGCTATATTGTATTTGATAAAATATAAAAACTATAGGTTATATGTTATATGTGATATAACATATAGTTATAAAAACAAGTATGTAGAGACATACGGGTGGATCATATTTAAGTGATAACCTAAATGGTCTGTAGTAGATGGATAAAGCTGGATACCTTATCCTGGTGACACTATGAGTATGGCCTACTTTGTAGATGTTACAATTGTTGTAAAGTGCTACAAATGATCTAATCCTGATAACTCATGTGGAGACATGTGAGTCGGGATATTCTATACAAAAGAGTTTGTATAAGACCAATCCACGAAATATTAGCCTCATTATATAACGTAGTTTGTAATAGAGACTTACATTTCACCAAGATGACCATATGTAACATGACTTGAATCCTAAGTGAGTTGTGAACTACTACCTATGAAGGCAGTCCTTTGATTTATATGGGTGAGAGTGGCCAGATCGCTGACTCAACAAGCCTACCATTTTGGGGATTCGTCTGATTGGGGAGCTGGGAACACAGCTATACAAGAAGGAATACATTCCTTCCTCAATGTCGAGGCAAGTAGATAAATTGCTCCCTTAAGAGCTCATTTCGAGGCTTGAACAATGTGGTGCCACACCCTTGCTTGCCCGAAAGGGGCTTGATCATAGTTGAACTATGATCTATTGTTCATTAGAAGGATCAGTGGTACATAAGGAGTTAAATGTAACTACACGGGAAAAACGGTAATTTTGGCCAAGTTTTACTTACGAGGAATTTGTGAAGGGTCCTCGTATTGTTGATTAGCTATATCCAATGGACACAAAAAGATATCTGTAGTACGAATAATGCATCTGTCCTACAGTTAACAGATGACGAATAATTTAATTACAGAGTTTAATTAATTATTCATGTACCATTGGAGCTTCAAGCTACAGGTCCATGATGTCCCCTTGGTAGCTTAACGGGAATTAATGAGAATTAGTTTTTGGATTAATTTGAATTATTCAAATTAATTGAGGGAATCAATTATATATGATATAATTAATTAAATTTTAATTATACGTGATTTAATTACTATAATGTATTTGATACATTATAATATTGAGTATTATTAGAGGAAATAAATATTTGAATATGATTCAAATATGAATTATATGAATTGAATTCATATAATTAAATTTATGAAAATGTGATTTATATTAAAAGCCATTGGTGAGAGAAATTTAAAAATTTAGTTATTAATATATATTTATATACTAACTTAACTTATTTTTTTTAATTAATTATTTTATATTTGACTCCCCAATTTTCTCCCCACCCACATATTATATGGGTGGTTGATAGAGGGAGTGGAATTTTGATTTTTCTCCTTTTTTCTTCCTTGAATATTCTCACAGAAGAGCTCTATATTTTTTAAAGAGTTCTCAGAAGAAGAAATTCCCGTATTCCTCCTCTCTTCTTTCAATCTTTTTTCATTTCCCTCATAAAAATCCAAAATCCCAGAGTTCACTCCTCCTAGATTCTCACAGGGACCTCCTGGATTCTCACCAGGAATACTAAGATTCCCAAGTGGTAGTGTCCATTTGGCCCATTTGGATTTCGTTCTTGGTTTGCACAAAGGAGAAGGATATGTGAAGAAAGTCTTTAAAGGTAAGAGTTTTCTGGAACCCTAATTAATTTCTTTGCTTTTGTTTTTAAAAGCATGTTTTATTTACTGTTTTTAATTAAATGCATGATTTATTACATTGTTCTGTAAAATTATTAATTCTAAAAAATTGGGTTTGGGATGATCCATTGTTTTCGCTCAAGGACCCTTCATTGGGATCCTTCAACTAATTCACCTTCACTGTCGTTCTTAAGTATGGGTATTCCGTTTCTGCCAGTTTAAATACCCCAATCTTAGATGGAACCTTCCTTAGACAAAGATCTCTTATAGGAAAATATTTTATAAATTTAATCTTTTATTGCATTCATTTTAATCCTTTTAAAATAAAATATTAATCTATTCCTAATCATATTAGAATACTAAGTGAATTAATTTTGGACTATTTAAAATTAATTACGACCTTATGTTTGCATGCAACTTTTTATTATAGATTTTAATCTAGTTCATTAAACATATAACACTTATATTTTAATGAATTATTAAAACCTATAACATGCATTCTAATGACATTAGTCAAGTATAACAATTATATTACTAACTAATGACATGCCCAATGCCTCTCCATTTTCATCATATAATATAACAATTATATTAATCACAGATGAAAATCATACATATCGATCATATATTATAACACTTATATTCAAGTATGATGCATGGATATGCTAATTAATACATGCAACTATATAATGTAATATTTATATTAAATATGATGCATGTGCATTCTTATTATATCATGCAATCATATAATATAACATTTATATTAAATATGATGCATGAATATATTTATCCTAAGGTGAGATTTTAAACTATATGACATACTATATGCAACATATATTTAATATAATTAAACAAACATCTCATGCATATTAAAACTATATTATAGCAATGACAGACCAAATATTGACACCCTATTAAAAACGTTGAAATAAATTACATTAACTTAATTTAAAAACACAAAAATTTCCTTCAACAACTGGACGGAAATAACCACGTTCATGTTGAAAGAAGACTCTCATGACCATTCCATAATGTACAAAGAATGACGGACGACAGTAAGAAACTTTTAGTGATGCATACAACATGATGGATGACAGAAATCTACATAGAAATCTCTCGAGTTTGCACTCTAAAATCCATCTTTCACCTCTGTTTTTTGCATTTTTCACAGCAAATACTCCTCCACGAGCTACCCAAGTTATAGACTCGATTTACAAAATAAATACCCAAAACATCAGGTTTTTAAATTAATCAAATAAAAGTAAAAAAATGTAAAATTAAGTGTCAATATTTGTATACATCTATTACGAAAACCCACATGCATTATGTAGAAAAAATCCACCTTTTCTCTAGATTTTATTTGGGAAATGAATAATAGAGACACAATCTGGTTCTAATAATAATTGAAGAAATGGAATTCCATGGCGGAAGCGTGTGAACGCGCGTGCTAGTTTAAATCATTTTGAAAACTCGAAAATACAAAGAAATTATAGAAGTAAAGGATAGATATATATACATACAACATGCTTTTAAGGGAAAGAGAAGAATACCTCTTGAAGACATTCTTGAATTCAGTTCTTCTCCTTTTCATGAACTCATAAACACCATAACTTCTTCCCAAACTCACGAACGAACATGAACCTATAGTAAGACACCACCACTCGGTTTTCTTGCTATTTTCCGAACGATCAAGGCTTATGGGGTCTTTAATTTGGTAAAGAGAGTTCTTGTGAGAGAGAGCTTTTGTGTAAGAGAGAAGAAGAATTTTTTTGTAGAGAGAAACTTTTTTTTTTTTTTCGTAGAATGTACAAAAATGATCTTTTTCAAAAAAAAATCTTCTCCTACTATTTTAAGTGTGAACAAATGAAATGGATTGGAGATGGAGTTATAACTTCCTTCCACACCTCACAAATAACACCCTGGGGAGTTATTTCCTTAAATTCAAATATAATTTGAATAATTTCTATATTAAATAAAATTTAATATATATAATTAAATAAATATTAATTAATTTAAAATAAATTAACTAATAAATTAAATATCATTTAATTTGAATCATATTCAAATAACAACCTCTATCACAACCTATAATTTTATTATGCATCTCATTCAATTAGTTATAACTTATAGTTTTAATATGAATCTTATTCATATTAATTATAACCTATCGTATTATATAAATCTCGTTCATATAATTAATATTTGTATCTTATTCAAATATGTATCACTCATATATTATAAAGTATAATTTTGAATATCATTCAAAATCAACTTTATATTATAATGTATCTATATACATATTAATTGTATCTTATTAATTGAATCTTATACAATTAATTTCCTTATTTAATTTGAACAATTTAAATTTTAATCCTAAAATCATTAATTATTGTTTTACCCTTAGTAAGCTTGCAAGGGGACCTTATGCACCTATACATTAGAAGCTCTAATAATCGAGATTAATTAATTAAATTCTTTAATTAAATTAATCAATATTCATTAAATATAGGTCACTCCTGAAGACCCACAACTGCACTCTTTGCACTTTAGATATATTTCTGTGTCTATGGGTATAACCAATCCACAGTATGTCGATCATTCACAAATAGTTGATACCTATAACTCAGTCAAATTATCGTTTTACCCCTATAATTACATCTAACTCCTTAAGTACGACCGATCCCTCTAATGAATAAATGTTTATAGTCCAACTATAAAGTGATCCCTCTTAGGCCAATGAGAAGGTGAGGCCTCAATGTTCAAGACCCGAAATCAAGCCTTAAGGGAGAAATAAATCTACTTACTCTAAAGACGGGAATGAGTGAATTCCATCTATGTACCTATGTTCCCAAATCCCTACTCGGACAAATCCTCAATATGGAAGGCTTATTGAGTCGGCGAACCTGCCCATTCTCACCGATATAGATCAAATGATTGTCTTTATAGACAATAATTCACAACTAACTCGGGATGAAGGTCGAGTCATCTATGGTCATCCTATTAAAATGTTAATCTCTTTAATTAATAGTGTTATAAAGAGAGTCTATCATTTTACACTTCGGTCTTATACAAACTCTCTGTATAGGATACTACCACTCGTATCTCTTCACATGAGCAATTAGGATCAAATCGTTTATAACATTTTACAACTATTGTAATAATTAAAAAGTGGGTTGTATCTATAATGTCACCAGGATAAGGCACCCAATCTTATCCATATACTACAGACTATTTAGGTTATTACTTAAACATGTTCTACCTGTATATCAACCACATACATGACATAAAATAAACACGGATCTTAGTTCATTGATTGAGTGAATCTAAACTAAATGTTGAATAAAATAACACCTTATTTTATTAAATTAATAATTTGTATACAAATTTACAAACTATGAAAACCACGTGCTTTTGGGCACTAGTCCCAACACAAAGTTCATTGTCAAGATGGACAACAATTCAATATGGCACTTTTTCAACCAGCACAAGTTCTCATTAAACAAGCACGATGGCAAGAATGCTCAGCCGAATTGAACTTTCAGTTTGAACATAGTCCTGGTAAGGCTAACCAAGCAGCGGATGCTCTCAGTCGAAAGAGTGGGCATGCGTTCTTGTTCATGCTTGCCCATCTAAAAGCCACTAGTTTTAGTGGAAGCAACCGAGAGATGATTAAGACACACCTGGAAAATGTCACAACTACCCAGATAATTGTGTGCGGCTGGCAAAAGAAGGGAAAACTTATCAGTTTTGGGTCGAAGATAACCTCCTCCTCACAAGGGCAATCACCTATATATCCCTCGATCAGGGAAGTTGCGGCGATTATTAATGAAAGAGTGTCATAGCATGCTATGGACCAGACACAATGCCTGGCAAAGAACTTACGATCTATTGAAACAAGGTTACTATTGGTCAAGCCTTTAAGAAGATGTCATGAAATTCATCAAAACTTGTTTTGCGTTCAGCAGTACAAGGTTGAAAGGCAAAATTAGCAAGCCTACTTGAGCACCTACCTATGCCCTCAAGATTTTGGGAAAGTGTATCCCTCGTCTTCATCACACACCTACCAAAATTTGGAGAGTTTGACTCGATACTTGTCATCATTGATAGGTTCTGAAAATATGCCACATTTATTCCAACTACAAAGCTATGTTCTGCAGAAATGACAGCCCAATTATTCTTCAACCATGTCATGAAATTGTGGGGTGTTCCTGTGAGCATCATTAGTGACTGTGACGGGAGATTCACATGGACATTCTGGACCGAATTATTCAGAGTGATTGGTTCAAATCTGAACTTCTTGTCGAGGTATCACCCGAAAATCGATGGAAAAACATAGTGTTTTAATAGCATCCTTGAAGAATATCTGCAACATTTTATTGATGCAAGACAGAAGAATTGGGTCCAAATGTTGGACGTTTCCTAGTTTAGCTTCAATAGCTAAAAAAGCTCATCCACAAGGAAAGCACCCTTCAAAGTTGAATGCGGTCAATAGCCCCTCATGTTGCACATCATAAACCACCCTTTTGCAGGGAAGTGCCCCCAAGTGCATAACTTCACCAATGAGTGAAGATAATCCTCTAAAGTAGCACGTGCCTACTTTGAGAAAGAGCCAAAATGCATGAAGAAGTGGGCAGACATAAGTGTAGCCCTCACGAGTTCTAAGCATGTGAGAAAGTATTGATCAAAATGCTATCAGAACAGTTAGGGTTTCGAGGCTAGCGAGACCAACGCCTCATGAGGAAATATGAAGGGCTCATTGAAGTGATGGAGAAAATCGAGAAAACCTCTTATCAGGTTTAGTTGCCTTCATGAATGAAGATCCATCATGTCTTCCATGTTAACAATTTGAAACCATATCACCCCGATCCTAACGATGAAAAATGCAACATTGTTACCCGTCTGTTGGGGTTGATGCTCTAAATCTCATGGGTTCTATAGTTTATAATTGTAATATTCAAAAATTTTATTTATTTAATAAAATATTAGAAGATTTATTCATTATTTAGTTACATTAACCCACAAACAAATAAACTAACATCCAATGTTATCATCTGTAGCTTAAACATGTATATAGAGACATACATGTGGATCATGTTTAAATGATAACCTAAATGGTCTGTAGTAGTTGGATAAAGCCGAGTATCTTATCCTGGTGACATTACGAATATGGCCCACTTTGTAGATGTTACAATTATCCTAAAGTGCTACAAATGATCTGATCTTGATCATTCATGTAGAGACATGTGAGCGGAGGTACTCTATACAAAGAATTTTGTATAAGACCAAACCACAAAATGACTAGTTTCATTATATAACGCCATTCATATTAGAGACCTAAATTTCACCGGGATAACCATAGGTGACATGACCTGAATCCTGAGTGAGTTGTGAACTCTTGTCTATGGATGTGGTTCTTTGATTTGTATGGGTGAGAATGGCCACAACGTTGACTCAATAAGCCTACCATTTTGTGGATTCGCATAATTGAGGAGCTAGGAGCACAACTACACAAGACATAATTCACTCATTCTCCAATGTCGGGGTAAGTAGATAAATTACTCCCTTAAAGTTGATTCTGAGGCTTAAACAATGTGGTGCCACACTGTTCGTTTCTTGAAACATACAACAGAAGAAAACAGGATCATAAGACATTCTAATTCCTCAATTTTTGCTTCAAATTAAGCATGCTCATCAAATGATAAAAGGGTTTCGAACATACCTTTGAAGATCTATTTCAAACTCGAAATTCAGCTATAATTCTCCCTTTTTTTCTAGTCGTGAACCACCATTAGTGCTTCCCTACAATCCTCTAGGAGCCTTAGATTGAGTTTTGGGACTCAAAACAAGCTGGAATTTAGGGAAAAAGAGGAGAAGTTCACTACTTCATCATAGTTGAAGACCTTTTTCAACTTTCAGACCCATTCAGCAATATCCTCTAAATTTCATGCCTTTTTCCACTCAAATCTGAATGTTTAATATTGAGACTTCATGCAAGAACAGAATGCCTGAAGTAATTCCAGCTCCACTTTTATATATTCAATAACAACTTTATTGAATTAAAACTTCAGTAACAACTTATTGATTTACAGATTAAATTTACTGTTTACAAACCACGAGTTTTAGGACATAAAATCCAACAAACTCCTACTTAGACTAAAACTCTAGTGGTAACATAGATATGAATACATTGAGTTATTTTGTTTGAGTTTTATAAAGAAATACAATAAACTAGGGCATCACGTAACCATGGTTTGCCTTTAGGTATCACATACCCATAGATTTTTCTCCTACTTGCCTTAGGTTATACAACCTTTATTCTTAGTCTCTCTAGGTAATCCTCAAACACTTTAGCGAAGAGGATCACTGTAAACATAATAGTATACAATGGACTTCTTATTTAAACAATATAAGGAATGCATCTTATTTCCACAACTTCTTGTTTCTCGTTACTGCCACCATGACCTGATGACTTGATTTTCCACTAAACCTAAATTATGGCTAGGCTGTCATAAATTTCTCCCACTATCTCAAGGTACCCTCAACTTTTTGAGTAAGATGCATCTGACCTATCTAAACAACTTTTGTTATAGTGCCAGCTTTAATCAATAACTCATTTTGATATACACTTGGTTTTTGTGGAAACTATATAATATATGGTGATCTCGTATACTTTTTCAGAAAATTTGTCTACCAAAACACTTGACTTTCTTTTACTTGAAAAGTATATTACTTTTGGTTTGCCTATAGATAGGCATGCCTTTTGAACGATATTCCAATATTTAAGGATTTGATACTAACACATGTTCTGATCTATTCCAAATTTCTTAATTATGTAAACATCTTTTACATATCATAAACAACTTTGATCAGTTCTCCGTTTCTCATATGGAGTTTCAAAAATACCTTAAAATTGGAATGGTGTTCAAAACAATTAAGGCAACTTAGGTGTAGAGAGTTGTCACTAGACTTCATGTTCTGTCATAATAGCCCTAGAAATCTCAGATTCTCTATACTTTCTGCCTTGATCTAGTCGAGGCGTTTCGATTATTTTACCTAACAAGTTTTATACATCTTGAACCTTTCAAGTGTTTCTAAATTTATAACTTGGGTAAACATAACTGTACTATAATATTTATACTCTTTTTCCTTATGCTTTAACATTGATCAAATCTCAAAGTTTTTAATGTATAAGCCTTAAGAGTTCTATCGGTTCTTATCTCCAAGATAAGATACATATAAAGTCAAAAAAAATTTGTCTTTTAACTTATTTAGATGATACTTTTTAACCTTCTTCTTAATCTCATTAAGACAATAATCTTAATTACCAAAAGATAGGTACTAGAATACACCATTTGCCTTATTGATTTCTAGCCGTTTTAAATATCTAAATATTCGAGATGGCATTTATCTTGGTTGGTTTTAACATAGAGGTTGCTTTATAGTAGAACAAATATAAAATATATATTTTGCTATTGAACATTTTATTTATAAGAAAAGGATTTCATACAACTTGTCCTTTACAAAAGATAAAAACAACTTTTATTACATTAACAAAAGTAAAAGGATTCATTTTCTGTCAGCAATTCCAAAATCTCCCACTTGTCTTACTGAGATGCTCTCCCATGTTCACAACCTAGAGAATTATCTCACTGTGAGCAATCTTCAGGAACTAGTTTCGTTGTTTTGCTTTCTCCACTCTTTTCTCTACAAGGTACTGTAGGCAGTTTCTCTTCCAGTGCCCATCCTCGCTGCAGAAGAAACATTTTCCTTTGTTTGCAGCATTTTCCTTGCCTTTGCGGCCAATAGAAGTTTTCTGTTTCCCTTTCCCCTTATTCTTCTATACAAGAATACTCTTATTCTTAAGAAGAAAAAGCAACATCAGACCTTTTAGAGGAGGATCCTTTTTTTTAAGCAGCAACAACATTTACCTCTACTTCTTGTCCTTTTGTTTTCAAAATGGGCTGAAAAGCCTGCAGCTCGTTGAGTAGTGTAGCCAGGTTGTATTCTATCTTGTTCATTAATGCATTGGTGTAAAATTGCAAGAAGCTCTTCAGAAGAGATTCTAAAATAAAATTGACTTGGCTTCTCTCATCTACGACAGCTCCATTTACCTTTTCCACATTGAAATGGATCATCATGTCCAGGACATGTTCTCTAACAAAGGCCCCTTCTTTCATTCAACTGTTGTAAACATATTTGATAGCATTATGCCTTAGGTTGAAGGACGGTTGTCCAAACATCCCATGTAGAAATTCCATAATCTCTTTGGCAATATACATACTTTCGTGTTTCATAGCCAGAACATCTGATATGCTGGCAAGCATGTAGGCATGGGCTTTCGCATTCGCCTTTGTCCATTTTTCGTCTGCTTCCCGAACAGTTCGGTTTGTATTTGAGCTAGGGATGAGAGGACATTCCTCTATCAAAATGAACCTTAAATCGTCTATCACTAGTATTGTATTCAAATTTGATTTGCATGTAGCATAATTGTCCCCAGTTAATTTATCCGAAGCCAATAATTGTATCAATGAACTTGTCATTCTGAAAATAAAAACAAATTCTCTATTAGTGAACTACTTTTAAACCAATCATGTTTTAGCAAAGTAATAATGTACCCAAAATTCATTATTTTTGCAACGATACTGTAGTGAGTCAGAACAAGTACTACGGATGGGTAGCTCATTCACTAAAGTAAGACATTCTTGACTAAATATTATATCCAAAATAACTCTTATTCCTATAGTCATTTAGTTATCGTTTTCGGTCAGAACTTACTAGAACTTAGTAATTATTTAAGTGTAACCCTCTATTTTCAGACCTTAGAGGCCCTAACAATGCTACCGAATTGAAGAGTCAAGGTTGGAAATGGACCTAAGAAATCCTATCGATTTCTGGAGTTTGAGTTGTTTTGAATCCTATGTTACAACCCTCCGAGGGGATAGCCGTCGTTAAACGATTGGCATTAGAAGCTTAAAGCTAACCAGCAGGCACAACATAGGAATCTCACGGTGCAAACCAATGGAAGAGACCGCAGGATACGTTGACACATTTCCTTCACTCACATACTATGAACTACTTCTCCCATTCACCTTGATCTTGACCCATACAAACACCTTCCGAGTGGACACTTAACATCGTATGAATCCTACAGTGTGAACTTTCTAGGGATGTGGGAGTTGAAATCAATATATCACTTATTTAATCTTACAATGAACAACTTTCCCTTATTCACCTTGATATTGACTCATGCAAACACTTCCGAATGACGGTCACTTCCAGGGTGACACGAAGTGTTGCATGAACCTCACGGTGTGAATTCTTTAGGGACGTGAGAATTAAAATCAAAACATCGAGTATTTGATTTTACTGTGAACAACTTTCCTTATTCACCATAATCTCAATTCATGAAAACACTTTTCGTATGGAGGTCACTTCAAGAGTGACACAAAGCGAAACAGAATCTCGATTGTGAACTTTTAGGGACGCGAGAGCTAAAAATAACATATCATATACGTTATTAATCTCCCACCGAAGTGTTCTAACAACATATCATATACGTTATTAAATTCCCATTGAAGTGTTCTAATAACATATTATATATGCTATTAAATTCCCACTGAAGTGTTCTAACATTTGTTTGGGTATAATTTTATTGAGGTTTGTTTCGTCTAATTAAACAATCTAAGTCTAGGTGTTTATCCAAGTATAACGATTATATTTGGATTTAATCTACAATGTTTAGGTGAAAAACCAGTTTTAAAACCTTAAACCGCTCATGTATGCTTATAAAACTGGTTAACAATGCTCAATTATTCGGCCATAATCCCCAGGTAGGTGTTCTGTAGACCGTCAATTTAAATACCCCCAGCCTTAGATAGGATTATATACCGGTTAAGTTTATAACCCAAGTTTTATAAGATAATGACTTATTTAACTATTAAAACAAGTGGTTAACCTACGTGAGCATGCAACTTATCTTTGTTATGGATTTTAATGTCTAATCCAATTTTATAACAACTTATATAACTTTAGACATGCTTTTGCATCCATAACATATATCACATATCTCATGATATAATATATCACATATAAAAAAATTGACAGCCTAAAGATGCATACTATATATTATAACACTGCATAACATATTTTTAGTTCATGTGACATGCTTCCTATAGTGGGATTTTAAATCTACATGGTATACTATATGCACATACAAGATTTATTTAATTATAATATACATCACATGCATGAATAATTAAAAAAAAAAAACTGATATGATTTAGTTTTGGCATTTTCAAGCAAAAAAAGGCCTAATTATTACAAAAAAATAGTCCAATATGGCTTTAAAACACTTCTGGACCACTTGTACCACCCCAAACCTCTCAAAACAGACTTCTAAGACTAAAAAATGGGCTGACCAAGCTTAATCATGTCGAACCGGACCTTCTTGACCGAATTGACTGGAACGGTTCACTTCGACCTTCGGTTTGGGCTCTCGCATGCATGCTAGGCTGAGAGGAACAGCGTCGCAATGTTGCAACGCCACAGGATGTTCTTCACGATTTTGGGCTAGAACAAGAATAGCATCGTGATGCACCAAGCACAGTGTCATGATGTTGCGAGGCAGTGGCTGAAACTTCAGTTTCCTACTGCCGACCTTTGCTGCTTCTTTCTTCATTTACATCCCAATTTCAACACTAATGACTCAAATTGAATTACAGACTCTTAAGCACACATTAAGACCCATTAATTAAGATCCAATTACAAGAACTACAACATTAATGAAGAGAATTGAATGTCAAACTTAGGAAAACCATATTAGTTCACCGTTTACATACAACTTATGAAGAAACACCTACCAAGCCAAAATTAACTCAAATCGAATGTTTAAATGATGCTCTGACACCAATTGTTAGTTTTTAAAAATGTACAGTGGAAGAAAACAAGAATATAAAGCATTCTAATTCCTCAATTTGGGCTTCAAATTAAGCATGCCCATCAAATGATAAAAGGGTTTCAAATAAACCTTTGAAGATCTACTTCAAACTAGAAATTCAGCTGTAATTCACTCTTCTTCTAATTGTGAACCACCACTAGAGCTTTCATACTATCCTTTAGGAGCTTTAGATTGAGTTGTGGGACTCAAAACAAGCTGAAATTTAGGGAAAAAGAGGAGAAGTTCACTGATTCATCATAGTTGAAGATCTTCTTCAACCTTTAAACCCATTCAGCAATATCTTCTAAATTGCATGCCTTTTTCCACTCAAATATGAGTGTTTAAATTGAGACTTCATGCAAGAACAGATTGCTTGAAGTAATTCCAACTTCACCTTCAAAATGGAGTTGGAATTGGGAGTGGAAGGGTTACTAACTTGGCAGCTTGAAAATTGGAAAATCCCATTTTTGGGATTTTCCACTTTCCAATTTTCCTTTCTATTTTGAAATTTATTTTCAAAATCTAAATCTTTTTTCAATTTTAATTTTTTTAATTAAAACTCAAATTTTTTATTAATTTTACAAGAATTAATTTAATAATTATTTTCTTATGAAATTAATAATTAATAATTAATTAAACAA
The DNA here is from genome assembly GCF_009727055.1 of Benincasa hispida. Classification (NCBI taxonomy): domain Eukaryota; kingdom Viridiplantae; phylum Streptophyta; class Magnoliopsida; order Cucurbitales; family Cucurbitaceae; genus Benincasa; species Benincasa hispida. The sequence continues at coordinate 25,213,247 of NC_052355.1, read as the reverse complement.
TTTAATTAATATTATTAATTTAATATCCAATATTAAATTAATTTATCACCAATTCGACTACCACGAATCTCTATTCATGAAATTAATATTTTAATCATATTAAATATTAATCGATTTTCCAACTTTGTTTAATTCTATAATTAAATGTGTAATTATATTATATATAATTACTAATTCCTTTAATGTGAATTTGAACAATTCAAATTAAGTTATCACACTATTCTAAGGCTTATTTTGTTTTTTGAGCTAGTAGGAGGACCTAATGAACCTACAGATCATGGGCTCCAACAATCCGTGATTAATTGGTTAAACTCTTTACACTGAATTACCCCCATTCATTAACTATCAGGTCAATCCACTAAAGCCTAGTAGTTTTACTCCTCTCACTATAGATATATTGTGTCCACTTGATATAACAATGCTTAGTAAGTCAACCCTTCACAAGTTGTTCGTAATGACGGCTGGATCATATGGTTGTTTTTACCCTTAAGATCACCTCTTGTTCCTTAATTCCCACTGATCCTTTAATGAAAAAAATGGTTTGTGATCCATTCATCAAATGAGTCCCTCTCGAGCCAATGAGAGGGTGGGACCCCTTGTTCAAGCCCCACAGTCAGCACTTAAGGGAACATCCTCTCTACTATCCCTGAAAGCAGGTAGCAGTGAATTCCTTCTTGTACCCTATGTCCCCAGCTATCTATCCGATCTTACCCTTGAAATGGGAGGTTTATTGAGTCGACACTGTTGAGCCAACCTTACCTATGCAAATATAAGGATGATCCCGAATAAACAAGAGTTCATAGTTAGCTCAGGATTAAGGTTAAGTTACCCAGGTCATCACTTTGAAATAGTCAGTCTTAAACAGTAAACAACGTAAAAGTGACTTTATTTTTTAGTTTGATCTTATGCAAACTCATTACACATGATGCCTCTACTCCACATGTCACCACATGAACGACAATCAAGATCACTTCACTTGAGGCACTTAAAACTCATTGTAATAACTACAGAATGGGCCGAATTCGATAGTGTTACCAGAATAAGGCACCCAACCTTATTCGTATAATATAGATCATCTTGACTATTTACTCGAACCTGATCCACTCTTATGTCTCCACATATAGTTCAAGTACTCATGTAATAGTCATGGATCTATTATTTTATTGGATTTATTTCTGAAATGAAATAAGTAATTCATATATTCAATAATAACTTTATTGAATCAAAACTTCAATAACAACTTTATTGATTTATAGAATAAGTTTATTGTTTACAAACTGCAAGTTTTAAGACATAAAACCTAACACATACCCTTTCTTAGCCAGATAATGGTTTGGTCATAGGTTGACTATGACTTATTATTCATTAGAGGGATCAGTGGTACTTAAGAAGTTAGATGTAACTATAAGGGCAAAACGATATTTTTTGCCTAGTGGTACTTACGAGCAATTTGTGAAGGGTCATTGCACTGTTGACTAGTTATATCCAATGGACACAGAAATATATCTATAGTGCGAAGAGTGCAGCTATCAGTCTTTAATGAAGTGTCAAGAAATTAATGGATATTGAATAATTTAATTAAAGAAGTTTAATTAATTGTTCAAGTACCATTGGAGATTCAATAGTGAAGTTTTGGATTGACTAGACTTCCTGCTCAGCGCATCTGCTACCACATTTTCTTTCGCTGGATGGTACTTTATGGTACAATCAAAGTCCTTGATTAAATCCAGCCAGCTTCTCTGCCTTAGATTTAGTTCTTTCTATTCAATAATATACTTTAAACTTCTATGATTAGTAAAAATATGACACCTTTCTCCAAACAGGTAATGTCTTTAAATTTTCAATGTTGGAATAACTGTTGCTAGTTCTTAATCATGTGTTGGGTCGTTACACTCATGCTTCTTCAATTGTCTGGAAGCATAAGCAACTACTTTTCCTTTTTGCATTAGCACACAACCTAAGCCTTGCCTGAAAGCATCATAATATATCTCAAACTCTTTCCCTGGAACTGGAAGAGTTAAAATACATGCTGATGCTAATGTTTGCTTTAACTCTTGGAAGCTCTTCTCACATTGTTCTGACCATTCAAACTTAACATTTATCTTGGTTAAACTGGTTAGAGGAAGTTCTATCTTTGAAAAACCCTCTATGAATCGTCTGTAGTAACCTACTAAGTCAAGGAAACTACGAACTTAAATTACTGAAGTGGATCGTTCCCACATAACTACCACATTTTCTGACGATCCACACTAACACCTACAACCAACACCACATGTCCTAAGAACACTACCTGATTAAGCCAAAATTCACATTTACTGAATTTGGCGTACAACTACTTATCACATAGTGTTTGCAACTCTATCCTTAGATGCTCTGCATGCTTCTCCTTACTTTCTGAATGAATCAGGATATCATCTATGAATACTATCACAAACTAATCCAAATACAGATGAAATACTCTATACATTAAGTTCATAAACACTACTGGTGCATTTGATAAACCAAATGGCATGACTAGAAACTCGTAGTGCCTGTGCCTAGTTCTAAAAGTTATCTTAGGAACGTCTGATTTCTAACCTTCAGCTGATGATATCCTGACCTTAAATCTATTTTTGAAAATATTGCTGCACCCTTCAACTAATCAAACAAATCATATATATGAGGTAAGGGATACTTGTTATGTATCATTACCTTGTTTAGTTTCCTGTAATCAATGCATAACCTGAGGGTACCATCTTTATTTTCCAAAAATAATACTAGTGCTCCTCGAGGAGACACACTCGGTCGTATATAACCCTTGTTTACAAGTTCCTGCAACTGAGTCTTTAACTCTTTCAACTCAGCAGGTGCCATTCTGTAAGAAGCTTGAGAAATAGGCGTTGTTCTTAGAATCTGGTCAACCGTGAAGTCCACCTCCATGTCAGGTGGTAATTCTAAAAACTTTTCCAAAAATACATCAACAAACTCCTGTACTATTGGAACATCCTTTGGTTTCAACATCCTTAACTATAAATCCGTTACATGAGCCAAGTATGTTATACATCCCTTACTTAGCAACTTTTTGGCCTTAACTATTGATATCAAACACGTAGGCAAGATCTTTCTATTTCCTCTGAATACCACCTTAGCTTCACCCAGTTTCCTGAATACTACTTCTTACTTATAAAAATCTATCGATGAATGATATGTGTGTAGGAAATTCATTCCTAGAATGACATCAAATTCTAACATCTCTAAGGGAATTAAGTCAGTTACATGTTCAACCCTTTAATCACAATCTCATAGTTTCTATACAATTCACTAACTATCAGAACATCACCAATAGGGGTAGAAATAAACAATAGCATCCTATCAATATTTAAAGCCAACATGCTAGAGATAAATGAATGAGTAGCTCACGGATCTAGCAATACATGTGTAGGCTAATTACAAATAAATATAGTAGCAGTAATAACATCTAGTGCATCCTCAGCCTCTTGATGTGTCATGGCATACACCTTTCCCTGTTGTTGAGGTCGTCCCATGGAACCCTTCTGCTTGACATCACTAATGCCCTCACCTTCTACTTCTTCTGCTTTAGGTTGATTTACTGTCTGTGTTACTAGTTTCTACTCTTCATGAGTCTCCAGAATTAGCTAAGGACACTATTTCTTGAAGTGGTCTACCTGCCGACACTGATAGTAGACATTCACTCCACTATAACATTGCCCCTGATGGTTTTTACCACAATTTCCACATAATGGCTTCCTGGCTGAACTAGTGACAGATTCACCTATCTGCCTTGAATGTGATCCTCTAGCCGAAACAATTGGTTGGCTAACCCTATTCTGACTCTATTTCTATTGATCTTCTGTTGCACTGGATTTGGAAGTAAGCTGCCTCCAAAACGGGGCTTAAAGTTCCTTTTACACGAAATACCTCGAGTAAATCTCCATTAGTCACCACTGTTTGACTGATCACGAAAGCCACTTCTGAACGCATATTTATTAGGTCCTTCCTTTGCTAAACTTTTCTCAACCTTCATTGTTGTCTCTACTAATTATGAGAAATTTATCCAGTTAGCAGTTGCAGTCACAGGAGTACGAATCTCCTTCCACAAACCATTCTCAAATCTCTTGCATCTATCTTTCTCCTCATCAATAATAGTGAAAGCATACCTTGGTAGTTCATTATACTTCTACTCGTACTTTGCCATGGTCATCGAGCCCTGAACAAACCTCAGGAACTCGTTCCTCTTTGCATCACGAAAGAAACTAGGGACATACTTATCCTGGAAGACTCTCTTGAACTCTTCCCAGCTCATCATATCTGCATTACTTCTTCTAGAGTCGAGGACTATCCACCAATCTTATGCCCTTTTTTGGAGCAGAAACACTGTTAGCTTGCCTTACAATCGTCAGGACATCTCATAACTGGAAAGCACTTCTCTATCAAATTCAATACACTTCGGCATCTATCGGATCTATTGTTCCTTTGAACGTAGTGGCACCAAGTGCCTTCATTCTTTCTATACCATATTTCTTCTCTTGGTCCGCCTGTACATAACCCATATTGGCTGCTAACCTTTGAGTAATTTGGTCAAAAACGTTATCCTCCATATTAAGGTCACCTCTATCATGAGGGGCACTTGACTTCCCCTTTGATGCTACTTTCGGTGCTACCAATTCTTTAGCAGGGTTATGATTCTCGTCTATCATTTTCTTACTCACCTACCACTTCTTTGAAGCATGATTCCTATCATATAGCACATTATTAGATATATTATAGTGTTTACATGCTCCTAAATAAATGCATGATCCTATTTTCCCAAAATCTTTTGTCCTGATACCAACTTGTCACACCCCCTCTAAGGATACCTTCTTGAGTGTTGGGTCTAATATCCTCAAACTCGTAGATAGCAAATGCTATTAATTGACCGTCATCAATAAAGAGTTCTAGATATTAAATCAATAAATGTTATTCTTTGTATTATTTTCTATTTTGTCTTAATAATCCTAAATCCAATAAACTAGCATCCAAGGTTATCTTATGAGTCTTGAATTGTATGTGAAGTCATATAGGGATCGATGTTCAAAATACAACCTAAACGGTCTATAGTATAGGGATAATGTTGGGTACCTTATCTTGGTAACACTATGGATACGATTTACTTTGTATTTGATACAAACATAATGATCCAACGCGTTTGTGTATATATTAATGTGATTAATATATAATTAATTATGGATATGATCTATAATTAAATTGGAAAGTAATATTTGAATAAGATTCAAATTAATTAATTCAAGTGAATTAGATTCACAAATAATTAATTAATAGAGAGTTTTACACATATACATGAGATGTTTATGATAATTAAATCTATACATTAAATTGGGCTTAATGTATAAATAGTTATTTAATTATTGTGAAAATTAAAATTAAATAAGTGTTATTTAATTGGGCTAATTAATTAAATAAGTGTTATTTAATTAAATGGGCTAATTAATTAAATAATGTTATTTAATTAATTATAAAAAAAGAAAATATTAGGAAAAGGACTTGACCCTTCTCTATATAAAGATTTTCCTATGGCCCTATGGGAATACACACAACATAATAAACAATACCATTGTGTTATTGGGCAAACTTTTCCCTAAGCCGTCAAGAGAATCCTCTCTACTCTCCAAAACCCTTTTCTCCTCCCTCTCTCTCAATAGTTAGGTACCAGATATCCCTCCATTGGAATCCTAGAGAATAACGAGGTTACTCTCGTGGTAGTGTTCGAGATTGTTCAAAAAATTATTCGTGATCAAGATCGTTGGAGATCCATTCGTTGGAACTAAGAGAGGATTGTTCGTGGCACTTGTTAATCTAAAAAGGTAAAAATCATTCTAATATTTTTCCTAAAGTATGCTAATTTACATGTTTATATTCTATTCTAATTCAATGATTGTGTTTATGTAAAAATCGGGTCGTGAGATGCAAGGCAATCTCATGAGAGAACGCTTCCACTGCAGCTGAGATCCACTCCCAGTCCCTATATTTCGTATCAGAGCTAATTCCTTGCATCTTCGTTCATCATATTTTTAAAAACAAAATAATTTAGAGGTGGGTTTTCATGTTCTGCATTATGGAATGTTTGAATGGTTGGTTTTGCAAACTGGATTTTTTCATAGTGGAACTAATTTAATTTTTAATTTGATTAAATTGTAAGGGTTTGTTGTATTTTTTGGAAATTTAATTATTGCTTCAAGTTTGTAAGTCCATGTCGATCGATAGAGCAACGATTGCTGAAAAGATTGGGAAGAAACGAAAGTGTTCGAGGCGAGATTGGAGTAGAAAATGAGCATAATAAAAGCGTTCTGCCACTCAAGTCGTGAAGCTACTATCGCAGCGTTGAAAGGCGAGCACAGCGCTTCATAGTTGTAGCATTTCAAAGCTCCAATTTTTTACAGACTCCTCGCGACATGCGCGAAATGGAAGATGTTGAAGTGTTTCACCCTAATTTCCTTTTGTAATTATTTATTTAGTTATTTTTTATCACTTAATTAAATTAATATAATAGTTATATTAATTTAATCAATTAATTTTATTTTAGAGTGCTAAAATTAGTCCAATTTTTACTGTTTAATTTAATTATGCATTGGATGTATGTTTTAAATTACTTTTTTTGATTCATGTTATATATTGTATGTCATATAGATTAAAAAAAATACCCACCTTAGGATAAACATGTACATGCATCATAATTAAATATAAAGGTTTATATTTTGTAGAGGCATGATTGAATTATCATGCTCATGCATCATAATATAAGTGTTATGTTAGTGGTGTATGATTAACCTAAGCATGTCCATGCATCATACTATATATTAAATTTGTTCTAATAATAGTAGAATGATGTATGTGAATGCTTGAAGTTTTTATAGATTTAGTAATTCAATAATTCATAAATAGGTATAGTATTAATGAAATAGATTAAAAATTTATAATCTAGATTCCATGCAAACATAGGTCCAAGTTATTTTAAATTGTTTAAAATTGATTTACTCTCCAAAACTCTTTTGTCCTCTTCCTTTCCCAATAGTTTGATACCACCTATTCCTCTATTGGAATCCCAGAGAATAACGAGGTTATTCTCGTGGTAGTGTTCAAGATTGTTCAAGAAACTATTCGTGATCAAGATCATTGTAGATCTGATCATTAAAACTAGGAGAGGATTGTTCGTGACACTTGGGAATGTATAAAGATAAGAATCGTTCTTTGTTTTTCCCTAAAGTATGCTAATTTACATGTTTATATTTTGTTTGAATTTAATGATTATGCTTATGTAAAAATCGGATTGCAGGATACAAGGTGATCTCACGAGAGAACGCTTCCATTGTGATAAAGATCCGATCCCGATCCCTATAGTGAGGACAACATATGTCAACCCTCTTATGACACCTACTGTCCAACTAGTATCTGTAACCTGTTTTCTCGCACCTGTTTAACCTGATAGACAGTTTATAAATATAATAACTTATCATGCATTCCTAGCTATAGCCTTGTAGATATTCAGTATTGGGTTTTATGCCCTAAAACTCGTAGATAGTAAGTGTTATTAATTGACCGTCATCAATAAATAGTTATAGATGTTAATTCAATAAAAGTTATTGTTTGTGTTATTTGTCTATTTTGTCTTAATAACACTAAATTCAATAAACTAACATCCAAGGCTGCCTTATGAGTTTTGAACTGTATGTGGAGACATATAGGGATCATTGTTGAAGATACAACCTAAAGGGTCTATAGTATAGGGATACAGTTGGGTACCTTATCTTAATAACACTATCGATACGATCTACTTTGTATTTGATATAAACATAATGATCCAACGCATTCATTTAGGTGACATGCGAGTAGAGGTATTCTATGAAATGAGTTTTTATGAGATTGGAGTGTGAAATAGTAACCATTAGATGTAACACCGTTAACTAATTAGGTTCCTATTTAATTAGGATGACCTAGGCAACTTAGTCTTAATCCTGAGTATATTATGAACTCCTATTCACAAGGGATTGCCCTTTGATTTATATGGATGAGGGTGGCTAGTTCACTTACTCAATATACCTACCATTTTGGGGACCAGACCGAGTGGGCAGCTGGGAACATAATAATACAAGACGAAATTCACTCCTTCCCGCCTTAAGGGCAAGTAAAAGTGTGTTCCTTTAAGTGGTTTCTTCAATACTAGAACAAATGGACCTACCCTCTCATTGGCTCGAGAGGGATTTCTGTTAATTTGTTGGACCATAAAAAGGTTGTTTATTAGAGAAACACTGATACTTAAGGAGTCAGAAGTAACCCAAAGGTAAAACGATAATTTGACCTAGTTGGAGTTACGAACATTTGTGCACTACAAGAAAAACCACATTTATTGATGTTTGCAATTTTAAATACTTGACGCTTTTATGAAGAAAAAAAATTCAAGAAATAGGTGATTTCAAAGAGAAAAACGTCAACAGTTTTTTTAAAAAATCGGAGGTTGTGCATTTTTACAGAAAATACACTACTTGGCGTTTTTAAAATGTCAAGATCATTCATAATTTCTTGACGTTTTAAAAATGTCAAGAATAGTAGATAAATTGGGAAGCGTTGCAATGTTGAAAAGTAGCATGCAACACTACGAATTTTGATGGAAAAATAAAAAATGCACGTCTCACGCAAATAGCATTGCAACGCTCTTAATAGCGTTGCAGTGCGCTATAACCTAGATATAAAAAGCAGTTTTCAGCCATTTTATAAAAGAACTTTTTCCTTTTGCATTTCACTCCAATCGGCCAGCACGGCCACGACCTACTGCGACCAGCGGCAACTTCCAGCACATCAGCAACCGATGACCCACAACCTTCACAATGAATGTGATCAGCGTTCTTCAACGACAGTTTCGGCGAACAAACGAGCAGGTTCTGATGACGTCCATGAGCAGATCGTTGATTGGTATATTGAGGTGTGTGGTTTTCTTGAGGATATTTGGCGAAGGTTTTTGTCCTTTCAATCTTGTTCCTTTCATTTTACAAGACGAAAATGAAATATCTCAGTGCATGAGCTTGCTCGCTGAGATTTTTCTAGAGTTGAGTTTAATTGGCGCTTTAATTTTTCTGAATGTTTGATTTCGAATTGTAAACACGATCTAATAAACTTTATGTTTCTACCAACTTTTGGTAGGTTATTGATGCTTTGGTTTAAAAAATAAATAAATAAATAAATTCCAGCTCCACTGAATTTAGAAAGAAGTATCGTTTTGTTTTGAGTTTAACATGTAGCCCATGCGAGCCAAGGAAATTCGTCAAACAACACCTCATTAATAGTACATGAGGTGAGTTATCTTATGATTAAGGTGCAGTTGCGTTTTTCCCTTACGGCTTGGTTTGGCAACTAACCATCCGATTGTAGTCTCTGTTCTTTGACATATTGATTGGCTTTGTGAATTCAAAATGTGGGATTTGCTTTGTTGTGGCTATGGACGATGATGTGAGGTGGTTTGTAGAGATCGGGATTATGAAAGTTGATTTGTGTGTTGTAGGCAGCGAGAGAGACGCCCAGGAGTTCCAATGTTGTCAGAAGTGGAGCTCCCCAGTAAGTGTTGCCTATTGAAACAGCGAGTGTTGTCATGGTGTTGCAGCTATCAACTGTTTCTAGACTTAAGCAAGAGAATTTTTTGGAGTTAATTGGGTACTGCTGCAATTTTTTGTTGTTCTGATAATTTTCTAGTGCAGGAAGAAGAGGAGTACAAGGGGCTGAGCTTGGTCCAATTCTTACTCGGAATCAGAGAGTTAAAATTGCCTATGGTGCAGCAAAAGGCCTTGAATATTCACATGAGAAGGTTCAGCCTTCAATTTAATTTAGTTGTTTGTAAGTTTGTTCCAAAATATAATTTAATTGTTTGTATGTTTTTTCTGAAATATAATTTAGTTGTTTAAGGTGATAAATTTGTTTAGTTTCTTGTGTTGGTAAGTTTGTAAGTTTTTTCATGGTTATGCCTTTTTCATATGTATTATGTTCCTATGAGTTTTTTTCTTCACTTTGATAACATTTTAGTTGCTTGGATTGATAAGTTGTTTGTGATTTCAATTGAATTAATTTTAGTTATGATCTGATCTAAACTTTGTGTTGATTGTATAGACTTCAAGGACGTTGACCTTTGTTCAAGGAAGTGAAATTTGGATTAGAATTGTTTATTTATGTAAGTATTTTTCACTTATATTCCAAAATATAATTTAGTTGTTTGAGGTGATAAATTTGTTCAAGTTTCTTATGTTTATAAGTTTCGTTGTTTATTTTTATGCCTGTTGCATAATGTATCATGTTGCTATTAATTTTGTTGATTTGGTGCTTGTTGTGTGATTAAAGTATGCTTCTTAAACATTTCTTTTGTGTTCAAAGTATGTCTGGAGCTTATCTGTGTGATTGAAGTTTGATTTGGAGTTCAATGTGATTAAAATATACTTTTAAACTTTTGTTCATTGGAAGTTTCGGATGGATTTTGAGTAATTTAAAGTAGTGTGTCAAGTCTTCTTCTTAACACTTATTATTTCATTTCAAATCGTGCAGATCTGAGTATCTGAAGCTTGGTTTTGGAGTCGTCGGATGGTATGAAGATCAATAAATTTGCCTTGTCATTTGGAAATGTATTTTTTGAAACTGTTCATATTAGGTTGATTGTTAGAATTATGTTCCTTATATTATTTTGGAAGTATCCATATGAGTTGACGGTTAGAATTATGTTCCTTAGGTTGTACTATTGACAATGTTAAAGAAGTTGAGTTTTTATAAAGACATATTGGTGGTTTTTGGTTGATATATAAGTTTGTCAATGCGTGTATATTGTTTATTTGATTGATGAATGTATGCCATATACCAAATGTGGTTGTTGGATCAAAATACAGGAGCAATTATAGGTAAAAACATCAACATTGTAGATTTTTCTAAAAAAATCACAAGCAAATTTCTTCACATTTTTTCTTGTCAAGAACGTCCATATTCTTGACATTTCAAACATGTCTAGTGTCTATGTTTCTTGACTTTTTTAAATATCAAGTTCACAAAATTTCTTGACGTTTTTTTCCTTGTCAAAAATGCCCATATTCTTGACATTTCAAACATGTCAAGTGTCTATGTTTCTTGACGTTTTTTAAATGTCAAGTGTCATTTTTCTTGACCTTTTTAAAACACCAAGAAAATCGACATTCTTGACACTGGCTTCCATGACCTTTTTAAAAATGTGAAGAAAAGTCATTCTTGACATTTATAAAACGTCAAGAAACACTGTTTTTGTAGTAGTGGTGAATGACTAACTTGCTGTTATTGGTCTATATCTGTGGACACAGAAATATGTCTGTAGAGGAAGACTGCAGTTGTAGGTCGTGGAGTGTACCCACAGGTAGCGATTATTGATTAACTTGGTTAATGAGATTAGCCAATTAATCTCATGTCGTTGGAATCTAGAGGTCCACCAGATCCACTTGTTAGCTCATTAGAGGATATTTAAGAGGAATGATTTGAATTGTTCAAATCAATTTGAGGACACGATATATTAATATGATTAATATGTAATTTATTATGGATATGATCTATAATTCAAATTAAATTGGAAAGAAACATTTGAATAAGATTCAAATAATTAATTCAAGTGAATTAGATTCACAAAGAATTAATTAATAGAAAAGTATTGTACATATACATACGTTGTTTATGATAATTAAATATATATTTGTTAAATTGGATTTAATAAATTAATAGTTATTTAATTAGTGTGCAAACAAATTAAATAAGTGTTATTTAATTGTGCTAATTAATTAAATAAGTGTTATTTAAGTATTATGCTAATGGGACAGTTGTAAATATAGACATTAGATCCAAAGTATTAGCCGATATAACATAATATAAAAAATAATAATAAAAATATGGCCAAATTTAAATAGTCTATCCGTGATAGACCATATTATTGGTAGGAGTAATCAGTGATAGACCATATCACTGGTAAGAGTCCATCAAAGATAGAAGTCTATCAATAATAGACTTGGGAGTCTATCAATGATAGAAGTCTATTGCTGATAGACTTGTCTATATTTGTAATTCTTTTTAAATGATATACACTTGGTTATTATTCCTAAAAATGCTACCAATTGCAATTACCCTATGCTAATTAATTAAATAAGTGTTATTTATTTGATTGTGACCAAAAAAGCGAAATAAGAAAAGGACTAGGAAAAGGTATTAACCCTTCTCTATAAAGTTTTCCTTATGGCCCCTTTGGGAATACACACATAATACACATCACAAGTAAATGTGAAGAATTCATTGTGCAATTTTTTCCCTAAGCAACAAAGAAAATCCTCTCTACTCTCCAAAAGTCTAAAGAAAGTCCTCTCTACTTTCCAAAAGTCTTTCTCCTCATCCTCTTCTAGTAGTTGGATATTACCTATCCTTCTATTGAAATCCTTGAGAATAATGAGGTTACTCTCGTGTTTGTGTTCGAGATTGTTCAAGAAATCGTTCGATTGGAATCCTTCCAGTGGTTGGATACCAATTTTCCTTCTATAGGAATCCTTCTAACTGACCCAAAATTAGATTTTCTTGCAGTATGCTATTTACATGTTTATACTATGCATATTATGTTTTTAGTTTACTGTTTTTTTTTTAATGTAAAAATCCATTCGCGGGTATTGATACATAGCTCTTGATCATCCCAAGCAAGTTAAACTAGAAGCATACATTCATTCAAGCAAAATATGAATCACTTATTTGTTCATTCAAATTGTTATATGCTCACTTGCAAATTGTTATATGCTCACTTGACTTACACAAATATTTGATTCTTAACTATTTTCTCAAAAATGAAGGAAGTATTGATACAAACAAGCAATTAGAAATTAATTGAAACTTATTTTTTAAAAGAAAACTCTTTTTCTATCAAAATCATGAAAGAAAGGAGTGGAAGCTTTAGTTTATTTAAGAGTCAAATGCTAGTGGAAAGGTGATATCTAACTCTCAATTCCTCTTCTCTCTACACTAGCTTAGTTATTGGTCTAAGATATACCTAACTTGCAAAAAAGAGAGGCAATTCTAAGACAAGGGTGACTTTATACTTACGCACATAAATCTTAATTGGCATGTATTTTACCTAGAGGGAAAACTTTCACACTCCGACCATCAGAACCTATCACTCTTTTCTCGTAGGCCCTAAGTAGACACGATGGGTAGCACTTTTCACTTATATCCATGCACACACAAATGTTAGTGAAAGTTATGTTATTTTAGTGAAAGTTATGTTATTTTCAAGCTTGCTCTATTTATATATATATATATATATGCTAGCAACTTTTTCTTTTATCCTTTTGTTAACATTAGGCCTTTTTTATTCCTCTTTGTCTAGACGTTCTTCTAAAACAAGTTGGTTGTTCTCAAGACCAAAAGTTGTCCTATCGAGGAGGCAAATAAAAGCAAGTAGAAATGACATTTCTAAAAGTCTAAGATTCTAAACAAAATAAAAATAAAGCATTCAATTTTCTATGAAATTAAAAGGAAAAGAATTTTTCTTTTTTAAAACGATTTCAAAATTTTGTTAGAAAATTTTAAAATGTCTAAAATTTTGATTGTATTTATACTGAAAGAGTTTGTCATAAAAATTTCATCGATAAGAAAGAAATGATTATGTAAACGTCTAATGAGAACATAAAACAAAGTGAATGTGATTCTGTTATTTTGTGTTTCATGTATTCAATCAATCATGCATTTATTCATTTATAGAAAAATGGGTAAGGAGACATTTTATACATCTAGAAGTCATGGAGTATTCAAAAAAGAATATGACAAATCATTTTTAATATGATAGACATATTTTATTAAGAAGTAAAAAAAATCACAAACTCAAAATAACAAAGCCATCGATTGGATATTAGAGTCATAAACATATAGTCAAGATATCAAAATATCAAAATGACAAAATCTAAATTTAACTCGAGTTTAGATGCTCAAGGGTTCCAGACATGTATTTATATCATCATTATAGAGCAAAAATTTTAGTAAGGCTCATTTTTATTTTATGAAAAAATATATAAAAAGCATGCAAGCAATGTTTCCCACTCCCAACTTAACAATTGAACATTGTCCTCAATGTTAAAAATATGCATATAAGTTCAAGAACAAAATGTAAGGGATGTAGAGAGAAACTTCTTTGGTTTTTATGGTTGCTTATTCTTTTGATTGTGAGAATCCCTTGTTTTTCTTTTTCTTTGAACTTTCCTTTTTCTTGAGTTTACCTCCAAAGAAAAAGAAAAATCAATTATTCTTTCATTCGTTTATTTATTGACAAAGTGTGCTAAAAAATACAAAAATAAGAAAGTAAGAGAAAAAGAAAAGAAAAAAATTGAAAGTAAAAAGAAAGAGAAAATTCATCATGTTTTGCAAAGTTTTAGCATTGCTTGCTCGACGTTAATGAATAGGGGGATCACGTGTACGGGGGATTAATCAAACACAAGTCCAATTGAACTTTGTTTGCATGCCCTTCGTTTTAGACTTTAAGCTTATGCTCGTTCACCTTGAATAATTTTCCTATTTCAAGGAACATCAAAATTCTCGGTCTTTTTAGGTTTTTTCTTCTTGGGATTCTTGAAACAACTATCCAAGAATTTTCTCTTCTTAGGAGATGGGAGATTCTTGATGAAGATTGATCATGAGTTGAAGTCTTATTTTTGTTTTTGTTATTACAATATATATATATATATATATTAGAATTAGAATCATGAATTGAAGGTTTTTCTTTCAAACAAACTTTGTTTTAAGATTTTGAATTATTTTTAAAGTATCAACATGTTGGCAAAAATTGTTGGAAGAATTTAAATCATCACCTTTTGAAGAAGATTGATCACTTTTGCAAATTTCAAGAGAAGAATTAGAAACATGCTTTTGTTTGAAACATTATAATAGCAAAAATTAAGAGATGCATGAGAAGAATTATGGGAAATTCAATCAGAGTCATAATCCATAGAGGGAGCTACCAAATAATCAAAATTTTCATACAACATGGAATCAACAATATCATCTATCTCATCATGTATATCAATGGAGCAAAGAGACAAATACTCTTCTGGAAATTTCATGGCATCATAAATGTTGAATGATTTTACTTTTCCATCAAATTCTACTAACAACGACCCTTTACCTACATCAATTCTAGTTTTTGTGGTTTTCATGAAGAGTCTTCTTAGTAAGATAGTAGAAGAAAACATAGTGTAAGGTGTTGGGTTGTATGTCTTAAAACTCGTAATTTGTAATATTAAACATATTCTATTATCAGTAAAGATGTTATTGATGTTTATTTAATAAAACTGTTACTAAATACGTGAATTGCACTTGTAAAGTCTAAATCCAATAAACTAAAGATCCAAGGCTATTATATGAATACATGAACTTTATGTGGAGACATAAGAGTGGATCAAGTTCAGTAAATAGCCAAAAAGGTCTATAGTATACAAATAAGGCTGGGTACCTTATTCTGGTAATAATATTGGATGCGGCCCAGTCTATAATTGTTACAATCTTTTGTAAAGTGCTACAAACGAAGTGATCCTGATTCGTTCATGTATTGACATGAGGAGCGGGGGTGTCCTATGCAATGAGCTTGCATAAGATTGAACCAAGAATTAAGTCACTCTTACTTCATAACGTTGTTTACTGTTTAATATTGGATTTTCCAAAGCGATGACCTAGGTAACTTGACCTTAATCCTGAGCTAACTATGAACTCCTGCTTATTCGAGATTATCCTTAGATTTGCATGAGTGAGGGTTGGGTTAACAGCGCCGACTCAATAATCCTCCCATTTCAGGGGTAAGATTGGGTAGATAGCTGGAGACATAGGGTGCAAGATGGAATTTACTCCTACCCTCTTTTAGGGATAGTAGAGAGATTGTTCCCTTAAGTGCTAACTCTGGGTCTTGAACAAGGGGTCCCACCCTCTCATTAACCCGAGAGGGACTCGGTTTAATGATTGGATCACAAACCAATTGTTCATTAGAGGATCAGTGGGACTTAAGAAGTAAGATGTAATCTTGGGGGTAAAACAACTTTTGACCTAGCCGTTATTACGAACAATCTGTGAATGGTTGACTTACTTATCATAGTTATATCAAATGGACACATAATATATCTACAGTGAAGGGAGTGCAACTACAGGCCATAGTGGACAGTCCTGTTAGTTAACCAATATTGATTAACTAGGTTAAAGAGTTTGACCGGTTAGCCTTGCATCATTAGAGCCCATGATCTATAGGTCCATCGGGTCTCCTTGCTAGCTCAATACGAACAAAATTGAAGAACTAGGTGAAGTAAGAATTTCAAATGTTCAAATTCAAGTTTTAGGGAAAATTGTATTTTACATGAGATATAATTTACAATTAAATAATTAATTTAATAATTAACTATTTTTAGAGTATACTTGTTCATTAGCATGAAAGTGTGTTTTAAACTTGATTAATGTGATTAATCAAAGCTAGGTGTCAAATACAATTTAATATATGATATTAAATTTGTTAATTTTATTTAATTGAAATTATTTTGATTAAATAATTTTCAAAATTTGAAAATTGTATTTCATTTTTTAATAAAAAGAAAATTAGTTAGTGGAAAAATCTAATTGTTGGGATTTTCCACTAACTAAGTAGACTTTGAAGTGACATTTCCCAAGCTTGATACCTAGAGATTACATGCTAGTGGAGTTTGAGGTGGAAGACATGCAAAATGGGATTTTGCATGTATTTTTTCTTTAAAGGCTTTGTTTTTTAAATTTCCAATACTAATGCTTCCTCAACTTTTGACCTATAATCTTCCACCTCCTTTCTCCTTACTGTCCTTCTTTCTATAGTGAAATTCTCTTATTTTCCCTAGCAAAACGATCCTACAACTGTGTTCTTCAATTGTAGAATAACGGAGATTTACCGTTGGTGGTGTTGTTCATGCATAGGAGAGGAAGTTTGCGGTGGAGTCTTCAAAGGTTGTATTTTCTATCCCTTTTGTATGCTTATTCTTGTTTTTATTGCGATTAGAACGTTATCGATTTCATTGCTTTCGCTGTGCATGCGTTCTTTATGTGCCAACATAAGGTTCATCCATTTTCAAGATATAAAAATCAACGGAAAAAATCAATCCACCTACTCTCAACAAGACATCCTCAACTATGCCTAGTGGCTATATGTATGACCTACGGCAAGTTGTATGCAAACATTAGTCTTTTGTAGGCCATTCAATTTTAGGTTGTCATAAATATGGTAAGGCATAACATTTATTGAAGCACCTAAATCTAGTATAGCATGTGTAATGATTTTTTCTCCTATTTTGCATGGGAAGGTAAACATTCCCAGATCTTCTTTTCCTTTTCTTTTCTTAATACATAAGTCTTTAAAAAATTTAGCATACCTCGGTATTTTTCGAATAGCATGAAGCAAAAGGATGTTAATTTGTACCTTTTTTAACATCTCAATAAGTTCTAAATTGGTATCTTCTACCTTAGGTCTTGCTAATCTACTACGAAATGGTGCTTTAGGTACATAGGGTTCTACTTTAGAAGGATAGTAATCACATACCTTAGGAAATGCTCTCAAAATCATAAAAAAAAAGGGTCTCTGGGTGTAAAAATGGCTGAAAAACTACTTTTACATAGATCTCGCAGTGTTGCAACGCTGGTAGGAAATGTTGCAACGCTTCCTTGCGTAGGCGTGCACATTTTTTATCTTTTCGTCAAAATCCATAGCGTTGCAACGTTGCCCTATATATCATCATTCTACCTTGACCTTTTAATGACAGACAACATAAATCTGCTTTTAATCACGCACAAAAGGTGTCGGTTGGCAAAAAATATGCACATATTCATATTTTTTTTCCTTTTTTTCTTCTCTTACTTTTGATATATTCTTTAACTATATTTTTGGTCATTTTTTCTTCTATTTAATCCAATTTTGTTGTAATGACTTTAAAATGCTCTTGGGACTATTTTACCCATAAAATTGACATATTAAGCAAATTGATAATATAAACATGAGGGAGTTATATACTAAAATGTAGTTCTTTTCAAGACCTATCAGGTGCCAAAATCAATCCAATTTTTGCTATTTAAATTAATTTAATTATGCATTGGATGTATGTTTAGATTAATATTTGAATTCATATTACCTATTGTATGTCGTATAGATTCAAATATACCCACCGACAGCTTGTAAGAATACAAGCTATTGTCGCCTTTTACTTAGAATTATGAGGACTAATAAGCAGAATATGGTTTAATAATACCAAGAGTTCATGTTGAAAAGTGAACTTGTGTCGACTAGCACCAAAAATCCTCACTAACTCTATATCATGTGTTATTCTAAATCAAAGTGTCTATTTTTTAAGCTATTGCGAGAATTGATTGCATGTGTCGATCGCATGTGTTGATTGTCATGAAAACTAGTTCGTCGCATGGAATATTGCATCCACAAAGTGATAATCATGATAGAAGATTAATCACAAAGTGGGTGGAATGCGTTGATACTTCAAAAGAAACGAGCATGAACGCATGTATCAAAAAGGTAAGGTGATGCTGACATTTCTCATACCATGACAAAAGTAGCAGTGAGTCAAAATGGGATCGTCAATGCTATCAGCATTTGAGCTCTATAAATAGAGCCTTGGTGCTTAACCTCAAACTATCCAAGTTTCTACCTTAGGTAGATTCTTGTGATCATAGATGAGAGCATGAGCAAGACATTCTTTGAGAATTCTTCACTTCCACAACCCCTTCCGAGTGACGACGGAGCTTCGTCGGAGATAGAGCTCGAGAGAGACGTCTTCACCACTCATCCATGGCACCATCTGCAGCCTTGACGTACTTTGAATGAAAAGCAAGAGATTGTTTACATCTAGCCCTTCATCTCTCCTCTTATCTCTGTATTGTATTACACTTTGGCTTAAGACATTAATACATTTTGTAATCAATGTATCTCTTTAGTTCCTTCAACACCATCTTCATCATCTGATTCTTCTTTATCATCGTTTACCTTCATCGATGAGTTAAGTGTTAATTGCAAGAATCACATACTCAATCATGCGACCTAGAGATATGACGTATGTAGCAAACCACTGAGAGGTGTGTGTTGGATGAATATAGTGAGTTAATCCTCTTTGCTTGGTGTGAGGCTATCGTAATGATTTTCTATGAGCTGATTAGCTACAACCAGCTGCCCAAGAGGGTAAGTAGTGGAGCACACTAAAAAAAAATAAGCATTGTTCCTAGAGATAGGAACGATCTTATGCTCGACATAACCATGCGCTGTAGAGATATAAGCATGTGGCGGACCACTGAGAGGTGTGTGATGCATTAGTGTGGGGAGCTGGGATTACTCTTGCAACTAAGCATAATGAAGTGGCAAATTTATTCCCTCCATAATTTTGTTCCTTCATTCACTTTATTATGCGTTAACATTTGCCGCATTTCTTCCAATTCTCACAATCAAACTTCCATTGCTCAATCTGTTTAGTTAGGAGTAGGAGTAGCACATAGTCCATTAACTTCTGTCTTCTTACTTTTATTCATCATCTCAAATGCATTACTTCACAAACATCATTTAGTTATAAGTCCTTGTGTTCGACCTCGAATCATTCCGAGAAACTTGCGTTCTCGTTATACTTAGTGAGAAAGCAAGAAAACTTGTGATAGGAACACATGGTCATCGCATACACGCTTAACGCATATTGTATATTCTCCAGTCTAACGCATGACCATCGACGCATAGAGATTAACACATATCAAAAGATGAGTTCATTATTCCTCTTCCTTTTTCTTCGAAAAAGTTTTTGGCGCTGTTGCCGAGGACTTGGCAACTAATAGTTTGTTAAGTTTTGTGTTTTCGTAGGCACCCCTTTAGTCTTGGGCATATTGTAGCTTGTGCGACCAAGTTGAAAATGATATTTGAGTGAAGGTGATGCACCGAAATTCAATATTGACCTTGAGATAGAAATGCTATCTGTCGCATGAGCTGGAAGTAGTCTTAGAAGCATGTTAACCACCATACGGCCAAGGAATGCTAGAAGCTCTGATGGTCAGGAAAACGAGTTCCTTAACCTAAGCAGTCAAGTTCAATCTTCTGCATAGAAGAATCCTTACAGTAACTTCACTCTAATTCCTCCAGGGACGTCTTCTACTCTATCTTCTTTGATTATTTGATTATTATCATTTTTTATTTATGGCTGTTTTCTTCGAAATGGTGTGCGTTCGATCCTCGTGGTTACGATAATAATTTCTTCTCGGTGAGTTGTTTCAAATGCAGTGCATATAGTAGCTGGGCTAATTCCTCTAATGTCGGCGAGCGTCCAGCCAATTGCTCGTACATGCTTCCTCAGAATGCTCATCAATGCATTCTTCTAGACTTCATTAAGCTCAGAGGAAATGATAACCGACAGCTTCTCATTCTGCCCCAAAAATACGCACTTTAAATGGGTCAGTAGGGTCTTTAATTCCAGTGTTGGTGGTTCTACTAAGGATGGTTGCGTTGTTTTTCTTTCTTCTTTTTCTGTTGGCTCTTCTTCTTGGATTGCGACCATCTCTTTTTTCTTGCTTGTTTTTGTTATGATCACGTTACAGGCAGCAACGGATGCGTTGGCATCCTCTTCTTCATTTTCTTCATCAAACTTTTCTTCTTCAATCGAATTTTGGTCGTCATCTGAGTCATGCAGGCCTTCTTCGTCCGAAAACTTCATGGCACAGATTATGTTGAACTTGAGCTTCTGTCCATTGATGCTCAAAATGATCTCCCCTTTATGCATATCGATCTGGGCACGACCTGTTGATAAAAAATGGTCACCCTAGGATGATGGGCACATCCTTGTCGGCCTCGTAATCCAAAATGATGAAGTCTGCTGGTAGAATAAATTTGTCAATGGTGATCGACACGTCCTTCACCTTTTCCTCTGGATGCACCATAGATCGATCGGTTAGTTGGAGAGTGAGGATCGTGGGGACAAGTTGCCCTACGTTCAGTTGCTTAAAGATCGACAGAGGCATCAAATTGATGTTGGCTCCAAGGTCACACAAGGCTTTCCCGATGTACAGTCATCATATGGAGCAAGGTATGGTAAAGCTCCCAGGATCGCTCATCTTCGGTGGAATGATTGATTTCGAACTTTGTGTTAATGCCATCGTGGCAAACTTACCAGCTTCCCTTTTCTTTGTTACCATATCCTTCAGAAACTTTGTGTAGGAAGGCATCTTCTCAATCGCTTCACTGAATGGAATATTAATATGTAATTGCTTTAACATAGACATGAAGTGTTGGTTCTGTACCTCTTCATTCTTTTTCTTCCTTAGTCTCTGCGGGAAAGGTGGTAACTGCACTCTCACGATCCCCGTCTCAATTGGCTTTGAGGTCAATGCAATCTCTAGTTTTATTGCTTCTTTTTCTCCTTCTTCTTCTTGTGTCACTGCAACTTCAGGTTCTGCTGTAGTGGGAGCTGTCTGACTAAGCTCCTTCTTTTCTCCCTCCACAATCTTCCCACTTCGCAATGTCACAACTTGACATTGCTCTTTACCTGATCCCCCTGGGTTGCATGGGAGTTCTGTTGAACTCGGCAGAGCCCCTTGCGGTTTACTCTTTAGTTCACTCGCAATCTGTCCCATCTATAATTCTAGATTGTGGATGGACATAGCCTGACTTTGAAGCACAATTTTGTTTTTTTGTATGTACTGATTCAACAGGCTCTCCAAGGAGGATGCTTGCGGTGGTTGTGAGCTACTTGCTTGGTTGCTTATCTGACCATTGTTGCGTGGGAAGAATCCTGGTGGCCCTTCTTTCTGTGCCACAGATTGGAAATTCAGTTGCTGATTCTTCCAAGCAACATTGGGGTGGTTTCTCCACCCGAGGTTGTAGGTATTCAAAAATGGATTGTTTTTCACAAAGTAAATAGACTGTGGATTTTGCGGGCATTCTTCCATTGCGTGCCCATCACCGCCAGTCGCACACTTTGCGGTGTTTTAACTAATTGCATTGATTTGCCCGTTTTGCAGTGTTGGGCTACTGATCGTAATTCCCTGAATTATGTTCATCATTACGGTCATCTGATTTTGTAGTGAAGCAATAGCACCATTACTTGCGTCATTGTCTTTGATTCTCAATCTCAGATCGCTCTCTCTCCAATCCTCATGATTTTTAGAGATGCGATCCAAAATATTATTCGCCTCGTCATACGTTTTATCAAGCAAACCACCAGCGGT
The DNA here is from genome assembly GCF_009727055.1 of Benincasa hispida. Lineage (NCBI taxonomy): Eukaryota > Viridiplantae > Streptophyta > Magnoliopsida > Cucurbitales > Cucurbitaceae > Benincasa > Benincasa hispida. The sequence goes on along the minus strand of NC_052355.1, from coordinate 25,190,981 downwards.
TGCCGCATTGGCAGCGGTCTACGAAGCGAAAGTCAAACCATGATAAAAGATTTCCATCTGAAGGCAGTCTGCCAACCTATTGTGTGGACAATCCTTGACCAACCTCTTAAACCTCGCCCAGGCATCGCTGAGCGATTCGTCATGTCTTTTTCAAAATTTTTTATGAGTTTCCTTTGTCTAGCGTTCTCAGTAGGTGGACAGTATTTCTTCATAAACTTCTCCACAACCTGTTCTCATTAAGTGATCTCTCCCAGCTCGAGGGAATACGTCCATTTCCTTGCCTGATCACAAAGAGAAAATGGGAACAAAGTTAGTCGAACTTCTTCGGTAGAGATGTTCGGGAACACAAAAGTATTGTAGATTTCAATAAAGCTTTGGAGGTGGGCGTGCGCGTCCTCGCCACGCCGGTCTCCAAATTGTCCTACAGTCTGGATCATCTGCAGCATCACCAGTTTCATTTCGAATATGCTTCCATCGAGGGCAGGCCTCATGATTCCTAAAGAGAAATCATAAAGGTTTGGCAATGCATAGTCCCTAATGGGTCTATTGCGATCGTTTCCCAGAAGGATTGGATTCGCCATGACATTATTTACGTTTGGTGCTCCGTTTCCAGGCTACTCTGCCATCTCTTCTTTATCTGACTACTGTCGTTACCAGTCTCTTAATCTTCATCTAAATTTCTTCTCAATCTTCGGGTCGTAATTCGCCAAAGATTGAGAGTCTGCAAAGAAATCAGAAAAATTACCGTTAGCACACTATTTTGCCGAAGTCCCTGGCAACGACGCCAAAAACTTGATGCGTTGATTGTATGATGTGGAAATGTGGATGAAATGCGATGGTGAAATTGTGTTGAGCACTCAAGTTTCCTCAGTGGAATCCAATTGTAAACTCCACTGAGTTTCCTGGTAAGTCTAGGGTCAAACTCAGGGACTTGTGAAAATAGGTTACGGTAGTAATTTTTAGGAAAACTTTGCAGTAACCAAATAAATAAATAGTTTTTGAGGTTGTCGTTTGCGTTAATGAAAAATAAACAAATGCGGTGAAGTTTGAAAAAAGTTGATAAAACGAAAAATGCAATGAGTATGCAATGAACAGGTTGGAGTTTGAGGCTAACACTTCCTAGGATGCGTTTATGCTTTGCGATCATGCAACATGCATACAACAGTAAACCACCTCTCGGTGCGAATGCCATGGCTTCTAAGGCTAGAACGCATGCGATATATGCGATAAGTCTATAGGACCTACATATAAACCTCTATTCTTATTTATGCGATGACAGAGTGACACACATACAAATAAGGCGACCACATAATATCATTCCCATCTCTAGGATGCATGCGATACAGGTTGACAAACAGAGCTTATCTCTAAGTCCCTATCTCTTGTTTATGCAGTTCTAATCTTGCTCTCTCGAATCTAGATTCTAACCTAGCTCTCTCGAGTCTTAGGTTCTTTCTTCAGACTCTCTCTCAAGTAGCTCTAAAGGGGTATTTGGCACAGCATAACACAAGATAATCGCGAGCAATGAACTTCTTAGGTCATGTTAGCTTAGTTCTTCTCAACCCATTCGACTAATTTAGCTACTCATGTGTTCTAAGAGAGTGAATAGATGCAGGATAAGAACTTCCATTGTATAAATATAAAGATGAAGTCCAAAATAACAATGCAAGTATAGAATAAAGAACCTAGTAGCAATCTCTTGCTGCCTAGGCCTTTACACTATTTTTCTACTCGTGCTCAAAAGATAATCTCGCTCTCGCGAGAATTGGCCCGCTCTCTGCTTCTACGCCTCAAGGTTCTCTCTTGAGTTGCCCTGAGCGATCTCCGGCTTCTTTACTTCTCTCTTGCTCCACCTTAAAATAGAAAGGAAAACTATGGACAAAGATGTGCGATCCGAAATTATGAATTTTTTAACCCCTTTTCTGAAGGTTGCCTTCGGTATTTATAGAGTTTCTAGGATGAAAGGTGACTTCTCTCTCATGATTGCACAGATGGGACGACTTTAATTACCTGACTGATGCGCCAAATATTTGTCACCGAAAAGCTAAATGTACTTGTTATCGTTATCGGTTGTCAACTTAATTCGAATTTGACTGTCGCCAGCTTTCTGTCCCATCGTGATCAATTATTCCTTTTACCCAGATGCGTCCATCAAGTTGCGTAGACCAGGTTGTGACAATTCTTTTTGAGCAAATGTTTGTGAACATGATCACCGCAAAGCCTTGTGGTAATGTTGCGCTCAACCAATGATTTCCTACGACCGTAATTTTTGCCTTGCGTCAACGCATATTTTGCATAGAAACATAAAAATCAACTATTCCTATGCGATGAGCGCATGCAACTGCAATATTATGAATCTGATGCTTTTTGGACGCAATTTAATATGTTTTATCAATGCAAGCCAGCATTGTTTAAGAACTTAGCACTATGATAACGTGCATTTCTGCCCGTTATCACCTCTCCATCATTCAATGCATGGCTATTTCCTCCGCATGAGTGTATTGATGCAATTGATATTCTGCTTGTATGTCTCTTTTCTTGTTATCTTTTACGTCTTATCCTTCTGAAATTCTCTTTTTTCCGCTTGGTTTCTTTTGCATTGATAGATTAGCATCATGATGATACTTATGTAAATTCACTACACCCACTAACTAAATGTCTCATGGCTCACCTCGCTTTAGTAGTTTTTTCAAGGTTTGACAGTCTTAAGTTTTATTATGTGCAAACCTCTGCTCAAACATCTTTTACCGCATTTCTAATCGAGTCTGTTTTTAGCTTTTTGACAAGGACCCTATCACTCTCTAAATTTGGAGGTGGCAGTGGTCCGAGAAAATGCATCTATTTTAAACTTCGCGATGATTATTCAAAAAACAAATCTGATAAAAGCTCTATTGTCAACAAAAAAGGGACACCCAAGCTGATAAGAGTTAAAATTGTAAAAGGTACTTATTCGTGGTTGGATACTTCGCATGACACTTGTGCAGGTAATCCAAAACGAAAGTAAGTGATCAAAATAAACGCATAATACCAACTTCTCTATCTAGCGCAATCTAAATTAGCTAAGATAAGAGTTGAGTTAAATATGGCACACAACTGAAGTTGGATGCCCGCATGACACCCATGGGGGCAAACCAAAATTAAGAGCATAACCAGGTTCAACGTCTTAATCTAATAATGAATCGCAAAGCTTTGAATCGTATTAAATGAATGCATTATAAAGAGCTAAAAGCAAAGTTGCCTGCGATGAGTAAAAAGTTTTTTAGCAGAGGTATGCCCGAATTAAACTTAAAAAATATCTGTTAGAAGAAGTAGCTAAGTTTGAAGAGAGTGTTGCTGCCAAGGTTAGAGGTGCAAGTGAGTTATGAAAAGCCGGTCAACGCAAAGGAAAAGCCAGAGGGTAAGTTTTGAATTTCGTAAATATAAGACATGCTTGAGGACAAACATGATTCTAAATTTTGGGGTGTGATAGGTTGTAAAAATACAAGCTATTGTAGCCTTTTACTTAGAATTAATAGCGCTAATAAGCAGAATATGCGTTAATAATACCAAGAATTCATGTGGGAAAGTGAGCTTGCATCGAACAGCACTGAAAATCCTCACTAACTCTATATCATGCGTTATTCTGAATCAAAGCGTCTATTTTTGTAGCTATTGTGGGAATTGATCGCATGCGTCGATCCCATACTGCCGCAAGATTCATCGCATCCGTCGATCTTCATGAACACTAGTTCGTCGCATGGAATGCTGCATCCACAAAGTGATTATCGTGATAGAAGATTGATCGCAAAGTGGGTGGAATGCGTTGATACTTTAAGAGAAACGAGGATGAACGCATACCTTGAGAGTATCAACAAGATAAGGTGATGCTGACATTTCCTATACCTTGACAGAAGTAGCAGTGAGTATAATAGGATCATCAATGCTGCCGGCATTTGAGCTCTATAAATAGAGCCTTGGAGCTTAACTTCAAACTATCCAAGTTTCTACCTTAGGTAGATTCTTGTGATCATAGATGAGAGCATGAGCAAGACATTCTTTGAGAATTCTTCATTTCCATAACCCCTTCCGAGTGACGACGGAGCTTCGTCGGAGATAGAGCTTGAGAGAGACGTCTTCACCACTCATCCATGGCACCATCTGCAGCCTTGACGTACTTTGAATGAAAAGCAAGAGATTGTTTACATCTAGCCCTTCATCTCTCCTCTTATCTCTGTATTGTATTACACTTTGGCTTAAGACATTAATACATTTTGTAATCAATGTATCTCTTTAGTTCCTTCAACACCATCTTCATCATCTGATTCTTCTTTATCATCGTTTACCTTCATCGATGAGTTAAGTGTTAATTGCAAGAATCACATACTCAATCATGCGACCTAGAGATATGACGCATGTAGCAAACCACTGAGAAGTGTGTGTTGGATGAATATAGTGAGTTAATCCTCTTTGCTTGGTGTGAGGCTATCGTAATGTTTTTCTATGAGCTGATTAGCTACAACCAGCTGCCCAAGAGGATAAGTAGTGAAGCATACTAAAGCAAAATAAGCATTGTTCCTAGAGATAAAAATGATCTTATGCTCGACACAACCATGCGCTATAGAGATATAAGCATGTGACCGACCACTGAGAGGTGTGCGATGCGTTAGTGTGGCGAGCTGGGATTACTCTTCTGACCAAGCATAACGAAGTGGCGAATTTATTCCCTCCACAATTTTGTTCCTTCATTCACTTTATTATGCGTTAACATTTGTCGCATCTCTTCCAACTCTCACAGTCAAACTTCCATTGCTCAATCTATTTAGTTAGGAGTAGGAGTACCACATAATCCATTAACTTCTGTCTTCTTACTTTTATTCATTGCCTCAAACACATTACTTCACAAACATCATTTAGTTATAAGTCCTTGTGTTAGACCTCAAATCATTCTGAGAAACTTGCGTTCTCATTATACTTATCGAGAAAGCAAGAAAATTTGTGATAGGAACGCATGGTTATCTCATACATGCTTAACGCATATTGCATATTCTCCAGTCCAACGCATGGCCATCGACGCATAGAGATTAATGCATATCAAAAGATGAGTGCATTTTTCCTCTTCTTTTTTCTTCAAACACCCACCATAGGATAAACATGTACATACACCATAATTAAATATAAGGGTTATATTTTATGGATGCATGATTAAATTACCATGCTTATGTATCATGATATAAGTGTTATGTAATAATGATGTATGATTACACTAAGCATGTCCATACTGTAGGATTGTAGCAACAGAAGTGGAAGCACAAAGATCATCTACGCACTTGATACGATGTGAATATGATGAAATAATGGTGTATAATGCGTTGGTGGGGTATGCGTTATGCATGCAAGTTTTCCTAGCAAGATCCAAGTATAAATCTTACTAGGTTGCCTGGTAAGCCTAGGGTTGAACACAGGGACTATGGAGACAGTATGCGATTGTGATTTCAGATTTTCTTTGTGGTTAAAAATAAAACAAAGAGTTGGTCGGTATGTTTGTTTAAGGTATGGATTCTATGCGGCAGAATTGAGAAAAGAGTTAATAACAACGAAAGTTACAATGAGTATGTGGGAGAATGGGTTGAGAAGAGATTTAGCTAATACTTCCTAAGATTGCGTTCACGTTATGCGATCATGCTACACACATACAACAGCAAGTCATCTCTCAATACAAATGCTATAGCTCCTAGTTTTCGGACGTATGCGATGTATACAAGGATGTCCATAGGACGTACGTCTAAGCCTCTATTCTTGTCTATGCAATGATGAATGACACACACATACACAAGGCGACTGCATACTACCATAACCTATTTCTAGGGTGCATGCGATGCATGTTAGCAAACAAAACTTATCTATAAGTTTTTATTGCTTGCTTATGCGGTTCTAATCTAACTTTCTCAAGCCTAGATTTTAACCTAGCTCTCTCAAGTCTAGGTTCTTTCTTTAGACTCTCTCTCGAGCAGCTCTAAAGGGGTGATGGACATATACATAAGATAAGATGATCGCATACAATGAAGATCTTAGGTCATGCTAGCTAAGTGCTTCTCAACCCATTCAGAAGTTTAGTTACTCATGCGTAATGTAAAGAGAGTGAACAGATGTAGAGACGCAAGTTCCATTCTATAAATGAAATCAGAATACAGAATGACAATGGGAAATAAAGATAAGGAGCCTAATAGCAATTTCTTACTTCTCAAGGCTTTTACACTGCGCTTTTCTCTACCTTGCCCAAAAGAATATTCTTGCTTTCGCAAGACTCGGCCCTCTCTCTGTTCTCAAAACTTTCCAGCTCTCTCTCGAGTTGACCAGGAATGATCTTCTGACGTGTTCTCTCTTCACTCGCCTCCGCCTTCTAAGTGTAAGAAAACTATGAACAACAGCTAACTATCTTCTATATGGTGAACTCTCTATCTGGCTAAGCTCCTCTTTCAATGGTGGCCTTCGGTATTTATAGAGATCAAGGTGAAGAAGCTTTTCCCTCAAATGATGGCACTGATGGGATGTCATTAAATCTCTATCTGATGCACCAATTAATTGTCACCGAAAAGTCGAGTGTACTTGCTACAGTATGCCGTTAACAGCTTGTCAACTAAATTCGGATTCGACCATCATCAGCTTTCTGTCCCATCGTGATTTATTAAGCTTTCACCTCAATACACTGTCTCTATGCGGCCACCTTCTTGAGCAGATCTTCATGAATGCATATGATTACATAGCCTTGCAATCGTAATCTCTTAATGTGCTCGGACGCTGAATTCCTTGGATCGCAATTCTGCCTTGTGCCAACACATTTTCCTGCACAAAATACGTAAATTAGCTACTTTAATGCGATGAACGCATGCGATCACAATGTTCTTAACTTAATGCTTTTGGACACAATTTTACATATTTTAACCATCGCAATCTTACATTGTTTTATATCTTTGCATTGTAATAACGTGCATTTCTGCCCATTATTACACCCCCAAATTTAAAACAATGCTTGTCCTCAAGCATAAACTAAAGATTTTCACTAGAAAGTCTACCGCCTTCTTCTTTCCTAGATTTCTTAAGGTTGCCTTATTCAAATCCTATGTACCAAAATCTCCTTAATTCCTATCCAGGTCTCTTCTTAAAATATTTCTAAAATTTAGGGACCACAAGCTTAACCTTAAAAAAAAAAAAAAAAATTATTTTTTTCTAGGGCATCACATGATTTATTTCATTTAAAAAAAAAAAAAAAAACTTTTTCAACTAGGGTGTTTTCAAATGAATTTTATCCTTGCATAGTTTTGATATTTTTTCTACGACCTTGCACTGATTCAAGTGCCTAGCCTTCATTTTGGCTTGCCCCCACGTGTTCATGCGGACATCCAACTATGAGCAAGGCACTCTTTCTCAGTCTAAACTCATGCCCATTTGGTTGCAGAGTTGCGATCATTTTATTTATGCGTTGATCACGATTCCTACCTTCGTTTTGGCTTGCTTCCACGTGTGTCATGCGGGCATCCAACTACGAGTAAGATTCGATCACAACGTTATGATTTTTTTTTTTGTAGAAAGCCTAAAAATAACAAGGTTGAAAATAAATACCACACCACCAAATTTAAACGCAGCAATGTCCTCATTGCTGAAAGATTGAAAGAATTCATGCGATGCTCTTAGGAGGTTTCGTAAAAGTCAGTTTGAAAGAAAGCTGGTGGACCACTAACTACTAGAAATATTTCATGAATTGACTATCCTAAAATTAAGTAGATTGTAGTACATGCGATGAGAAGTAGAGGCATGTGTTTCATCATTGAAATCATAGTTGTCATAGAAAAACAATGCGGTGACTTACTAAAGTAATCAATATTTCATGATTGCACCGATTAAAGAGGATGCGATGATAAAATTATTAAAGTAAAAAATGAGATGCGAGAGTGCAAAATTTGGAGCAAACAAAGTCAAGGATAGATACATCCCCCAAATTTGCTCTATTGCCCGCATCATATGTGATCGCATCCTTCTTTGCGGTAAGTCGATTTCTTTAATAGCGGTAGCTGACCGAACTAGTCGCATCTTTCGATTATCATATAGCTCTCCCGTAATCGTTCACGATGATCGTTGCAAAAAAACATTGAGAGGGTCAAAAATATAAACGATGGATTTTTTTTTTTTTTTTTGTAGATATGCAAATAACGGGAAAAAATGATATCAGATATAAAGAGGTAGAATTGAGTTTATGAAGATTTCAAAGGATACTTCAAAAATATTGCGTCCCTGATAAATTTAAGTCACATGATTGTGCAGGGACCGCCCACTTCTTCTTTAGTCGGAATTGTTCAGGTACACGGAGGTGTTCTTACGATGCAAATCTTCTCCGTGATATATTTTGACTCTTTACCCGTTGACTTTGAATGCGTTGGTCTCATCCTTATTGGATAACTCAACCCTTCCATGCGAGAATACCTCTCTGATTTCGAAAGGATCAAACCATCGTGATTTTAACTTGCCGGGAAAAAGTCGTAGCTGAGAATTTTACAACAAGACCTTCTGTCTGACTTAGAGATTCTTCTCGCATAGATGCTAGTCATGCCAACGTTTTGCGCGCACCTTGTAGATTTTGGCATTCTCATATGTTTGAGTTCTCCATTCATCAAGCTCGACCAACTGAAGTTTCCTTACTTCCCTTTTGGCCTTTAAGTCAAAATTGAGTTTTTTCACTGCCTATATTGCTTTATGCTCCAACTCAAGCGGTAAATGACATGCCTTTTCAAACACCAATGCATACGGGTACATGCCTATAGGTGTTTTATAGGCGGTCCTATATGCCCACAAGGCATCGTCCAACTTCATTGCCCAATCTTTGCGTGAAGGTTTTACCACCTTCTCTAATATCAGCTTGATTTCCCTGTTGGACACTTCAGCTTGACCATTTGTTTGTGGATGGTATGCGGTGACCACCTTATGAAGGATATTATACTTGAGCAGCAATTTGTTGATGATGTGATTAACAAAGTGGGAGCCTTCATCACTTATTATGGTACGTGGAGTGCCAAAACGAGTGAAAATATTCTTCCTCAAGAACTTGAAGACTACCATCGCATCGCTTGCGATGCACGATACCACTTTTACCCATTTGGAAACGTAGTAGACGGCTAATAGAATGTATTTGTGACCATTTGATGGTGGAAATGGTCCCATGAAATCTATACCCCAGACGTTGAATAGTTCCAATTCTAAGATGATGTTCATGGGCATCGCATGCTTCCATGAAATGTTTCCCGTGCATTGGCACCGATCGCATTTCATTGCATAGTCTCTTGCATCCTTGAATAAAGTTGGCAAAAAATATCCACTTTGTAACACCTTTGTTGTAGTTCGTTGGCCTCCAAAGTGTCCTCTATATGGTGAGTCATGGCATTGTGATAGTATGCGCTGGTGAGCAGCATCTGGTACACATAGGCGGAAAATCTAGTCTGATCCCCTCTTATAAAGATTTGGCTCATCCCAATCTGTCTCTTATACACATCTAGATGTGTATAAGAGACAGGCGATAGTATGCGCTGGTGAGCAGCATCTGGTAACCATAGGCGGAAAATCTTGTCTGATCCCCTCTTATAAAGATTTGGCTCATCCCAATAATATGATTTATATTCATGTCTGAGCCGCCTCTTTTGGTGGGCTGTGTAGTCCTCGGGAAATTGTTCACCAACCAGAAAATTGACCATGTCCACATACCATGGTAATTCTTCAATTTTAAGTAACTACTCATTTGGGAAGGTTATGTTCACCTCTAACTGGTTGCGGTCGACTTCTAGATTTTCTAATCTTGACAAATGGTCCGCAACCTTGTTCTTCGTCCCCTTGCGATCCATGATTTCCATGTTGAATTCTTGGAGGAGGAGAACCCATCAAATCAATCTTGACTTTGCAGCTTTCTTTGTCATTAAGTACTTGATTGTCGAGTGGTCAGTGTGAATGATCACTTTGGATCCCAACAGGTAAGCTCTGAATTTTTCCAACACAAATACCACCGCAAGCAATTCTTTTTATGTGGTAGTGCAATTTGTTTGAGCAGGGTTCAAGGTTTTACTCGCATATGCGATGGGGTGTAGCATTGTTTTCTTCTTTTGCACCAGTACCGCCCCCATCGCATAACTGCTTGCGTCGCACATTAGTTCTAAGGGTTGTGTTCAGTTCGGTGCGATCAACACAGATGCAGTTATTAATGCGTTCTTCAGTATCTTGAATGCGTTGAGGCATTGGTCATCAAAGTCAAATGCTCTTTCTGCCTCCAGCAACGCATTCAATGTTCATGCAATCTTTGAAAAGTCTTTCACAAAATGTTGATAAAAGCCAGCATGGCCTAAGAAGCTCCTGACAACCTTCATATTATCTGGAGGTGGAAGCTTTTCAATCGGCTCAATCTTTGCCTTATCCACCTCCAGCCCGTCCTTGGAGACTTTGTGCCTAAGCACAATACCTTCCTTCACCATGAAGTGGCATTTCTCCCAGTTCAGCACCAGGTTTGTTTCTTCACATCTCCCCAGTATCTTCTCTAGATGATTGAGATAGACTTTGTATGTTTGCCCATACACCGAGAAGTCGTTCATGAAAATTTCTACAGAATCTTCTAGATACTCAGAAAAGATGGCCATCATACACCTCTGGAATGTACTCGGCGCATTGCATAGGCCAAACGGCATGCATCAAAACGCAAATGTTCCATAGAGGCAGGTGAATGTGGTTTTCTCTTGATCTTCAAGAGCAATCATGATTTGGTTGTAGTCAGCATATCCATCCAAGAAGCAGTAGTAATCATTTCCTGCTAGTCGGTCTAGCATCTGGTCGATAAAAGGCAAGGGGAAATGATCCTTCTTTGTTGCCGCATTTAATTTGCGGTAGTCCATGCAGATCCGCCAACCAGTGACGATCCTAATCAGTATTAGTTCGTTATTTGCATTTGAGACTACCGTCAGCTCCGTGCTGTCAGCGATTGGATAGATAATCCTTGTGTCTAACCATTTGATTATTTCCTTCTTCACGATCTTTTTCATCGCAGGGTTGAGTCTACGTTGATGTTTGATCGATCCTTTCTGATTGTCCTCAAGACATATCCTGTGCATGCAATATGCGGGCCTGATTCCTCTAATGTCTGCTAGTGTCCAACCAATTGCTTTTATGTACTTTCTCAAGATGCTCAGCAATGCATTTTCTTGATCTTCTTGCAGTGCAGAGGAAATTATTACCGGTAATGTTTCATTTTGCCCCAAAAAAGCATACTTCAGGTGATTTGGCAAGGTTTTCAGTTCTATTGTCGGTGGTTGTTGCAAGGATGGTTTTAGTGTTTTTCTCTCTTCATTCATTGTCAGCTTTTCGTCTTTGGTTGATGTTTCTTTGATCACATTGCAGGTTATTATGGATGCGGTCGCATCCTCTCTTTCATCTTCATCTTCAAAGTTTTCTTCTTCATACAAACTGGGTTCATTATCGGAATCTGTGAGGTCTTCTTCTTCGGGATACTTTATGGCTCTGATAATATCAAACCTGATCTTCTATCCATTCACGCTCAGTGTGATCTCTGAGCGCGACCAGTGGATAAAAATGGTCGTCCCAGGATGATGGGTACATCTTTGCCTGTTTCATAATCAAGGATGATGAAGTTTGCTGGTAAGATAAATTTATCAATCGTGACCAGGACGTCCTTCACCTTCCCTTCTGGATGAACAAGGGACCTGTCAGCTAGCTAGAGAGTCACCGTCGTGGGCACCAGCTGCCCCACATTCAGCTGCTTAAAAATTGAAAGGGGTATTATATTGATACAGGCCCCGAGATCGCAAAGCACTTGACCAATGTATAACTCACCGATTGAGCATGGTATTCTGAAACTTTCAAGGTCGCGCAATTTTGGTGGAATAATGGTTTTTTCCCGTTGTGTTAACGCCATTGTTGCGAACTTACCAGTGCTTCTTTTCTTCGTCACCACGTCCTTCAGAAACTTCGCGTACTTTGGCATCTTTCAATCGATTTAGTGAAAGGAATGTTGATATGCAACTATTTCAACATATCCATGAAGCGTTGTTACTGCACTTCATCATTTTTCTTCTTTTTAAGCCTCTGGGGAAATGGCAATAGCTGTATTTTCACGGTTTCCTACTCTATCGGCTTAGAAGTCGATGCAATATCCAGTTCCATCGTCTCTTGTTCTTTTGGTTCTTCTTGGGTCAATGGGGTTTATGGTTCCATCACAATTGGAGCAGTTCTACTCGGCTCCTTCTTCTCCTCTGCCACTGTCTTTCCACTTCGCAAAGTCACAACTTGACATTNAGTTCTACTCGGCTCCTTCTTCTCCTCTGCCACTGTCTTTCCACTTCGCAAAGTCACAACTTGACATTGCTCCTTTCCCGTACTCCCTGGATTGCACAGGAGTTCAGTGGAACTCGACAAATCCCCTTACGGTCTACTTTTGAGTTTGCCCGCAATCTGTCCTATCTGAGTTTCAAGATTACGGATAGACGTCGCTTGATTCTGGAGCACTATTTCATTCTTTTCAATATACTACTTCAATAAGTTCTCCAGAGATGAAGATTGCGGCGCCTATGAACTACTGGTTTGATTTTGCGTTTAACCGTTTGTTTGCGGGAAAAATCCTGGCGGGCCTTCTTTTTGCGCCATTGGTTGAAAATTTTGTTGTTGATTTTTTTACATGAAGTTAGGGTGGTTTCTCCACCCAGGTTTGTAAGTGTTGGAAAAAGGATTATTCTTTATGAAATAAATAGACTGTGGGTTCCTCGGACATTCTTCCATTGGATTGCCTTCTCCGCAAGTGGCACAACTTGCACTCGTTTGATCGATTGCGTTGACTTGCCCCTTATGCATTCCTAGGTTGCTGATTGTGATTCCTTGTATTAAATTCATCATCGCATTCATTTGGTTTTGTAGCGGTGTGATGGTCTCATTGCTTGTGTCATTGTCTTTAATTCTCAGTCATTGATCGCTTTCTCTCCAGTCTTCATGATTCTTTGAAATGCGATCAAGTATGTTCTTAGCCTTGTCGTATGTGTCGAGCAGACCTCCAGCTGCTGCTGCATTGGCAGCTGTCTCCGATGCAGGGTTCAAATCGTGGTAGAAAATTTCCATCTGTAGACAATCTGGTAAGCCATTGTGCAGACAATCTCGCACTAGTATTTTAAACCTCGCCCAGGTGTCACTGAGCGATTCGTTGATATCTTGTTCATTGAGTGATTCCTCCTTTTGGTGTTTTCAGTTGGGGAGAAGTACTTCTTCATGAACTTTTCCACTACCTGTTCCCACAATGTGATTTCCCCAGTTCGAGAGAATAAACCCATTTTCGTGCTTGGTCACACAGCGAAAATGTGAACAGCGTTAGTCGAACCTCCTCAGCAGAGATGTTTAGGAACACAAACGTATTGCATATTTCAATGAAACTCTGAAGGTGAGCATACGAATCCTCGCCACGCCCACCGCCAAACTGTCGAATAGTTTGAATCATTTGCAGCATCACCGGTTTCATCTCAAACCTCTCCAGAGGTGGCCTCATGATTCTTGGTGAGAAATCATAAAGGTTGGACAACGCATAGTCTCAGATGGGCCTATTTCGGTCGTTCGCCAAGAGGATGGGATTCGCCATGATATTATTTGCATTCGGTGCTCTGTCTTCCGATTGCTCCGCCATGTTGGGATCTTTCTCTTGTTGTTGTTGGCGACTATTTCTTCTTCTTATTCGGAAAGTTCTCTCAATCTCTGGGTCATAATTGGGCTCAGGAATTTTTCCTTTGCTTATACAATGCTCGCTTCTTCCCTTACCTAAGTAGAGGCAGTGCACAGAGATGGAAAGCTGCAATGAAAATCAAAAAGTTACCGTTAGCACAGTATGTACTACCATAGTCCTTGACAACGGCGCCAAAATCTTAATATGTTGTGAATATGATGAAATAATGGTGTATGCGTTGTGCATGCAAGTTTTCCTAGCAAGATCTAAGTATAAATCTTACTAGGTTGCCTAGTAAACTCAGGGTCGAACACAGGGACTATAGAGATAGTATACGACAGTGATTTCAGATTTTCTTTGCGGTGGCAAATAAAACAACGAGTTGGTCGATATGTTTGTTTAAGGTATGGATTCTATGCAGCAGAATTGAGAAAATAGTTAATAAAAACGAAAGTTACAATGAGTATGCGGGGGAATGGGTCGAGAAGGGATTTAGCTAACACTTCCTAAGATTGCGAGCAAGTTATGTGATCATGCTACACACATACAACAACAAGTCAACTCTCAATTCAAATGCTATAGCTCCTAGTTTTAGGACGCATGCGATGTATGCGATGATGTCTATAGGACTTATATCTAAGCCTCAATTCTTGTCTATGCGATGATGAATGACACACATATACACAAGGCGACCACATACTACCATAACCTATTTCCAGGGTGCATGCGATGCGTGTTAGCAAATAGAACTTATCTCAAAGTTTCTATTTCTTGCTTATGCAGTTCTAGTCTAACTTTCTCAAGCTTAGATTTTAACCTAGCTCTCTCAAGTCTAGATTCTAACCTAGCTTAGATTCTTTAGACTCTCTCTCGAGCAGTTCTAAAAAGGTGATGGACGCATACATAAGATAAGATGATCGCATACAATGAAGATCTTAGGTCATGTTAGCTAAGTGCTTCTCAACCCATTCAGAAGTTTAGTTACTCATGCCTAATGTAAAGAGAGTGAACAGATGTAGAGATCCAAGTTCCATTCTATAAATGAAATCAGAATACAGAATGACAATGGGAAATAAAGATAAGGAGCCTAATAGCAATTTCTTACTTCCCAAGGCTTTTACACTGCGCTTTTCTCTACTCTGCTCAAAAGAATATTCTTGCTTTCGCAAGACTCGGCCCTCTCTCTGTTCTCAACACTTTCCAGCTCTCTCTCGAGTTGACCAGGAATGATCTTCTGACGTGTTCTCTCTTCACTCGACTCCGCCTTCTAAGTGTAAGAAAACTATGAACAACAGCTAACTATCTTCTATATGGTGAACTCTCTATCTGGCTAAGCTTCTCTTTCAATGGTGGCCTTCGGTATTTATAGAGATCAAGGTGAAGAAGCTTTTCCCTCAAATGATGGCACTGATGGGATGTCATTAAATCTCTATCTGATGCACCAATTAATTGTCACCGAAAAGTCGAGTGTACTTGCTACAGTATGCCGTTAACAGCTTGTCAACTAAATTCGGATTCGACCATCATCAGCTTTCTGTCCCATCGTGATTTATTAAGCTTTCACCTCGATGTGTCGTCTCTATGCGGCCACCTTCTTGAGCAGATCTTCATGAATGCATATGATCGCAAAGCCTTGCAATCGCAATCTCTTAATATGCTCAGATGCTTAATTCCTTGGATCGCAATTCTGCCATGTGCCAACGCATTTTCTTGCACAAAATATGTAAATTAATTGTTTTAATGCGATGGACGCATGAGATAGCAATGTTCTTAACTTAATGCTTTTGGACACGATTTTACATATTTTTATCGTCGCAATCCTACATTGTTTTATATCTTTACGTTGTTATAACGTGCATTTATGCCCGTTACCTGCACTCAAATTCACTAATTTTGGCAATATATAAAGCATGCTTTTGCAGAAAAAAGTGAGTTTCAAGACATACCTCTTGTAGAACTTCTTCAAAGATTCTTCACTAGCTGCAATCTTCTCCAAATCTTGTTGTAGACCACCTCAACATCTTCTCCACTATTCTTTTGGTGCTCTCGATTGAGTTCTGGGACTCAAAACGAGCTTGAATCAAGGGTAGAAGGAGTAAACCTCACTGCAGCAACCTTGTTGAAGAACCCTTTCTTCAACCCGAATTTTCTCTAAAATTCTCTATAGATTGCATGCTCGATTTTTACTCCAATCTCTTCACATATTGCAGATCAACATGCAAAAAGCAGAGTTGCATGAATTGCAGCTCATGCTTGGAGAAGACAAGGCAAAGATATTGCCATTTGAGTGAGCTATTTGGTAATGGATAATGGAAAAACCTCTTTGTCCATTTAAGTGTTTTATTTTCTTTTCCTTTTTCAATTTTATCTCAAAAAATGAAATTTTTATTTTATTAAATCTATTTTGATTTTAAAATGAAAATTTTAATTAATTTCATAAATTAATTATTAAATAAAACTTAATTAATTTAATATNTTTATTTTATTAAATCTATTTTGATTTTAAAATGAAAATTTTAATTAATTTCATAAATTAATTATTAAATAAAACTTAATTAATTTAATATCAAATATTAAATTAATTTTAATACATATCCATCTTTATATATTTAAATTACGTTTAAATATATAATTTATCCAATTCCGTTTAATTCTAAAATTAAACATATAATTATATTATAATTACTAATTCCTTTAATTCTAATTTGAACGTTTCAAATTAACTTATCACGCTATTCTAGAGCTAGTCCATTAAGAGATAGTAGGGGAACCTCGTGGACCTACAAATCATAGGCTCCAACGATCCAAGATTAATTGGCTAAATTCATTAGACCAAATTAATCCTCATTCATTAACTAATGTGTCATTCCACGAAAGCCCATAGTTGCACTCCCCTCACTCTAGATATATTATGTCCATATGATTTAACCATAATCAGCAAGTCGACTCTTCATAGGTTGTTCGTAATAACGGCTGGGTCAAATATCTTTTTTATCCCTGAGATTACGACTTATTCCTCAAGTCTCTACTGATCCTCTAATGAACAACTGGTTTGTGATCCAATCACCAAACCAAACACTCTCATCCCAGTGAGAGGGTGGGGCCCCTTGTTTAAGATCTAGATTCAGTACTTGAGGGAACAACCTTTCTTCTATCCCTAAATCGGGTAGGCATGAACTCCGTCTTGCATCCTATGTCCCCAGCTATCTAACCGGTCTTACCCCTGAAATGGGAGTCTTATTGAACTGACACTATTGAGCCAACCCTCAACTATACAAATTTAAGGGCAATCCTGAATAAAAAGGAGTTCATAGTTAGCTCAGGATTAAGATCGAGTTACCTAGGTCATCTAGATGAAATAGTCAGTCTTAAACAGTAAACAGCGTTATAAAGTAAGAGTGACTTATTTCTTGGTCTTGATCTTATGCAAACTCATTGCATAGGACACCCCAACTCCTTATGTCATAACATGTACGAATTAGGATCACATCGTATGTAGCACTTTACAACTCTTTGTAACAACTACAGAGTAGGCCGCATCCAATGGTGTTACCAGAATAAGGTACCCAACCTCATTCATATACCATAGATTATTTTGACTATTTACTCGAACTCGATCCATTCTTATGTCTCCACATAAAGTTCAAGTACTCATACAATAGTCATAGCTTTTAGTTTATTCGATTTAGACTTTCATACAATTTATGAGATCAATAACAAGTATATTGATTATAGAAGATGTTTATCATTTTACAAACTGCGAGTTTTTAGGACATAAAACCCAACACATGCATCATGCTATATATTAAAATTGTTATAATAAATAGTGGAATGATGTATGTGAATGCCTGTTTTTCATGTATGATTTATATAAGTGTTATATTTATTAAATGAAAATAAAATTTGGATTGAGCATGACATTACCTAGTTAAATATGATTATTGTATTTAACTAATGTCATTAGATGCAAATTTATAGGTTTTAATAAGGCATTAAAATATAAGTATTATAGTTTTAATGAGATAGTTTAAAATCTATAATCAAGAGTTGCATGCAAACATAGGTCCAAATTAATATTAAATGGTTTAAAATTGATCAACCTAGGCTTATGTTATTTCTAATGGGATTAGGAATAAGTTAATCCTTTTAATTTGTTTTAATAAGATTAAAATGAGTTTCATTAAAAGATTAAATTTATAAAATAATTGCCCACAAGGGACATTTGTCTAAGGAATGTTTTGTCTAGGAGGGGATATTTAAGCTAACGGAAATGGAACACCTACACCTAGGAACCGATCTAGAAGATGAATTGGGCAAATATATTATAAGCATACAATAAATGATTGATTTTAACAAAAGAGTTTAATAAATTAAATCAAGTATTGTTAAATCATTTGATATAAATATTATATTGAGAAAATTAAACGGACTTAGATAAATTCCTTAGCCTGGTTTTAATAAGTATAATAAAATCCTAAAAATATTAGAATACTTTAGTGTGAGGAAATTGGTATATGTAATATATCAAATTTCAGCTCTCACGTCCCTAAGAGTTCACACCGTGAGATCCATACTCGGCTTCGTGTCGCCCTGGGTGCAACCTCCCTTCAGAAAGTGTTTGCATTGGTTATAACAAGGTGAATAGAGAAAATATTCATAGAAGTGAGGAAAGGAGGCGTGTCAACATATCCTACAGTCTCTTCCATTAGGTTACACCATGAGATTCCTATAATCTACCTGCGTGTCATTGATCTACCTGTGTGTCATCTTGGAGTGACCATCCCTTTGGAAGGCCTAATCATAGGGGTCGGAACAACGCAATCTCCAACAATGGATAAGGTTTTTTAGGTTATTCTTCAACAGTTGTCTTTCCTTTTGGTAGCCAGCTGAGGCAGACCTCTGGGATCCAAAAATGAGAGGGTCACACTTATAGGATGAATTAAATTAGTTAATGAATCATTGACTGAAACAACAGTAACTAAAAACTATAGGAGTAAGAGTTATTCTGGTATTAGTGATTGGTTGAGATTGTCTCAATTCAGGGGAGGTATAGATAATCACCCTTTGATGGCTATTATTCTAAACCTCTGAAGTATCATTGCAAAAACTAAATCAATAGTTCAATTAGGGTCCTATGATTACATGTGTTTTTGCTAAATTGATTGGATAATTAAGTAATGGAATATGAAAATACAACTAATACGGTCAATTGATTGTTATATGTTTGAGCAAGTCTTCCACAATCATATCTTTGTTTAAAAACGAGAAATTAACTAGCGAAAACTATGTGACGTGGAAATCTAACCTGAATACAATTTTGGTTATTAATGATCTGCAATTTGTCTTGATGGAGGAATGTCTTCCAGTCCCCACTCAAAATGCATTCTAGGCATTGAAGGATTCTTATGACCGTTGGACGAAGGCTAATGATAAGACCAGAGTCTATATCCTGAAAAGTCTGTCTGACATTCTCACAAAGGAGTATGAGGCCATGATATTTTCATATCATATCATGGATTCCCCCTTGGAGATGTTTGAACAACCGTATATTCAGATCCGACATGAGGCCCTCAAGTACATTTTTATTGTGCGTATGAAGGAAAGCCAATCAGTGAGAGAACATGTTCTTGACTTGATGGTCCAGTTCAATGTCATGGAAATGAATGGTGTGGTTATCGACGAACAGAGTCAAGTGTCCTTTATTTTAGAACCTCTTCCGAATAGTTTTCTTCACGCAACAATGCAGTTATGGACAAAATACAGTACAATCTGACTAACCTTCTTAATGAGTTACAGACTTTTCAGTCCCATAGGGGTTCATAAGTGTTCATCCTCTGGAACTAATTTTGTTCCTTCAACCACTGGCTCTAAAAAGATCTAGAAAAAGAAAGGAGGGAAAGGGAAGGCTCCCCCTATTGGGAAAGGCAAGGAAAACGCTAAGGCTAACAAGGGTAAATATATGATATTTTTCTTCACTATTGTCTATGAAACATTAGATGTTTTATTTGCTTTACCACAAACCAATAAACTAAGATCCCTTGTTGTCGTTGTAACTTAAGCATTTATGTGGAGACATACAGGTGGATCATGCCTTAAGTGATAACCAAAATGGTCTGTAGTATATGGATATAGGAGGAAAACCTTATCCTGGTATTGCTACAGATGCGGCCCGCTTTGTAGAATAGTTACAAGTGTTGTGACTTGCTATAAATGGTCTAATTCTGATAATTCATGTGGAGACATGCGAGCGGGGGTATCCTATACAAAGGAGCTTGTATAAGACTGGACCACGAACTATAATAGTCTCATTATATAATGCCATTCATGACAAAGACTTCACTTCACTAGGATGACCATAGTTAACATGACCTGAATCTTGAGTAAGTTGAGAACTTCTGCCATTGAGGGCAGTCCTTTCATTTGCATAGGTACGAGTGGCCAGATTGTCGACTCAAACCTACCACTTTGGGGATCCGTCTGATTTGGGAGCTGGGAACTCAGTTACAGAAGATGGAATTCACTTCTTCCCTAAAGCAGGGGTAAGTAGATAGATTGCTCCCTTAAGGACTGATTCCGGAGCTTGAATGATGTGGCGCCACAAACCTTCTCATGACCAGAGAGGTGTCCACACTAGTAGGACTATGTTGTATTATTCATTAAAGGGATCAGTGGTACTTAAGGAGTTAGATGTAACTACAGGGGAAAACGGTAAATTGGCCCAGCTGTACTTACGAGCATCTGTGAAGGGTTATCGTAATGTTGATTGGTTATATCCGATGGACATAGAAATATATCTTTGGTGAGAAGAGTGCAATTGTCGATCATTAGTGGAATGCCTGGCAGTTAATGGATGGTGGATCTCGTGACTAAAGAGTTTAGTCAGCTATTCATGTACCTTCGAAGCTTCGAGTCACAGATCCATAAGGTCCCCTTGGTAGCTCAATGGATTCAAGTTGAGAATCAGTTTTTGGCTCAGTTTGAAGTGTTCAAATTGACAAGAGGGAGTTTAGTTATATATAATATGATTGAACTGGTAAATTATATATGATATAGTTGACATGTATGAGATACATTAATTGGAGGAAAAGGATATAAATATGATTTATATCTAGTGGAGGAGAAAAGAACTATGGTTTATATGTTACATATGATGATTTATTAAACCATAGGTTATAAATATAATATGATTATATTTCTTTATTAGTTAAACAAATATAAGATAATTGTTGGCGATTCTCGTAACCAGATGAGATAGTGGGAGGTTGCAATTAGTTTTCATTACCAAGGATAAAATGAATATGGTTTTCATTTTGCAAGAGATCGAATAATCTCTATATGAATTAGTATATTGCTCATCGTCTAGCAAACAAGAGCATACACGAAAGCTCAAAGTTTACTAAACGATCGTGTACACGCGTAGCTTACCTAAACAATCGCGCACATGGAGAAATTTTACTAAATGATCGTCTATACGATTAGCCCCTTCTACTACAGGATCGTGCACCTTTTGCTAAACGATCAAGCACCTGTCTATACGATAGACTTCAGATATCTCCCACTTACTTTGTCATGGTAAACGATCGTTCCTTCCTCCTTTCCTCTACCAATTCAAATAGAGCCCACACCTCTGTATTCTCAATCCGAGAATACCGAGGTTTTCGAATGGTTGTGTCCTCCTTGCTACCTATTGGTGGTGAAGACCGTTCGGTGTAGACGATCGCATGATTTGGTGGACGATAGTCTTGACGAACTCAGCAACAGCGATAGTTGCCAATTCCTAACGAGAGCAAGATTTGAAGAAGAGTTCTTCAATTGGTATATCTCTCGTTCCTTTGTTTTTTAAGTTTGAAAAGCATGCTATAATTTTTTGTTAAATGCATAACTTGTATGTTTGTTAATGAATGTGGTATTTCTGTCATAATGAATTTAGAACGATCTCGCTTCCGCTCATAGATACTCTTTTATTAGAGTTCCTTCAGTACCTTACTGAGAAGGAAAAAAAAAAAAGAATGAAGGTAAATATGATTTACTTGTTTTAGAAACATGTTTAATGGAAAAAGACCATGATACCTGGATAATTACATTTGTTCTTCTTTACAGGGAATTTGTTCCTTCTAGTAGCTCGAAGAGGATGAAATGACGCTCAAGGTTGGAATGGGATACGCCATTTCAGCTTGTTCAGTGGGAGCTACTAAGTTGTTTTTTGGAAGTAGATTTTTGTTTTTAGAAAACATATACATTGTTCCCAAAATGAGGAGAAATCTTGTTTCTATTTTTTGTTTAATTGAACAATCGTACTCTGTTTATTTTAATTCAAATGAAGTGTTCATTATGAAAAATGGTGTGACTATTTGTTCAGCTAAACTAGAAGAAAACTTATGTGTTAAGACCAACTGAATCGAAATAATTTTTAAATCATGAGATGTTTAAAACTGCAAATACTCAAACAAAAAATTGAAGAATTTCTCCAAGTATCAATGATAAGTATCGTTGCCATTTGAGATTAGGCCACATAAATTTCCATAGGATTGGGAGATTGGTAAAGAAATGGACTTGTAAGCAAGTTAGGAGACGATTTATTGCCTTCATTTGAATCCTTTCTCGAAGAAAAAAATGACTAAAAGAGTTTTTAGTGGAAAAGCTTATAGAGCCAAAAAGCCTTTAGAGCTCATACATTCGAATCTTTGTGTCCAAAGAACGTAGAGGCTAGAGGGGGTACAAATACGTCATTTCTTTCATAGATAATTATTCAAGGTATGGTTACTTATACCTAATGGAACATAAGTCTGAAGCCTTTGAAATGTTCAAAGAGTATAAGGCTAAAGATGAAAACCTATTAGGTAAAACAATTAAAACACTTTGATTCGATTGAGGTGGAGAGCACATGGATTTAGAATTTCAGGACTATATGATAGAACATAGAATTCAATCCCAACTTTCAGCATTTGGTTCACCTCAGTAGAACTGTGTATGAAAGATGAGAAATAGAACCTTATTAGATATGGTTCGTTCTATAAGGAACTATACTCAATTGCGTAACTCGTTTTGGGGTATGTAATAGAGACTGAAGTTCACATCTTGAAAAATGTTCCCTTGAAGAGTGTTTCTAAAACATCTTTCGAGTTATGGAGCAAGGGTAAACCGAGTTTACATTACATCAAAATCTGGGGTTGTTCTTCACATGTGTTGTTACCCTAAGAAAATAAGATGTGGTCTGTTCTATGATCCTCAAGAAAATAAGATGTTTGCATCAACAAATGCTACATTTTTAAAGGAATACCACATGAGAGATCAATAAAAACAAAGCAAAATAATATTAAGTGAAGCTACTAAAAAATCAACGAGTGTTGTTGATGCAGTTGGTCTTGCATCAAGATTTAATGAAGAAGCCAGTACTTCAGGTCAGTCTCGTCCTTCTCAATTGGAGAGAGTGCCTCGACGTAATGGGAGGGTTGTGATACAACCTTACCGTTACTTGGGTTTAACTGAAACTCAGGTTGTCATACCAGATGATGGTGTTAAGGATCCATTGTCCTATAAACAAGCAACGAATGATGTAGACAAGGACCAATGGGTCAAAGCCACGTACCTTTAATGGAGTCTATGTACTCCAATTCAGTATGGGTGCTTTTGGATCTCTAAAAGAAAGAGAGATGTAGCTGAAAAAGTATAGACCTTCAAAGCTAGACTTGTAGCAAAAGAATATACCCAAAGGGAAGGGATTGACTACAAGGAAAAATTTTTCGTTGTTGCTAGGCTTAAATCTATAAGAATTCTCTTATCCATAGCCACATACCTATGAGATATGTAAAATAAATGTCAAGTCTGTTTTTCTAAATGGAAATCTTCAATAGAATATCTTTATGTCTCAGCCCGAGAGATTCATAGCCCGAGGTTAGGAGCAAAAAGTTTGCAAGCTGAATTGATACATTTATGGGTTGAAACAGGCATCCAGATCTTAGAACATTAGATTTGATACAGCGATCAAATATTTTGGTTTTGATCAAAAAGTTGATGAACCTTGTATCTACAAGAAAATCATCAAAGATAAAGTAGCTTTTCTAATACTTTATGTGGAGGATGTCTGACTCATTAGGAATGAAGTAGGGTACTTATTGACATCCGACTCATTAGGAATTGTTATGTCACACCTTGCCCCGAGCCCGCACTCCTGAGCCCGAGGAGAGGTGTGAGGAACCGCAAATACCACCCTTTTGTGATACCTACTGTCCAACTAAACCTCTTTACTACACTCAGTAAACTTTAAGTCAAGGAGATTTGCAACAACTTATTAAGTAGGCCCATTTTATTACAACAATGTAATGTGTATACAACTCCAAGACTTAACAACAAAGTTTACGATCAAAAACACTTTAAACCCCTTTGGAAGTGTAATTGTGGTTTGTGGTAGACCTTGACCTTAGCAGCACCCTGGAACTCCTCACCTTTCGCTGCTTGGGAAGAAAACATTTGAAAAACGAGATGAGCTTGCAAGCCCAGTGAGTGATAGGAAAACTGATTCTTATGAAAAGAACCCCATGCCTTGGGTACTTTTGTTCAGATACCTTCTCAAACTGTTCCTTTAGTATCGAGCTGCTCGGATACCTTCTCAACTATCCTTCGGTATCGAGTTTCAAGTAAAACTAGTAATATAATGACTTTCTTTAATAAAACATAGAAAACATGTCTTTATCTGAAAGATCTTTCTTTAGCACATGGTTTCTTAAAACATTGTGAATATTTTAGTCAAATATTTTAGTCATTCACCTTGATCGTTTAGGAATCTTTCTCTTTAGAAGTTCCTTGGTCACCTCGGGCTCCCTTTTGAACCCTAAGATCCAGATTCAATTTAAAGCTCAGATTACTCATAGTTCTAGGCTTTATCTCGAGATACTTCCTTCTACAAATATGCTCTAAAATGTCTCAGGCAACTTACCTCAAAATCGTAGCGCAGAAATTCTCTTTTTTTGGCCAGAAAGATCAAAACATCAAGACTGGCCTAAGCTTACCTGATAGCTCGACCGTTCTGTCTTTTCCTCATTCTCCAGCCTGATTACTTTGAGTTTCTACTCCAGCAGCCCTATCCTGAAGACTAGACTCTTTCAGATTTTAGGTGGCTTTGGAATCACTCCAAACGCACGAGTATTCTGGGAGAACTCCTCATCCCAAGTTGATGCTACTTCTAGACCTTCCTGTCTGACAGTATCTCCTTCTCTTGGAACCTCTTGACCAACGCATGGTCTTACTATCAACACATAGTCTCCTTCCAATACACTCTAATTTATGTCCTTTGAAGAGAATCTGAGTTCTCATCTGAAGTCCTTGGCCCTATTTATAGGCATCCAAGATTTCTCTAAGGCCAACACCTCCTATTTGGCCGCATGTCCAAGTGTCCTTTCCTCACACTATTACCGCAACCTTTACATCACTGCAATCTGAGGTGTCTTCTTCTCCTTTCACCAACGCATGGCCCTCAAGTTTGCATGTCTTTTTATGCATCCACCTCATTTGTTTAAGGCCTAAGGTTCCTCCCCAACTAGCCACATGTCCGAATGACGTCCTTAAATGTGTCCATCCAATCTCATATGCGTTCATCCAACTTCATATGCATTTAACTAGGATTATGACCAACCCTCTTCCACCGCATACCATTTGCTCAAGCCTTGTTCTATGTGTCCACGTGCCTCGGATGTCCTTGGCACATAGCACGTTACCAACGCATAACAACCTTTGGGTCGACTTGGTTCTCAACTCAACACCTCAAAGCATATCTCACCATCACCTAGGTTCTTGCTAACGCATCTCTTATGGCCAATGCAACCCACCTCATGAACCTTGTTACCGCAAGTTTTAACAACGCAAGGGCAAATCACTATGCATCCACCTTAGCTCATTCCATCGCATAGCTCATACGTTAGCAAGGTCGCCGCATCCATCGTATCCATCACATCCCTCGCCGCATGCCATCGCATACTACCAATGCATTCCTTCGGCCGCATACACGCATACCATAGGTCGCATCACCGCATGCCCTCGGCTGCGCACTCTCGCATAGGAAGACCGCCACATGGCACCAATGCATAGCATTGCCGTATGACATCAACACATAGCGTTGCCGCATAGCTGATGCTTGATTTTATGAAGTGGAAATTTGGATGATATGTGTTGATGGAATTGCATTGTGCACTCAAGTTTCCCCAGCGGAATCCAAGTGTAAATTCCTCTGAGTTTTCTGATAAGTCCAGGGTCGAACATAGGGACTTGTAAAAACAGATTGCGTTGGTAATTTTTGTGAAGAACTTTGCAGTAACCGGGTAAGTAAATAAGTTGCTGGGTTTTTTGCTTGCGTTGATGAAAAATAAATAATTGCGGCGAAGTTTGAAAAGAGTTGGTAAACAGAAGATGTGATGAGTATGTGGTGAACGGGTTGAGAAAAGTTTCGACTAACACTCCCTAGGATGCGTTCATGCTATGCGATCATGCAACATGCATACAATAGTAAACCACCTCTTGGTACGAATACCACGGCTTCTAAGGTTAGAACGCATGCGATATATATGTGCTAAGTCTATAGGGCCTACACATAAGCCTCTATTCTTATTTATGCGATGACGCAATGACACACACAAATAAAACGATCACATAATATCATTCCCATCTCTAGGATGCATGCGATGCAGGTTGACAAACAGAGCTTATCTCTATGTCCCTATCTCTTGTTTATGCAGTTCTAATCTTGCTCTCTCGAGTCCAGATTCTAACCTAGCTCTCTCGAGTCACTAGGTACTTTCTTTAGACTCTCTCTTGAGTAACACTAAAGGGTATTTGGCACAACATAAATCAAGACAATCGCAAGCAATGAACTTCCTAAGTCATGTTAGTTTAGTTTTCCTCAACCCATTCAACTAGTTTAGCTACTCATGCGAACTAAGAGAGTGAACAGATGTAGAAATAGAACTTCTATTGTATCAATATGAAGATGAAGTATAGAATAACAATGCAAGTATAGAATAAAGGGCCTGGAAGCAATCTCTTGCTACCTAGGCTTTTACACTGATTTCTACTCGTGCTCAAAAGATAATCTCGCTCTCGCAAGAGTCGGCCCGCTCTGTACCCTGAGCGATCTCCGGCATCGCCGCTCTTCTCTTGCTTCGCCATAAAATGAAAGAAAACTAAGAACGAAAGCATGTGAACTGAAGTATGAAATCTCTAACTTCTTAACTCGTGAACCCCTTCTCTGAAGAATGCCCTTGGTATTTATAGAGCATCCATGGTGAAAGGCGGCTTCTCTCTCATGGTTGTACAGATGGGACGACTTTAATTCCTGACTGATGCGTCGAATAATTGTCACCGAAAAGCTGAATGTACTTTGTAACTGCTAACGGTTGTCAACTTTTTGGATAAGCTTTCTGTCCCATCGCACTTAATTAGCCTTTCATTCGGATGCGCTTGCCATGTTGCACTAACCAAGTTACGGCGATCCTTTTCAGGCGAATGTTTGCGAGCACGATCAACGCAAAGTCTTGCGGTGAAGTTGCGCTCGACCAATGATTTCCTATGATCGTAATTCTTGCATTGCGTTAACGCATATTCTGCACAAAAATACAAAAATCAACAGTTCTAATGCGATGAACGCATGCGGCCACAATATTACGAAAACGATGCTTAATGGACGCAAGTTAACATATTTCATCAACGCAATCCAATATTGTTTAAGAACTTAGTACTATGATAACGTGCATTTCTGCCCGTTATCAATAGCATCGACGCATAGCATTACCGTGTGACACCAATGCATAGTGCTGCCATATACCATCAATGCATACCTTCGGCCGCACAACGCATAGCACCGTCGCATGATGTCAACACATAGTACTGCCGTATACCATCGAGCATACCCCCATAGCTGCATGCCATCCATCGCCGCATGCTACCCACGCAATCCTTCGGCCGCAACCCATTGGCCGCATACTCTCGCGTAGCAACACCGCATGTCTTGGGCCGCATCGTAGTACCACCGCAACCATCGCTTCCATCGCATCTATTGAAACCATTGCACTGCATGCGTTGTTCTAACCTCTCAAGATGGTGGCTGCTGCATGTGTTATTATTGGCCATACTTCAGCCTCTCTCCATGCCCAGATAATCTCTCAATACTTCATGGCCAACGCATGGTACTACATCAACGCATAGTTCAACACTTAGTCATTTTCTCCTTAGCTTCCACCGCATGGTTATACTTAGCCAAAGCTTTGCTAGTTATGGCTTATTTCCATAGTTATTAACAAATCTTTTTATCACTTAGAAATTTTCCTACTCTTTGTCTTAGGATCTAACTCAGTCTTAGTTAATCTCTTTTATTTCGTGCTATGAAAGGGAAAATGCAAATTCCGGGTTTCATAGGTTGGCAACCCAATTCCAAATGAAATATTTGAGAGAGATGAAGTATGTACTTGGGATCCAAATCATTAGGGATCGCAAGAACATAATGTTGGCTCTATCTCAAGCAACTTATATCGACAAAATGCTGACTCGATATTCAATGCAAAACTCTAACAAGGATTTTTTTTACCTTTCAGGCACAAGATTCACTTGTCTGAGGAATAGTGTCCTAAGACACCTCACGAAGTTGTGGATATGAGACGTATTCCCTATGCCTTAGTTGTGGGTAGCTTAATCTATGCTATGCTCTGCACTAGACCAGACATTTGTTATGTAGTGAGAATTGTCAATAGGTACCAATTCAATCAAGGGTTAGACCACTGAACAGCGATTAAGAACATCCTCAAGTATCTTAGGAGTACAAGGGACTACAAACTGATATATGGAGGTAAAGATTTGATCCTTATAGGATACATAAACTCTGATTTCCAAACTGACAATGATTAAAGGAAATCCACGTCAGAATTAGTGCTTACCCTGAATAGGGGAACTGTAGTATGGCGTAGTATCAAGAAAGGATGCATTGCAGATTCCACTATGAAAGATGAGTATGTAGTTGCTTGTGAAGCAACAAAGGAAACAGTTTGGCTAAGGAAGTTCTTAAGAGATTTGAAAGTGGTTCCAAATATAGACTTTCCCATCACCTCATATTGTGACAACAGTGGGGAAGTAGACAACTCTAAAGAACCTTGCAGTCACAAACGAGGAAAGCATTTTGAGAGGAAGTATCATCTAATAAGGGAGATTGTGCAACGAGGAGATGCGATCGTCACAAAAATTGCCTAAGAACACATTATTGCTTATCCATTTATGAATGTTCTCACGGCTAAAGTGTTCGAGTGTCATCTAAAGAATCTAGGTCTATGAGACATGTACATCGTATAATCTAATGTAAATGGGAGATGTGTAATGGGTATATGGATGCTCTAGTTTATTGTATTTATTTAGCATTATCCCACCTTTTGGATTCTGGTATTATGTACAACCCACTAACTAGAGTTTTAGTTCAAGTGGATGTTTGCTAGGTTTTATGCCCTAAAACTCGTAGATAGCAAGTGTTATTAATTGACCGTCATCAATAAAGAGTTATATATGTTAATTCAATAAATGTTATTGTTTGTGTTGTTTGTCTATTTTGTCTTAATAACCCTAAATCTGATAAAATAACATCCAAAGCTATCTTATGAGACTTGAACTAAATCTGGAGACATACAGGGATCAATATTCAACATATAGCCTAAAGGGTTTGTGGTATAAGGATAAGGCTGGGTACCTTATCCTGGTAATACTATGGATATGACCAACTTTGTATATGATACAAACGCAATGTTCCAATGCATTCGTGTAGGTGATATGTGAGTGTGGGTATCCTATGCAATAAGTTTGCATAAGATCGAACCGCAAAATAGTAACCACTAGATGTAACACCGTTAACTAGTTACGTTTCTATTTCATCAGGATGACCTAGGTAACTTAGTCTTAATCCTGAGTATATTATGAACTTCTATTCATGAGGGATTGTCTTTTGATTTGTATGGTTGAGGGTGATCAGTTCGCCGACTCAATATGCCTACCATTTTGGGGACAAGACCAATTGGGGAGCTAGGAACCTAATAATACAAGATGGAATTCACTACTTTTAGCCTTAAGGGTAGGTGGATGAGTGTTCTCTTAAGTGGTGTCTCTAGAACTTGAAAAAGGCCCTACTCTCTTATTGGCCTTAGAGGGGTTTCTATTTATTGGTAGGATAACTAATAGGTTGTTCATTAGAGGAACATTGGTACTTAAGGAGTCAGAGGTAACCCAAGGGTAAAATGGTAATTTGACCCAATTCGATTTAATAACACTCGTGAGGGACTAACTTGCTATTATTGGTCTATATCCATGGACACAAAAATATATTTATAGTGAGAAGAGTGCAGATGTGGGCCTTTAGTGGAGTGTACCCACAATTAACGAATATTGATTAACTTTGTTAATGATTTTAGCCAATTAACCTCATATTGTTGGAGTTTCTAATCTAGGGTCCACCAGGTCCCCTTGTTAGCTCACTATAGAATATTTAAGAGGGATGATTTGAATTGTTCAAATCAATTTGAGGACACTATATATTAATATGATTAATATGTAATTGATTATGAATATGATTTATTATTAAAATTATATTGGAAAGAAACATTTGAATAAGATTCAAAAATTATTTTATGTGAATTAGATTCACAGAGAATTAATTATAGAGAGGTATGGCACATATACATATGGTGTTTATGATAATTAAATATATATACGTTAAACTAGATTTAATATACAAATAGTTATTTAATTAATGTGCAAATTAATTAAATTAGTGTTATTTAATTAATTATGTTAATTAATTAAATAAGTGTTAGTTAATTAATTGTGAAAAAAAGGGGAATAGGAAAAGGATTAGGAAAAGGGATTGACCCTTCTCTATAAAGTCTTCCTTATGGCCCTCTCTCTATATATAGAAAATTCTCTCTACTCTCCAAAAGTCTTTCTCCTCAACCTCTTCCAATAGTTGGATACCACGCATCCTTCTATTGGAATCCTCAAGAATAACAATGTTACTTTCATGGTCGTGTTCGAGATTGTTCAAGAAATTGTTCATATTAAAGATAGTTGGAGGAGTTGTTCATTATACTTTCGAGAGGATCGTTGTTAGAACTTGGGAATTTACAAAGGCAAGAATGATTCTAACATTTTTTCTACAACATGCTATTTACATGTTTATACTATGCATATCATGTTTTTTATTTTATACTTTGTTTATGTAAAAATCGATTTCGGGATGCAAGGAATTCATAATGCTTCCGCTGCGGGATCCAATCCTTTCATTCAGAACTTATTAACAACAAGCAAACAATTGGTGCTTATACAAATTCTTCAAACAGATTTTACATCAACCACTTCCACATATATATAAACTTAAGATGCTACCATTCCCACAATATGTACAAGAGTTCTAATGCCTACAAAGACTTAACATCCACTTAAGCAACTTTTGGTCTACCAGGGATCTACAGATTTATGGGAGACTTGCAATTGTAAGCTAGGCTCTGGAAAATCGGCCACTACCTAAATCTACAAAAATTTTTAAGGGATGAGCTAAAATGCCCAGTGAGTGACTAACTTTTAGAAATATAAGCTAAAAGACACGAGCATACTGGATTATTCAAAAAATGACTGATACACAAAAACATTTCATAGCTTCAGGGTTAAGAAAACCACTTAGCTAAAGTACAAAAACTTTGTACTTTAAATTCATATTATGAACATATCAGAAACCCTGAAATCAAAACATAGCTTTGTCTAATCTTGTAAAACATTCATATTTTGCTTTGTACTCATTTGCCTTAGTTGAGATATAGCCCGTTTTTGCTCATACATTCAACGTCAATAACCTTCGCTTATATAAAGTAGTCTCTGTTGGATCAACCGAGCATGCAGCTAAAGAAATCAGGATCCATGAGCATTTTAATTCACTAATTTTGGTCGAAAAGAAACATGCTAAAATAGAGTTTAATGGGTTTCAAGAACATACCTTGGTCGAACCATCGAAATCTCTATTTCCAGCTGCTAAATCCTTCGAATCCTTGTGTAGACTACCACATGATCTTCCCTACTATTCTCTTGGTGCTCTAGATTGATTTGTGGGACTCAAAATAAGTTGGAATCAAACGGAATATGGAGAAAGCTCACTGAACCAACTCATTGAAGAACACCTTCTTCATCCGAATTTTTCTACAAAAATTCAATCGGTTCATCCTCCTTTTCTTTGCTCCAATCTCTTCAATATATTGTAGACTATCATGCAAAGAGATGTGCTGCATGAGATG
The DNA here is from genome assembly GCF_009727055.1 of Benincasa hispida. Lineage (NCBI taxonomy): Eukaryota > Viridiplantae > Streptophyta > Magnoliopsida > Cucurbitales > Cucurbitaceae > Benincasa > Benincasa hispida. Next base: position 25,158,959 of record NC_052355.1, on the reverse strand, counting down.
TAGCTCATGCTTGGAGTAAACAAAAGAAGAGGTGGTGGGTTCCTTGTAAGTCAGTTGAAGAGGAACTTGAAAAATCCATTTTTCAAGTTTGTGTGATTTTTCAATTTCCAAAATCTATTTTGATTTTAAAATCATATTTTATTTCTAATATCAAAATTTATTAATTTTTCAAATTAATTTCATAAATTAATTTTCTAATAAAATTAATAAATAATTATTTCAACAATTTAAATAATACTAGTTAATTTAATATCCAATATTAAATTAATTTTTAAACAAATTCATCTTCATATATTTAAATATATTTTCTCCAATTTCATTTGATTCTAATTTGAACATTTCAAATTAACTTATCATGCTACTCTAGAGCTAATCCATTTTCGAGTGGACCTCATGGACCTACAGATCATGGGCTCCAACGATCTAAGATTAATAGGCTAAACTCATTAGACCAATCTAACCCTCATTCGTTAACTAATGGGTCACTCTACTAAAACCCATAGTTGAACTCCTCTCACTGTAGATATATTATGTCTACCCGATACAACCATGATTAGTAAGTTAACCCTTCACAGGTTGTTCGTAATAATGGCTGGGTCAAATCTCTGTTTTAACCCCGAAATTACCTCTTGTTCCTTAGTCACCACTAATCCCTTAATGAACAATTGTTTTGTGATCCAATCACAAAACCGAGTCCCGTATGAGAGGGCGGGATCCCGTGTTCATGCCTCAGAATCAACACTTAAGGGAACAACCTCTCTACTATCCCTAAAGCGGCTAAGAGTGAATTCCCTCTTGCACCCTATATCCCCAACTATCTATCCGGTCTTACCTCTGAAATGGCAGTCATATTAAGTCGGCGCTGTTGAGCCAACCCTCACCTATGCAAATCTAAGGGCAATTCCAAATAAACAGGAGTTCATAGTTAGCTAAGGATTACGGTCAAGTTACCTAGGTCATCACTTTGAAATAGTCAGTCTTAAACAATAAACAGCGTTATAAAGTAAGAGTGACTCATTTTGTGATCCGATCTTGTACAAACTCTTTTGCACAAGGACACCCCCACTTCTCATGTCCAACATGAACGAATTAGGAACACTTCATTTGTAGCACATTACAACTCCTTGTAACAACTACAGAGTAGGCCGTATCCAATAGTGTTACCAGAATAAGGTACCCAACCTTATCCATGTACTATAGATCTTTTTTACTATTTACTCAAACCTGATCCATCTTTATGTCTCCACATAAAGTTCAAGTACTCATCCAATAGTCAAGGGACTTTTAGGTTTATTGGATTTATATTCAAGCAATAGATTTATTCAATAACACCTTTATTAAATTATCAGAATAAATTCCATTATTTACATACCACGAGTTTTAGGACATAAAACCCAACAAACTCCCACTTGGACTAAAACTCCAGTTGTAGTTAATATATCCGATATATAAGACTGAGTTTCTGAGTTTTATAGAGAAATACAATAAACTAGGGCATCCCATACCCATCTTTTACCATTTGATATCTCTATACTCGATATTTCTCCTACTTGCCCTAGATTATCTGGTATTCCTAGTCCTACTAAGTAATTCTCAAACACTTTAGCCAAGAGAATTATTGTAAACATTTTAGTATACAATAGGCTTTAGATAAAACTATAAGGGGATTGCCTCTTAATCTCAATAACGGCCAGGAAGCACACTTTCCTCCCACTACATTGAGGTACACTCAACTCCTTGAGCAAGATGCATCTGACCTGTCTCAATAACTCTTTGTTAACAATCAGATCTAGAAATCTTTAAATTTTATATACTTTGATTTAGCCATTTAGATATCTGAATATCTACAAATGGCATTTAACAATTTGATTCTCAACAGAGGTTGCTAGAACAAACATAATTTTTTTAAAATGAACATTTCATTTATCCCAAGAATATATACAATTTGTTCTATACAAGTTTTAACAATTAAAAACAAGTAGCAACTTCTCCCACTGGATGAATTGAGCAAATGGTCCCAGGGTCAAGTTAGCCTGTCTACCATTCTCTGCTCTCTTCTCGACAAGATATTGAGGACAATGTCTTCTCTAGTGCCCTTCATCGTTGCAATGGAAACATTTCCCTTTGCGGCGCTATCCTTGCCTTTCAATGCAGTAGGCTTCTTCTTCCTTTTCCCTTTGCCTTTCTTCACAAGAATACTCTTACTCTTTGAAAAGGAAGCGACTTCAGGCTTGGAGGACATTCCTCATTTCTCGGCAGTAGTAACATTTTCTTCTGACACCAGACCCTTTATTCTCAACATTGTCTAGTAAGCCTGTAGTTCATTGAGTAGAGTAGTCAAATTTTATTCATTAATGCATTCAAAATTTGCAGAAAACTCTTCGGAAGAGATTCTAGAATAAAACCAACTTGACTTCTCTTATCTATAACAACACCGTTTGCTTCTGCCATATTAAAGTGGACCATCATGTCCAGGACATGTTCATAAACATTAGTCTCCAACTTTGATGCGACTGTTATAAACGTACTTAATGGCTTCCCTCGCAAAGATTCCATAATCTCTTTGGCAATACTCATATCCTCATGCTTCTTTTGTCAACACATCAGATAAGCTGGTGATGATATAAGCACAGCTATATCATTAGCCTTGACCCAACTGTCATATACATCCAGAAAATTCCGGTTTGTGTTAGAGCTAGTAATGGGAGGACAGTCCTCAGTTAAGACAAACTGCAAATCATCTATCACAAGTATCGTGTTCAAAATTTGATTTCTAATTTACATAATTATCCCCAATAAATTTATCTGATGCCAACACTTATATTATTGAACTTGTCATTCTGAAATTAAATATCCAGTCAATTTTTAGCAATTTTAATAATTTATCCAATATTATTCTTTTGCAACGATACTACATCAAGACATTCTTGACTAAATACTACCTAAAAAATAACTCATATTCTAATAGTCATTTAGGTACCACTTTTGGTAAGACATTATTAACACTTAGTGTAGACCCGCCATTTTTGGACGTCAGAGGCCACTAATGACCAAAGAAATCCTATCCATTTCTGGAGCTTGAGTTGTTCTGAATTCTATGTTACAACCCTTTGAGGGGATGGTCGTTGTTAAACGACTAACAAAGGGCTGCTTAAAGCTAACTAGCATGCGCAACATAGGAATCTCACGATCCAAACTAACGGAAGAGACCGCAGGATATGTTGACACATTTCCTTCACCCACTTACTATGAACTACTTCCTCCGTTCACCTTGATATTGACTCATATAAAACACTTACTATGAATTACTTCCTCCGTTCACCTTGATATTGACTCATATAAAACACTTTCCAAAGGGAGGTCACTCTTAGGGTGACATGAAGCGTCATATGAATCTCACGGTGTGAACTATATGGAGACGTGGCAGTTGAAATCGTACACTGGATTTCTGTTTGAACAACTTTCCCTTATTCACCCGAGTCTAAATTTAAGCTAAAAATACTCTCTGAAGGGAGGTCACTCCTAGGGTGACACGAAGTATCGCTTAAATCCAGACTGTGAACTCTTAGGGACTCCAGAGATAAGAATAACATAGCGAGTAGGTTATTAATCTCCTGCTGAAGTTTTCTGATAACTCTATCATATAGAAGTTATTCACTACCACTGAAGAGTTCTAATGTTTGGGTAACCTTATACTTAGGTTCTTTTCCGGCTAATAAAAATAACCCTAAGTCTATGTGATTTATCCATGTATAACTCTTATAAATGGACTTAAATCTACGATGTCTTCCTCACATTGCTCACGAATACTCATAAAACTGGTTACCAACACTAAATTATTCGACCATAATCCCTAGGTAGAAGGTGTTCCATAGATCGTCAACTTAATACCCCCAACCTTCGATAGGATTATATACCGGTTGAGTTTGTAACCCTAGTTTTACAAGTTTAACGACCTATTTTAACTAATTAAAACAAGTACTTAACCTATGTGAGCATGCAGCTATTCTTTGTTATGGATTTTAAATGTCTAACCCAATTTTATAACAGCTTATAAAACTTTAGACATGCTAAACATCCACAACATACATACATTCAATACCTAATATAACACTTATATTAAATACAAGAAACCCTAACATGCATACTATATATTATAACAAATTATAACATACTTTCAATGCATGTTGCATACTTCCTATGGTAAGATTTTAAATCTAGATGGTATACTATATGCACATACAAGATTTATTTAATTATAACATACATCCAATGCATAAATAATTAAACACATACTGATATGATTTTAGTTTTGGCAAAAACAAGCAAATAAAAGCCTAACTTATTACAAAAACCGCTTCAACACCGCTCGAACCGCTCCAAAACTGCTTGAATCGGACCCGAATCGTCTGAACTAGATCAGCAGAGATTGAACTAGACCAACCATAAACCATTTGAAGCTGAACCGGACCAAACCTCAAGAGAACCGATCGAACCGGCTTCTCTTGCTATCGCCCAAAATCTCGTTAAGTCTGATCGTTTAGCAATGACGACCATCGTCATGATTTTTCCTGATCGTTTAGCATTTGCTTCATTGTTTAATAACTAACGCCTATCGCTTAACAAAACTACACGATCGTGTAGTGTTTCCTTCTATCGTATAGTCTCATAATCCAGCAAGGCCGCTACACGATCGCTTAGTGTTAAACACTATCGCCATTATTTAGCACGAACAATTTACTACACGATCGTTTAGCTCCCATCGTTTAGCATCGCGTCTTGATCGTTTAGCGTGCGCTCGAGGTAAGCGATCGCCTAGTGCTATTGCATAGTTCTCGATGCATCGCCCAGCTGCTGCTCAAAGGTAAACGATCGCTTAATGCTATCGCTTAGATACCCAATGGAAGTAAACGATCGCATAGCTCTTAGTCCCATCGCTTAGCTCCCGATCAAAGGTAAACGAACGTGTAAGCAATCGCTCAGCACCATCGCATAGCTCTTCACCACATCACTTAGCTCCCGATCAAAGGTAAACGATCGTGTAAGCGATCANATCGCCATTATTTAGCACGAACAATTTACTACACGATCGTTTAGCTCCCATCGTTTAGCATCGCGTCTTGATCGTTTAGCGTGCGCTCGAGGTAACACATCACTTAGCTCCCGATCAAAGGTAAACGATCGTGTAAGCGATCACTCAGCGCCATCGCATAGCTCCTCGCCGCATCGCTTAGCTCCCACCTGAAGCTACACGGTCATGTAGTGCCATCGTATAGCAAAACAACGCATCTCTTAGCTCCCGAGGTAGACGATTGTCTAGCGTACAACACCTAAACGATTAACGCTCGAAGCTACACGATTGTTTAGCTTTTCCTTCACATCGTCTAATGCATGAAGCTAAAAGATCGTTTAGCTAATGAAGCTCAACGACGATATGAACAGAGGCTAATCGTCTGGAATCTGTAACTCGTCCCCTTTGTTTGTTTCTTCGAATTACAGCTTAATTTCAACTCTAATTACTCCAAATAAATTACAGACTCTTGGGAAGAAATTAAAGCTCATCAAGGAGAGCTAATTACAAATTTAAACGAGAAATCAAAGAGAAATTAAAGGCTAAAACTCAGAAAACCATATCATTATAGTAGTTTCATATTTTCATACAAAACACCCACCAAACCAAAATTAATTTGAATTGAATGCTTATAAGATGCTATGATACCAATTGTTGGATTAACACCAGCACACAGTGGAAGAAATCAGGATCCATAAGTATTCTAATTCATTAATTTTGGTTGAAAAGACACATGCTAAAACAAAGTTTAATGGGTTTCAAGAACATACCTTGGCCGAACCGTCGAAATCTTTATTTTCAACTGCTAAATCCTCTTAATCCTTATGTAGACCACCACAAGATCTTCTTTACTATCCTCTTGGTGCTCTAGATTGAGTTATAGGACTCAAAATAAGCTGGAATCAAACGGAATATGGAGAAAGCTCACTTAACCAACCCATTGAAGAACACCTTCTTCATCCGAATTTTTCAGAAAAAATTCAATCGGTTCATCCTCCTTCTTTTCACTCCAATCTCTTCAATATATTGCAGACTATCATGCAAAGAGATGTGCTACATGGGATGCAGCTTATGCTTGGAGTAAACCAAAGAAGAGGTGGTGGGTTCTTTGTAAACTAGTTGAAGATAAACTTGAAAAACCATTTTTCAAGTTTGTGTGATTTTTTAATTTTCAAAATCTATTTTGATTTTAAAATCATATTTTATTTCTAAAATCAAAATTTATTAATTTTTCAAATTAATTTCATAAATTAATTTTCTAATCAAATTAATAAATAATTATTTAAAAAATTTAAATAATACTAGTTAATTTAATATCAATATTAAATTAATTTTTACACAAATTCATCTTCATATATTTAAATCATATTTAAATATATTTTTTTCAATTCTATTAGATTCTAATTTGAACGTTTCAAATTAACTTATCACGCTACTTTAAAGCTAATCTATTTTTGAGCTAGTAAAGGGACCTCATGGACCTACAGATCATGGGCTCCAACGATCCGAGATTAATCGTCTAAACTCATTAGACCAATCTAACCCCCATTCGTTAACTAATGGGTCACTCCACTAAAGCCCATAGTTGAACTCCCCTCACTGTAGATATATTATGTCCACTCGATATAACCATGATTAGTAAGTTAACCCTTCACAGGTTGTTCGTATTAACGCCTGGGTCAAATCTCTATTTTACCCCCGAAATTACCTCTTGTTCCTTAAGTCCCCACTGATCTCCTAATGAACAATTGTTTTGTGATCCAATCACAAAATCGAGTCTCTCTCATACCAAATGAGAGGGTAGGATCCCTTGTTCAAGCCAAAATCAGCATTTAAGGGAACAACATTTCTACTATCCGTAAAGCGGGTAGGAGTGAATTTCCTTTTGCACCCTATGTCTCTAGCTATCTATCCGGTCTTATCCCTGAAATGGAAGTCATATTGAGCCGGTGCTGTTGAGCCAACCCTCACTTATGCAAATCTAAAGGCAATCCCAACTAAATAGGAGTTCATAGTTAGCTCAGGATTACAGTCATGTTACCTAGGTCATCGCTTTGAAATAGTCAGTCTTAAACAGTAAACAGCATTATAAAGTAAGAGTGACTCATTTCGTGTTTCAATCTTGTACAATCTCTTCTACACAAGAACACCCCCACTCCTCATGTTCAACATGAACGAATTAGGATCACTTCGTTTGTAGCACTTTACAACTCCTTGTACCAACTACAGAGTGGGCCGTATCCAATAGTGTTACCAGAATAAGGTATCCAATCTTATCCATATACTATAGATCATTTTGACTATTTACTCGAACCTGATCCATCTTTATGTCTCCACATAAAGTTCAAGTACTCAACCAATAGTCAAGGGACTTTTAGGTTTATTGGATTTATATTCAAGCAATAGATTTATTCAATAACACCTTTATTAAATTATCAGAATAAATTCCATTATTTACATACCACGAGTTTTAGGACATAAAACCCAACAATCTCAATACAGCCAGCGTCAAGAATAGTCATAAGTGCACATAGATATGCCCACAGACTAATATAAACTTATTCATAATGATTTTCCTACATACCTTTATCTCCTTGAGTATCAAGGGACCTGGATACCTTCATTACCTTGAGTATCGGGTTTCATCACTAGAGTACTGGAAACATGCTTTTCACTGGACATACATAGTACTTTAACCCTTAACCATTCCTTAGAAAACTTTACATTCAAATAGATAAACATAGTATAGAAATTCATAACATATTAGGAATGCTTACATTGATCGAATCATGCTCAAGACTTTGCGTAGCAACATAGTTTATAAATTTTCCCTTAGCAAACATTCATGCTTGAAGCTTTGAAGTCATTGGAGCGTCTAGTTCATTAAGATATAATCTTTCTTTAAAAACATTGAAGCACATAGCATACTTTAAGCAAAAATTCATGTTTTAGCATATGTTAGAAAACTTTACTTTGGGGTAGACCGTGTATCTAACATACTTGTACTTAGGGTGAACTCGCATTGAAATCAACTTAAAGAAAACATTCTTAAGACTTATGCATTCAACATGGAACATGCTTGAAAACATTGAAGTAAAGCATTCATCAATCAAATGCATTGAAATTACATTAAGCAAAAGATTCATAAAACTTTGTCACTCACTATTACTTGTTAAATCCCAAACACATGAATAAGCCTTGGTTAAAGGTTTATAAGCCTTCCCTATCTCTGTTTGACCTGCCACATACATGAATAACCCTTGGTTAATGACGTTGGCTCAGTTTGAGGTTAAACCTATTTTAACTAACTTAGCTTTTTATGTCTCCTTTTCCTTATCTTAAAACTTATCTCTAGTTTTCTTCTTCAAGTCCACATTTAAGTATTTAATAACTTATCATGCTTAACATTCGTTAAGGAACTTCATATAGGCTTACCAACACTGATTTCAAGACTAGCACAAGGTCATCCCTTAGTAACTTGAGTGCATCATACGATCTAATAGGCACAAGGCACAAGCATGCAACCACCTGAGGTAGGCGCTTGGCACGCTCACTGTCCTATAGGTGCGTGCACAGTCTCCTGCTCTCAGGCTTAGGCGTTTGGGCACTAGGGTAGGCATTGAACACCCTACAGTCAGGCAACGAGCGCTTCCTTCGCCGCACACTTGAAGAATCCTACCTTGGCTGATGCGCACACATACGCTCACTGACACCAATGCACGCCCGTCCTCCCCACCTTAGACAGTTGCTTGCTTGTTCAACCGTTGTAGCTACCTACTTGTTCATTAACATAAAGATTTATCTTCCAGATCTTATAAATCACAATCCATTCATCAAAACATAAAATTTATTTCTAAGAACTTCTTATATAACCTCTTAACCATCTTACCTCAAACTTTGAGCTTCAAACTCTTCCTAGAGAGCTCAAAATCTACAAATCTTCACAGCTTGCTTAGGTAAATAAAGAATTCAAGGCAACCTTCAATTTCTTCAAGATTTCTCATCAATTCGTGGGAACTCCTTCACAGCAACCCTAGGACATCAAATAGACTGATAAAGCTTCCCTTTGGCTAAAGAAATTCTCCTTTAGCTCATGGCTAGCCATTTTCTTCATAAGCCCCTTTTATACCTCCCCTTTGTATGCTAACCTTGCTTAATCTTGCTAGTTCATGCCACTATCTTACTCCTTGGCCTCTAATCCTGCAATTAGCACACTAATTAAGGTTAGCATAATAACCTTCCTCAACACTTCAACACAATAAGGGGTCATGCTCCTTACCAATGCAAGTTCCCTCAGCTATTGGTATCACCGTATGCATAGCAGCCCCCTTTTGTACCTTGCCTTGAGCACTTGGTAGCACGCTCAATGGCCTATGTCAAGTGATCGTCCAACACATCCCACAGGTGTGCTTGGCCTCACACCTGACTAACTATACTAGTGCTAAATAACCTCTAATAAGTCTAACCCAAGCCCCATACCAAGCTGTATGTCAAGGCCCTTGCCTTAGACTGCTCACAACTAACCTCTAAACCATAAGCCCTTCCACATAGCTTCCTCTCATTCAATACTCTTCAAAAATTTCACTAAGTATTGAAGTCATACAATTCCACCCGAGAGCTCCATTTTCTATACTTGGAATATTTCCCAACCCTTAACCTAATTCATTCATTTAAAGGCTTAAACACCTAGAAAATTTCTCCTCCTTAAACTTGTCTATTAAGAATAACTTATCTATTAACATCAAATCTTAACAAATTAAACTAACTTATTGACCATGCTTTAAGACAATAATAACATGATAACTTCTTAAGCATAGGCATTTAGGAAGAACAAGTTTAGGGTTTACAAACCAAGTTTTATTGATTTCTTTATTTCTTTTCAGTACTTAATTTTAGTTAGTCTTTTATTTTAATATTAAAGAGTCGCTCATTTACTCATATATTTTTTAGTACATTCGTCATTACAAAAATATCTCTCCACCAACCTGTTTGGTGGACTCCGACATGCTCCCAGACTTATATCTTTGTACACTATTCTCTTCATGAATTGAGGACAATACATATTTTTGTGCTTGGGGTGGGAGGTTATTCTTCATACTTTTATGTATTTTATTATCCTTCTATGCGTGCTGATTTTGTTTAATTAATGATATGTATGTTATTTTGATTGATTTTGAAGTTTGAAGAAATCTTTCTCCATGGAATTTTATAAGTTTATGAGAGTTCTTTTTGTGTACTTTTGATGTTAATTATCCATGATGAAACTTGAAGAAGCATGTGGATGACTTATCGTGAAAATAGGATATCAATATCTTGAGTTATGATTTATTTATATCCCTCTTTGAGTCTCTCATATCATGAATACATAGTCACTTTAATTTATAAACTTTAACTAAAAGAAGGATTGAGTAAACAAAGTAAAAACGGCAACTCTAAGACCGAGAATTCCTCTTGAAGCTAGAACGTAGACCCTCTATGTACATATGAAGCTAGTAGTGGAATTTATTCTTCACTAGAATAGAGATAAGAACAAATGATAGAATATACAATGACATTTGCCACAATCTCACAATGAGGAATACAGTCGTCTTTTCGACACAATCCTTTTTCCACACAGACTCAACACGAAACTTCAAAGGGATGAACCATAACAAAACCACAAATTGGAACATATATCTTTTTTACTATGAAAGAATTATGTGAGAACAAAGAATTGTTCACTACCAAAACCAAAAGTATCTTTCGAGAATCTACAACATATAAGCAAAAAAAATTCTCCCGAGAAAGAATTATACAAACAATATGTTCTTAGAAATTTTAATTAACATGTATCAAAATAAAAAGCCTAGAAAAAAAATTAGCCAACACAACAACGGGAACGTATTCTGAGGTCCCTTAATTTTTGTAATGTGAAATCCTAAAAAATATAAACATAATCATTATCCAAATTTGATGAATATGTTTAAAATTCCAACTAAAATTTATAGGGAAAAAGATCAACATTGACCTCGAACTTGTCAAAATGTATCAAATTTTAGCTTTTAAAAATTCTACGCAATTTTAACCCTCTAATAAGAAGAAAAGTTTTCTCAAAGGCATTAAATTGATTATCGCTTATGTATGAAATGAAATTGATAAATTTTTTAGAGAAAAATGACATTCAAGCTAAATATTTTCTTCAATTCTATAAGTTTTAACAAAGTTATTCAATGGTCAACGGTACATTGTTGAAACTTATTTTCATACAAAATTCTATTTTATTTAAATTAACGAATTTATGAAGATTTTTATGGCTTTTTTATTCAAGTTGGTTGAAAAATTAGAATAAATTGAAATGACCATAGTAAAAGTTGAAACATTTATATGTAAGTTCAAAGTCTAATTTGATGAAACTGAAAGATTATTTTTCAAATTTGTACCACATGACAAGTTCAGGAATCAAATTCGATTTTTTCCCCCAAATTTAAAATGACTTGTTTTTTCTTTTCTTTTGTTTTTTTAATTCGGCAAAAATGTGGATTGAGATATTCAAACCTCAAACTTCTTCATTGAATTATGGTCAAATTAAATGAAAAATTCCATAACATACTATTTTAGTCTAAAGAAATCAATAAGTAAAATTAGTATTCAAAACAACATTTAGTTTCAAAATCATTTTATTACAAAGATTATAAATAAATTGTTGGGCCTGCTTTCTGTTGATTATAAACAAAAAGCCCAAGTGATGAATATAGTGGCCCTGCTTTATTGATCCAATTTCGTGAACCCAATGATTTTGCCTCAAATTAAATTTGGTTTGGTAGAATTCTTGGCTATCCTTTGTCCACGAACTTCCAGCTGATGTGCTCCACGTGATTCGCTCCAATAACCCTTGCCTAATGGAAGTGAATGAAAACTTTATTCTGATGGGAATTTTTGCAGAATTAATTTCTTTCTCTCTCTCGTTCTCTTTATCGAATTTGCAGAGTTTCTCTAATTCTAATCTTTTCTGTTTGTTTCGTGCGATTGCTTGAGTAAACGATTGGCGATGAAAAACATGCAATCTTGTAGAAGAAAAGAGGAAGAAGAGTTCTACACGATGATATACGTGGTTCGACAAATGATGCCTACATCCACGAGAAGGAGAGGATATCTTATTCAAGAGCTAAGTCACAGCTTTTTCTTTTACAGATTTCAAGCTTTCTTGAAGCCTTTTTGTATGTTGTATGCTACGAAATTTGTAAATGATGAGTATTTATACTATTTTTCTTATATAAGTAGTTACAATAACAAACTGTAAAAGTTAAAGAAATGTGAACAACTGTTGAATATGTTTAATGTTTGAGCTTATTTACTTCAAATCTTCACCTTAAACTCAACATGCAAGCTCTTCTCCTTCCAGATTTGACATGTCTTCACCTTTTTTCAGGAAGCTGGAAGCTGATCTAACCAAGATAGTTTGCTAGCTTGAGTTTGGATACAGGTTTGGTAAGCATGTCGGCTGCATTTTCGGTGGTATGAACTATTAGCACTTCGACTTCTCCTTTTTATATTCTGTCTCTTACAAAGTGATATTTAATATCTATATGTTTGGTCCTTGAATGATACTGAGGGTTTTTGAATAGGTGAATGGCACTTTGGTTATAACAGTAGATCTTTATTACTGTTTGATTGATACCAAAGTCCTTTATCAACCTATGCACTACTCCTACTACTAACTATCAGATTAAGCAGTGGAAGTATGACCGAGAGGTAGAGACATGGCAACTGTTAACGCGTAGTAAAATGTATGGCAAAATAGATAAAGTGGCGATGATGTCTTCACTACAACACTAAGCTTGACCGCAAGGGCAACCCCAACCAAAGCAAGCTATGTGATCATGTTATACACACTTGACGAAGATGCATCGATGTATATGCAATAATGTCACGAGACCTTATTTCTAAGTCTCTATTCTCACTCATGTGCTCTCACACATAAACAAGATGACCGCATACCACCATGTCCTATTTAAAGGGTGCATACACTGTGTAGTAGCAAACGAAGCTTATTCCTAAGTTCCCCATTCTTGCTTATGCGATCCAATCCGCTCTCTCGAGTCTAGATTTGGTTTTTAGACTACTCTCCCAAGTATGCCTAATTGATGAATGATGCGCTCATAAGATAAGGTAATCACATAAACATTGTTGACGTAAGATTATTCCTATCGCTAGTGAACAATTGTTTACATTGCTTAATGCGATCAACTACTTACCCTCCCGGGCACTTAGTTGCTGTTGATTCTACTCATAGACAAGCATTGCGTCCATTTATAGACAAGGTTGCTACAACTTTACACTAATCAAATAAGGTTTTCTCACAACACTCACGCAACGCACATCTCCCGATGGTTTGTTACATGCTTCATACTCCTATGCCGCATGATTAAGTATGCGATACTCTAGTAGTCTTACTTAGTGATGCAATGAAAGTAAAGGATGCTAAGTAAATGAAGATGGAGAGCTTGATCGTCGACAACATTTATGAACCTGCTCTGAATCTGACACTCGTGGCGCGATGGTCCTTTTCTGAATCTCTACTGCTAACGGCGTGGTAAGTGAAATGTCAACATCACCTTTTGACACTTCTGAGGTCCCTTGCGTTCATCCCTCTATGATGGTTATTATTCTGTAGCCGCAATCTCCCTGCGATGACTGCATTCACTTGATTGGCGCAACACCCATGCAATGGACGCATGCGATCGCCTTCGTGATAGCCTCGCTTCCGCGCATGCAATTGATTTCTGCGTTTTCTACAAAAATAAATAGTTGAACGCATAATAAGCATAGAAGTGGGTTAGCCGAGATTCTTAATGTCGATCAATGGAAGCTCGTTTTCCCATGAATTCTTAGTATAACCACCGCATCTTCTACTTAACAGCCTTCATTATTCTAAATAAAAGGACTATAATGACATGCATTTTTGCTCGTCATCAGTACTCTGCTTTGGTGGTTGATAATGTTGTGATTGACTCTAAATTTGCTTTTCAACACAACAAATTAGGACCAAATAATAATAGATAACCTGTTAATGATCTTCTTTTGTCTTGGTCACCTGCAAAATCTGAATCAACATATCCATATAGCTCTAAATCTGTTTCATTAGTACTTTGGTATGTTAATTTTGACTGTTTAGACCAAATTAGATATCTTAAAATCTATTTTGTTGCTTCTCAGTGCCTTTTTCTAGGGTTAGACATGTATCTACTGACAAGACTAGTGTTGTATGATAGGTCTGGTCTAGTAGATATCATTAGGTACATTAGACTCCCTACTACTTTATTGTATGGAATTGATTGCATTTGAGTCAAATGTTCTATGTCTGTTTCTTTTGGTGATTTTTTTTAGGAAAGTTTAAAATGACTAACAATAAGTATAGTGACTGGTTTTGCATTAGACATATTAAATCTATTCATAACTTTTTCACAGTAGCTTTTGATTAATGGTTAGAGTAGAGGAAGTCCTGTCTCTTTGAATTTCAATCCCAATGATCGTTTTAGACTGACCCAAATCCTTCATGTCAAATTCTCTCTTTAGAAGATCTTTGACATAAATTAAATCCTCCTTAGATTTTCCTGCTAGTAGCATATCATCAACATAGAGTAGTAGATAGACTTTGTCCTTATATGTAGTTGAATTAATATAAGAACAAATATCATAAGAACTTTTTTGAAATCCAATACTCTCTATGTAATCATTAAATCTTCTGTACCAGCATTTAGGGGATTGTTTAAGACCATATATAGACTTGTTCAGGAGACAGTATAGGTCTTCCTTCCCTCTTTCTTCAAACCCTTTAGGTTGAACCATATAGATAACCTCTTCTAGATTTCCATGAAGGAAAGCTGTTTTAACATCTAGTTGATCTATTCAAGGTTGTACTGAGAAACTAGAGATAAAAGAATTCTAATAGAGGTTTGTTTTACTACTGGTGAAAAAATTTCAGAATAGTTTATGTCTTCCCTCTGAGTAAACCCCTTAGCCACTAGCCTTGCTTTGTATCTAGGCTTTTATTATTTGGTAGAACCCTCTTTAGTTTATATATCCATTTAAAGGCTATAAGTTTGCATCCTTTAGGAAGAGGGGCTAAGGTCCAAGTATTATTGACAGTGAGTGACTCCATTTTTTCACACATAGCTTAAATCTAAGACCTAGCATTAGGACAGTTTACTGCCTCTTCAAAAGTAGCTGGTTCTTGGTTAGGAGGAGCTATTGTGGCATTTAGGACTAGGTTCATATAATTAGTTTCAGTATACCTAGTTGGAGGAACTATCATTCTTCTTTGTCTCCCTAGCCAAAGAATACTGACTTAGAGCAGGTACAACTTCAGTATTCACAGTATGTTCATTTGAGTTTTCCTCTTCTTCTTCTTCAGTTTCATTAGGAGAGTTATAGCTAGTGGAAGAATCTTTAGGTGTCTCCACCTTAATCCTAGCAGTACTGGGGCTATTAGAAACTTCATAAGTTTTCTTTTCTTTTTGCATAAACATTTATTTTTCTCTGAAAGTGACATCCCTGCTTATGACAAACCTTTTCTCAATAGGATTCCTCATCTTAAAGCCTTTGACACCTTCTGAGAAACCAACAAACATACACTTTACTGCTCTAGACTTTAATTTCCCCTGATTTTGGTGAATATAGCCAACACATCCAGATACCCTTAAATTTTCTAGGTTAGTTAGATGTGTGGTCCATTTTTCTTTAGGAGTTAGAAAGTTTAGAGAAGAATGAGGACACCTATTTAAGGTGTACACAATGTAGCTTAATGCCTCCGCCCAATATTTTTCACTAAGGATTGCATCTGAGAGAAGACATATAACTCTTTCCATGACTGTTCTATTTAGTCTTTCAGCTACTTTATTCTGTTGAGGAGTGAATCTAATAGTCCTATGCTTAGTTATTCCTGTTTCTTTACAAAATTTGTTAAACTCTTCACTACAAAATTCCAGTCCATTGTCAGTTCTTAAGTATTTAATGTGAAACTCGGATTTCCATTTTCCTTACTTAAGCAAGAAATTAAGGGAATTAACTAAGTGGAAGTTAAATCCTATGTTAAAGAGGAGGAAAATTCTAAGTGTTTAAATAGATTGTTGAGTAGCTTTGAGTTAAGCCTTAACTAGTGAAAATTTGGTTAAGTATGATGCCAAAAAGGAACCATATGTTGGAAGCTAAGAAAGAAATTGCCGAGTATTTGACAATGCGTTGGCCTTGTGCTAAGCGTTGGTGTTGTGCCATGTGTTGGCTATGAATATTTGATAGGTTATTTGGGCGTTGAAAGAGGCTAAAGTGTGGTCGAGAGGAAAGTCTATGCGGGGACAAGCATTTGGCAACCAATGTCTTGAGAGGTTAGCAAAGCATGCGGTAGTCTCAAGTTGCACGGACATGGGCGCTGCATGTTGGAGTTGTGCACGCTGGTTGATCGTGTAGTAAATAAGCAGTGCTACACGATGAGGTAGACGATCGTGTAGCAAATGAGTAGTGGTACACGATGGGGTATGCAATCGTATAGTAAGTGAGCGGCGCTACACGATGAGGTAGGCAGTCGTGTAGGCGGGCACTAGACGATCGTATAGCAAATGTGTGGAGCTAAGCGATGTAGTAGGTGATCGTGCGGAACGTTGCGGTGCTAGACAATGCGGGGAGTTGCTCTAAACGATAGTGCTATATGATGGGCGATACCGCTATGCGATGATGCGATAGGCGATAGCGATGATGCAATAGGCGATAGCCATGATGCACTAGGCGATAGCCATGATGCACTAGACGATAGCCATGATGCGCTACACGATGGGCATTAGCGCTACATGATGAGCAAAAATTGTGCGGTAGGCTATGTGTTATGCGATAGGCGCAGGTGCTATGCGATGGTGCTATGCGTTGGATGATATGCGGCAATATTACTAGACTATGAGCTAAGCGATAGGACAAGTCATGATGGACGTATGGTGAAATATCTTTGCATTGCTAAGGCTGGCGGTACATAAAGCTTATAAGGTTAGTTTGCATTGGTCTTAAGCAAGAGACTAACGTTGACAAGCAACAAGGACATACATGTGTTGGTCATAAGGGATGCGTTAGCAAGAGCCTAGGCGATGGTAAGCTATACCATGAGGTGTTGAGTTGAGAACTAGTTTGACCAAAGGTTTTTATGCGTTGGTAATGTGCTATGTGCCAAGGACATCCGAGGGCATGTGGCCATATAGGACATGGCTTATAAGTATGCGTTGGAAGATTGTTGGTCATAATCCTAGTTGAGCATATAGGCCAAAGGTAAGCCATGCGAAAGAGGAAGGTATGTGGCCAAGGATGAGATGCCTTGAGTTTTGACTCAAGTGATGCATTGATGAGAAAGCCATGAGTTGATGATGGCCAACCGAGAAAAGGACATGCACGAGCAAGCAATAAGTTTAGGATGAGCCTTGTGAGCATCTTACATATGTGACCAAGTTGTGTCAATTGGATGCACAAGGTAAGGTTATATCAATTGGACATGGGACAATCGAGGTTAGTAGGTCGCATATGGGGAAAGGTATTAGGTGGCAATGGTTTGAAGGGTGTTATGTTGAGATTAAAAAGACACCTCAAGGGCACAAAGATGGGATAGACGCATGCACCAATAGGTGGTGTATGGACATAGGTATGTTGTGCCACTTGGATGGACGCATTTGAAGTTAGACGGGTGTATAGGCCATGCGAGGGAGCGATCGGCCAAGATGGCTTGCGACTATAAGGATGTGGAATGCGCCCATGGTGATGCTAAATCATCCGGACATGTGGCTTGTTGGGGAGAAATCTTAGGCTTCAAGCAAGTGAGGTGGATGCACAGGGAGACATGCAAATTTGAGCGTTATATGTTGGCTAATAGAGAAGGAGACACCTTAGATTGCGATGGCATGAAGGTTACATTGATAGTGTGGGGGAAAGAAACTTGAACATGCAGTCAAGTAGGAGGTGTCGGCCTTGGAGAGATTTTGGACGCCTATAAATAGGGCTAAAGACTTCTCTTCAGATCGTAACTTGAATTATCTTCAAAAGGACATTAGGAAGAGTATATGAGGACTATTGGGAGGAGACTATGCGTTGATAGAAAAACTATGTGTCGGTCATGAAGTTCTAAGAGGAGGAGATGTTGTCGGACAGTCGTCTAGAAGTAGCATCAAATTGGGACGAGAAGTTCTCCTAGAATACTCGTGCGTTTGGAGTGATTTCAAACCCACCTGAAAGCTACGAGAATCTAGTTTTCATGGTAGGGCTGCCGAAGAAGAAGCTCTAGGAATCGAGTTGAAGAGTGAGGAAAAGATGGAAGGGTCGAGCTATCAGGTAAGTTTGGGCCAGTCTTGATATTTTGTTGATTCCGGCCAAATCACAAAAATTTCTGCACTAAGATTTTAGAATAAGCTTCCTGAGACAATTTAGAACATGTTTATAGAAGGAAGTATCTTAAAATAAGAGATGGAACTATGAGTAATCTAAGCTGATAATTGAATCTAGAATTTAGGGTTCAAAATGGAAACCAAGGAAACCTAAGGAATATCGGAGAGGAAAGTTCTTAACAAACCAAGGTGAGTGGTTGTTCCATTGTTTGTATGATTGATTTCTATATATATATAGGTTGTATGTGAAAATTGGCATGATCAGGAAATGTGATTGACTTGATTTAATTGTTATTATGCTTATTGAAATATTGCTTGTGATTGTCCTGGAAACTAAACTAGTACCCGGGATTTAGTTAGCATGCTTGAAAAAGATACTTGGCGGGATTAGTCAGCTTCGCTGGCAGGAAAAATATAGTCAAGATACTTAAGCATAGCTAGCAGAAGTTAGTCGATGTGCACATTCGGCGGGATATTGGGGTACTAAAGAGGTTTCCACGTGGATTTGTTTGTACATTGGGTTAGGGTACGTACAGGAGTACCCGAGAAATACATGATCATGCCAAGGGTATCCAATTGATAAGCTAGGGTAATTACATTTTGTTATGTGATTGTTGTTGTTTGTGGAATTGTTTTCCCAAAGATGAATTTTTGTAATCAAACTTATGTTTGTTTAAAACTGCCACTCACTGAGCTTTGTAGCTCACGTTTTCTATGTTTTATGTCTCCCCCCCCCCCCCCCCCCCCCAAGTAGTGGAGGTTGAGGAGTTCTAGGGTGCTACTAAGGTCAAGGTCTGCTACAAGCCACAGTTACACTTCTAGAGGGTTTTAATGAGTGATTGTTGTAAACTTTGTAGTTAAGTCTTGGAGTTGTATAAACGTTACATTGTTGTAATAAAATGCGCCTTCTTAATCAGTTGTTATCTTCTTGACCTAAAGTTTACTGAGTATAGTAAAGAGGTTCAGTTGGACAGTAGGTATCATAAAAAGGTGGTATCTATGGTCCTTCACGCCTCTCTTCGGGCTCAGGAGTGCAGGCTCGAGGTAAGGTGTGATATTTAATTTCTTTAGAAGTCTTCTTCTCTATCATGAGTTTCCATTCATTAAACCTAAGTCATCAGTAAAAGAAAGTAAATACTTTGAGCCACTTAGACTAGGTATAGGAGCTGGACCCCATAGGTCAGAGTGTATATAATCTAGGATAGCTTTTGTGGTGTGTTGTGCTTTAGTGAAACTTTACCTTGTGGCTTTTCCTAAAACATAGTGTTCACAAAAGGTTAGATTTTCTGAGAAACCTTTAGGTAGAATCCCTTATTTAGATAGGACTTCTAGGCCTTTAGCACTAATGTAAGATAATCTCTTGTGCCAAACATCAGCCTCTATGATCTCTTTTGTGGTGGCAACATATGCCCTTATCATCATTTCAACTCATTTGACCACAAATAAGTCATTTATATTTTCTCCAACTAATATCATCTTATAATTCTTTAGCACCTCAAGGGTTCCTCCTTTACCCCTATACTCACACCCAATTGCATCAAGCATACCTAAGGAGATTAGAGTTCTCTTAAGAAGTGGAACATATCTCACATTCCTAAGGAGTTTAATAGTTCCATCATTAAGTTTCATAGAAACAGAGCCAATGCCTTCTATTCTATAGTCTTGATTGTTTCCCATATAAACCATTTCTCCTTCAATTTCTTTAAAGGTGTTGAACCATGGTCTCATTGAGATCATTTGGTAGGTGCATCCAAAATCTAGGTCCCAATTGTTTTCCTAGAGGATTTACATGGTTGGATTTGTCTAAAGTTGAGGCTAATGCATCTAAGTAGATAAAAGAGCCTTCTACAACAGATGCTTCGGGTCGTTTGCCTTTTGAGTCATTTTCTTTCTCTTGGTTCTCCCTTTTTAGGATAAAACAGTCTTTGATTAAATGTCCTTTCTTTTTGCAATACTTAAATTTTATTTTCTATTTAGACTTATTATCATCTGTGTTATGCGGTTTCTGTCCTTTGAATGATTTTGTTTGAAGTTTCATTTAGCAAATAACCCTTCACCACTAGGATGATCCTTTTTATCAATCTATAACTCTAGCTCTCTAGTTCTTAGGGCTGAAATTATAATATTTGTACTTATACTGTCCCTTCCATATTTTAGAGCATTTTTAATTTCCTTATAGGATTCAGGCAAAGAGTTTAGAAGCACATAAGCCTCATTTTCATCACCAAGTTTTTCTCCTAGAGTTTTGAATTCAGCAACAATTTTCTTTAACTCATCTAGATTATCAGTTAAAGTTTTTGATGAATCCATTTTAAATGTAAAGAATTTATACTTAAGGTACATTTTACTATGAAGATATTTGGTAGCATATAATTCTTCTAGTTTAGTCCATATCCTATAAGCACTTTCTTGATCTAAAATTTGTCTAAGAACACTGTCAGTAAGGTTTAGAACCAACGTACTATAAGCTGCCAACTCCCAGTCTTTTTTTTCTTGCGCTGTCACTGTGGCAGGGAGTGTTGATGGGGGGCTTTGTGAGCTTTGTGCTGGTCGAGAATCGCTTTCATGAATCTCCTTTGCCATCGAATTTCTCTACTTTGAATCTTGCTACTGACATCTTTGAATGAAAAACTTGAATCTTGAATCTTCAAGAACTGCAATCTTGTAAGTCTTTTGCTATGATACCACTTTGTTGGGCTTGTTTTCTGTTGATTGTAAACCAAAAGCCCAAATGATGAATATAGTGGCCCTACTTTGTGGATCCAATTTCGTGAACCCAATGATTTTGCCCCAAATTAAATTTGGTTTGGTAGAATTCTTGGCTATCCTTTGTCTACAACTTCCAACTGATGTACTCCACGTGGTTCGCTCCATTAACCCTTGCCTGATGGAAGTGAATGGAAACTTTATTCTGATGGGAATTTTTGTAGAATTAATTTCTTTCTCTCTTTCATTCTCTCTATCGAATTTGCAGAGTTTCTCTAACCCTAAACTTTTCTGTTTGTTTCATGTGACTGCTTGAGTAAACGATTGGCGATGAAGAACATGCAATCTTGTAGAAGAAAAGAGAAATAAGAGTTCTACATGATGATATACGTGGTTTGGCAAATGATGCCTACATCCACGGGAAGGAGAGGAGATCTTATTCAAGAGCTAAGTCACAACTTTTTCTTTTACAGATTTCAAACTTTCTTGAAGCCTTTTTGTATGTTGTATGCTACGAAATTTGTAAATAATGAGTATTTATACTATTTTTCTAATACAAGTAGTTACAATAACAAATTGTAAAAGTTAAAGAAATGTGAACAGCTGTTGAATATGTTGAATGTTTGAGCTTATTTATTTCATAAATAAATACGTACAATTGAAATTTTGTATGATTTTGAATCGACCCATTTAAATTGATGGGGAAAAAACAAACAACAGACCGTAAACAAAAACAGTGACCTTTCCAGTCTGATTCGTTGGACCCATTTTCTTCTTTTATCGCAATTATTTGTAGTATTCTTTTAGGTTGGATTTGAATTTTAGCAGATGAAAAATACAAGAAGAAACTTATCGAAGCCGATACCTTTAATATTGACAAGGAAGATAAGAAGGAATGTTAACCATATTTGTTTTTACAGTAATTTTTGTCCGATATTTTATGGCAATCCATTGTTTTTTAGTTCCTTGTCCTGTACCTTTTCTATGGCAATTCATTGTTATGTTGTTCATTTTCACCTTGTTTCGTAATATAATGTGCAATTTAATGATAATTTGTCGTTTACTTTGATTGAAATTTTCATTTGTCATTTAGTTTTATTGAAGATTCAAATCTAACCTTTCTATTACAAATTAATATATATATACATCCCCATCCTCATCCCCTTCTGCTCGCCACGTTTATTTTTGTTTTATTATAATTATTTTTCAGATAAAATTTTATTTTACGTCCTTAAATTTTGAACTAATAAGTGTGGCCACTTAAATTTGGAACTTTCATGAGTCAAAATTAACTCATTTATTAAAGTTGAGGAATATAATCGATAAAGTTACAAGTCTCACACAATGTTTATTTAAATGAAATATAATAAATGGTTTAGATTGATAAACTTACGAAAATTCAAAAGTTTAAAGGGTTGACAAGAGAAATAATAGATTTTAACTTTTCATTCGAAAAAAATAGCAAAACAATTTTCCTTTTGTAAATATGATAAAACGAAATAAATAATAACAAATTTGTATCAATCCAAATTACCCCTAGCCATGCGAATGAGATGTTAATATCTTATGAGCAAAGATTTTTAAATACACTTTAAATAAAACCACTTAAAATGAGCTGGAACACGTGTCAAAAAAATTTAATTCCACTCGCCGGTTTATCTTTTCCCAAAGCAAAATCCCTTTTCGCATCAATCACTTCCAACCTTGAAGAAATGACTAAAAGCTCTACTATCCAATGATAATCCTAAATAGAATCAAACTCTCAACTCTACCGCATGATAATCACAAAATAATTCAAAGTTCCTCATCTTCTCATAATCAACCCACTCCATCGATATTAGAAAATTCAGAAGAAAAATCCATAATCCGAGAGTGAGATCATCGATTAGAGATGCTCTAGCCGTTCTTTTGATGAAAAGATTTAGTGTACAACCTTCCTACACTGAAACACATGCATTAGGAATTCAAAGACAAATTGAAGAAGCTCCTAAAATCTACAATGTTGTTCTATGATCGTTCTTTTGAGGTTAATTTTTTTGATAAAGACAAGAAATTATGAACTATACAAAATTAAAATAAAAAAAAGATGATTATTCCAAATTTAAATATAACCAAAAAAATTTAAAAATAAAAAAGAGTTGTCTTCTTATATTTCATGTTTAATAAAATTATAATGATAAAAATAATTTAGAAATCCTATGATTTATTTAGGATTAACAGAAAATGAAATATAAATATAAATATTAAGATTTGAAAAAAGTAATATAATATGAGATTTAAAAATTCACATCAATATTTGAAAATAAAATATTTTTTAGATATAAATTTGGAGAATTTTTAAATTAAGAAATGAAATTTATGCCAAATATCTACATGAAAAGAGGAACTTACTTCGCGCTAAATATTATCTAAAATGAAATAGATAGAGCATGAATTATGAATTTGATAAATTAATTATAGTATAACAAATGAAGCTATTAGATTCATTACAATATAATTAAAGAAGTTAAGAGCATTTTAGGATTAACAAAAAAAAAAAAAATGAATTCCTGTGCATCCGATGCATTTTGCTATAATTCTGAAAAGTTCTATGTTTTGCTATATTATAAATGAACGTATAATTTTTGTACAAAAACCAATTTCTCAGATTTAAATTGACACAATTATTATTTTACTGTTTAAATTGATACAATTCCCGAAGTTTAGGGGTATGAATTGATGTTTTTCTTATTATTATCATAATTATCATTAAGTTAATATATCATTTTGGTTTCTATACTGTGAATTTGTTCAATTTTAGTCCCCACACTTTTACATCTTAAATTTAGTACTTCAAAATTAAATTTTTACAAAATTTGATTAAATAATACAACAATTTTCATGCCAACAAATATAATATGTGAATATATTTTAAAAATTTATAGTAAAAATGCTATAGATAACAAAAAATATTTTTTAAAAAATTGGATAGTGAACTAACATTGGAGATTAAATTGAAGATCATTGAAAGTATAAGGACTAAAATTGGATAATTAAAACCATATGAACTAAAGTCGAACAAACTTCAAAGTATAGGGACCGAAATGATATTATAACTTTATTATTTTTTTTGTATTTTTGAATTACTTTAAACTCTTGTATATGGAATATAATGATATTATGTGAATAATTTGACACGTTCAGGAATATTTTGATACATCCCCCGGTAAATTCAGTAGCATGAAAGCCATTTGGAGATGATCATAAATGGGATTGATTGGTTTAAATTCATAATGAACTTGGTTTAAATTCATAATGAACTATATAGGGGTAAGACTAATCATCATATCCTCATACCAGTGAGTCGTATGCTATAAAGTCGTGTTGTTGCTTATTGCTTTGTAGTTATAGGACTAATGTTCACTGCTTAATCATGCTTTCAACATTTATGAAAATCTTTTCTTCTAAACCCATATTCTAAAACTTTTTCTCAAGAACGGGGTGGAGGTTGTGAGAAATGTCCATTGTGCCATCGGCTATTCGAATTTGGATTGACTGACTTGTTTGAGGGCTAGAACAAGTGTCGCACAATCGCCTCGAGACCCTTATGAAGGTGCGATTGTGACACTTTGCACTCCATCTTCTTTGGTAATAGATTCTATAGGGAAGAGAATATGATGAGGGTGCTAGGTTTGTGTCAACCTAATTGAGATATTGACCTTGTTCTCAAAAAAAAAAAAATATATGCTCTCCAATAACACCAACATTTTTTATAAAAGATGTATGGAACAATGTCATTTCTAGTAGGGATTTTCATCCGAGAAGTGATAGAGAACTGATCCTCTCAAACGAAGTGAAGACTATTTTTCCAATAGCCAATAGAACAGAGGAATGTATTTCCCCTATGGAAACTCAAAATAATTTAATTAATTTAGGTCCCGTCTAATAATCATTTTATTTTTTATTTTTTGTTTTTGAAAATTGAGCCTATAGACGCTATTTCCACCTCAA
This sequence comes from Benincasa hispida, assembly GCF_009727055.1. Taxonomy (NCBI): domain Eukaryota; kingdom Viridiplantae; phylum Streptophyta; class Magnoliopsida; order Cucurbitales; family Cucurbitaceae; genus Benincasa; species Benincasa hispida. The sequence continues at coordinate 25,133,801 of NC_052355.1, read as the reverse complement.
AATTCTTCTTTTATTATCTTCTTTTTACTAATGGTTTAAAAAACCATTAGTAAAAAACTAAGTCAAGTTTTGAAAACTAAACAAAAAAAAGTAGATTTTAAAAACTTGTTTTTGTTTTTCGAGTTTGACTAGGAATTCAACCATTACACTTAAAAAAAATGAAAATCATTGTAAGAAAATGATGAGGAAATAAACTTAATTTTCAAAAACCAAAACTCTAAAAACAAAATGGTTTTATCAGGTCATCGAGTTTTTTGAACACCCATAATCCTTTGTCATATTAATCTTACATATTAGTCTCTTAATGAATATTTTTTAAGAAAAAAGGAATCCATGAATTAATGTAGGTAGATGACAATCAAAATTTCATATCAAAATAAAGGATGACGAATTTAATGATGAGTTATGAAAAAAACTACGAGACCTATGAAGCACAGATACTTTACTTCATGTGATATAAAAAATTTGTATCAGACATGTATAAGATATCTATATTCCCAAATACTTACCAAATGCATATCTGATACAGATTTGACGTATCTGTTTTTACGCTCACCTTCTTTTAAAGAAAAAAGATAAATAACTCATCTAATTTTTCCCAACCCAAAATTAAGTGGCTTATTTAAAGAACTCACTACCCCAGTCCAAAACGAAAAGCTAAAAAATAAAAGATTAAACTCTAAAATCATCTAATTTTCATCTTTACGTTTGAGTCTCCACAAAGTCCCGCAAAATATAATCCACTTGAATATCTTCAACAATTCAACACAAGAAGTTTTTTGTTTATCTTCATACTTCTCCTAATCTTCTTCTACTTATATGATCAATTTGAGTCAATTTTCTATTGTACTTTATTGACTATTGTATTTCAACATCTCAGATATTGTTTTTTGTATTATATTTTAGTGTTTGTATCGTATTTTGTACTATTGTGGTTAACTTGTACGTTAAATTTATATATTTCTTAGATTTTTTGAAAAGAAAAAAGTGTATCTTCAACGTATTAATATCATAATTTTTTAGAAATTGACATACTATCGTATCCTGTCGTATCCATATTCTGCATATGTACTTTATAATACAAAACAATGGGTTGCCCTGTAAAAGGCTTGTAAAAATTCAACTAAAAACAATGGATTGCTATAAGGAAGCAGGCGAAAATAGTGTAAATTTTGTTTTCTTTTGAAAAGGAAACATCTGGTCGAAACTTCATGTTAACAATTTTTTCTCTGTCAACATCAAACTAGTGAAGCTCATTTTTGTATTTTAATCCCCAAAATCCGTATCTAATTAAAGATTGAAAGCTCACTATTTATTTATGGTTTGTTAGCGTGAATTTTGTTAAAATTAAAAGGAAAAAAAAAACTTGGAATTGAAAAATTTTAGCCCGTTTGGTAATTATTTGATTTTTTATTTTTGTTTTTGAAATTTAAGCCTATTTTATCCACATTTCTTACAATGATTTGCATTTTTTAAGTACATTGAATTCTTAGCCAAATTCCAAAGACTTAAATAACTTTTTGAAAGCATACTTTTTTTAGTTCTCAAATTTGGCTTGGCTTTTTAAACTATTTGTAAAAGTAGATGACAAATGAAGAAATTTTGAGGTATCTATGGACTTAATTTTCAAAAGCAAAAACAAAAAATAAAATGGTTACCAAACGGAGTCTTAATAAAAAAAAATAAAGTTATATGTTATATTTGCTCAATTTTTAAATATTTTTTAAAGCAAATTAGTGTCTAAACACATTTTTTATATATGTTTTAAAATGTTTGCTTATAGATTCCAAAATCATGATAGAATTATTGGGATTGAATCGCATCTTGCTCCTTCGGGAGACATATCCTAGGAGTTAGTTGCTCTTTCCCCCAGTCTCGATTTCTCCAAAATGGCGTGCGGCGAACAAGTACGCGTCGAACAGGAGCTCCATTCTTTACTTATGCCCGCTGTGTCAAGTATCATCTAAGGACTTCGGTCGCTTCACTCAAGTCAAGATGAACTGACTTTGAACACCCAAAAATATCCATTCTAAAATTAGAGGTCGAATCGTGGGTCTTCTTTATATACGTCATGGATTGACACCGACTTAAGAAATAGATCAATACTAATTTAAAAATAAACTACCAAACCAAAATCTTATTTATTTATTTATTTGTTATTTAAAATTTTTTTAGTACAACTGGGAGTAGAGAAATTTGAACACAGACCTCGTGTTCCTATCACATTCATATGCCAAGTGAGTCATGTTCGATTTGGATATTTTTTATTCAATAGATCGAAAAATCTGGAGATTGATTTTTTAGGAATTTAAAGTGATTATATGAAAGATTTTGAAATTTCTTTTTAACGTTTTTGTCAAATTGATTCTATATTAATCAAAACAAAATCTCCTTTTCAAGTAAGCTGATTTGTAAAATTAAGATAAGTGACAACTTTTGAAATTGGGTTCTTTCAATATTTGGTGCTTTGTCAAACAAACTTTTAAAAGGAGTTTCTTCCCAAAATTTATAAGACCCAATATTATACAAATGTTAAGAACTTTTCAATATTTACAAATATATCTGTCATAATGGGTAATTTTTATATAATATGTCAATTACTAAAATAACCTTCCAATATTGTCATCTATGTTATTGTAAATAATAAATAATAAAAAATATTAAAAAAACGAACTTTTCCATTATCTTTCATATTTGAAATAGAAAAAAAATCCATTCATTTTTCAAAATCTGTGTATGGATTTTATAAACCTGATATTAAAAGGAAAAAGAACTTCCCTTTTCAACATCAACTACATAAACCATTTTATAGTACAATTGGGGTAGGGAGATTTGAACCAAGGACCTCATGGTTACTAATACAATTAGATGTCAATTCAGCTATGCTTGGTTTGGCACATAAACCAAATTTTACAGACTGCCAATTTCGAAAACAAATACATAACAAAGTTATGGTTAAAAAATCACTTTTAGTCCCTAAACTTTCATACAAGTAACAATCTAGTCTCTAAAATTTTGTTCGTAACGATTTAGTCCCTAAACTTTCGATCTTGTAACAATTTAGTCATTGAACTTGACTATGTAACAATTAAGTCATTGTATTTGGAACTTTGTAACAATTTAATCCCTATTGTAGAAATTAATATTAAGATTTAATGAGATTCATGCATAAATAAACCAATAAACCAATAAGAGACTTAACATTTTTATAAAATAAGAAGTCCACATCATAAATAATAAAAATTGACATCTAATTTTGATAAATTTGTTTTAGTTAGAGACTAAATTGTTATGAATTTAAAAGTACAAGAATTAAGTTGTTACATACTAAAGTTCAGAGACTAAATTGTTATATATAGTACGAAGACTAAAGTGTTACATATTGAAAGCACAAAAACTAAATTCTTACGAACTAAAATTTAGAGACTAAACTGTTACTTTCATGAAAGTTTAGAGACCAAAAGTGTTTTTTAACCTAAAATTATTCAAAGACTCCAATTAAATAATAAAAATTAATAATAACTAATTGTTTTTTAAAAAGGGTATTTTGGTAAACTCAAAATTAGGAAAAATTGACAAAAATAAAAAGAATGTTATTTGAGACATTTTTTAAAGTATTTTTGAAGTTGTATTTGGCCCTTTTATGTTGCAAGATGAGATACGAGAAATTTGAATGATTGACCCATTTTAGAGGTTCAAAATGTTAAATAACCTATTTTTTTTTAGAAAAATGACAAATGATCTTCTACTAAAGTCATGATTGAGTAAAGTTACGAATATACCTTTGATTTATTTCTTCCACTTTCCTTATTCTTCTCCAATGCGACTTTTAGCTTTTTTTTTTTCCTCTTTCCTTCTTCTTCTACTTCTTTTCCAGTCGACCTCTAGCCTTTGTTTCTTTTTTTTTTCTCTCTCTCCTTCTTCTTCTCTCATTCAGCCTTTTATTATTTTCTTCTTTTTCTCTTTCTTTCTTATGAGTAGTACTGAAAAACCAACCTATAGAGCATTGACTGTTTTAGGAAAGGAATTTTTGTAAATTAAGTCAGTAGAGATTGTGAAATTTTGAGCGAGACTATGACTTTACCATTGAGTCAGTTTAGACTGTGAAATTTCTGAAAAAGCCATAGAGAGAGCGAGAAAAACAGATAGAGCGAGAGAGTGAGAGATAAAGAGAGAGTGCGATAGCGAGAGATATTGAGAGAACGAGAGCGAGACCAAGAGAGAGAGTGAGTGTTTTTATGCATGCGTGCGAGTATATTTTTGGTAATTTTACTTGAAATTAACATCAGCAAAGAGTCATTTGACTTTTTTTTTTAATTTGTGTCATTTAAAATTTTTTACCCAATTTTTTGGTCATTCGTACAGAACAAAAACCTCCATACAATTTAGCGCAAATAGCCTCAGTATAAGAGCAGTGCAAGTGGATACGTTCCATTGCTTCTCATTAGCCAATCACATCCATGAGTAAAATCTTAGTAATGAGAATTAAGAAAATCCTTTTGTTGAAAATTAATAGTAATCAATAATATAATTTAATTGTCATTATTCGTCTTTTTTTTAAAATATAATATATATATATATATATATATAATATATATATATATATATTATATCTAGTACAAAGAAAGTTAAATGTTATAATAATAAAATTATTGATATAATATGTTAATATTCCAGTATTGTACAATATATAATACAGTAATTTTTATATATAAAAGGATGCACTGTTTCATTATATTAATTACTACCTTGATTCAATTAACTCCTCTACTTTTTGTATTTTCTCTAAGATTTGGATCTCATAGCATTGCTTTTTTTAATAATGTAAATGCAAGTATTTATTTTGCTTTTTTTTAACAAGAGTTGTCACATATATATTGGAAGAATCACTGCACCAATTCGGTCTATGTAACCACCCCCAAACTGAATAGATGCATCCAATTGACATCTATTGCATTCCCATCAATATCAATTCTGTACCAATTCGACCGAAGATTTTATTTTTTAATATACAAAATTTTTTGTAAACTAAAAATTGGAAAAGTCACCACCACGATCTTTCACACGGACAACTACGCCTAAAAAGTCACAACCATTTCACAAAAGATAATATGGAAATTTATAAAAATGTAAAGTAAAAGGACATGTAAAGATTCTGCTTACCTAGCCTGATATAATGAAGATTTATTTAATAAAAAAAATGAAAACCCTACAAAATTCAGGAAGAATAATAATCATTTAAAATGTAAATAATAATTAAAGACTCATACATGGAAAAAAAATAAAATGATAAAACACTAAAGATCAAGAGAGAAGAAATGTGAGAGATTCCACATTGAGATGGAAAGACTTAGAGAATAATAATACTTCATAAGCAATATATCACAAGTATCCTAAACTTTAATTATATTTTATAACTAGAATCCTTCATATATTTTAATGATTTAAACTTCTCTTTCATATTAAAATTTTCATTATTTTATAGTTAATATATTCAAAAGAAATAATACCATATTTAATATTAATTATTTAGAGATTTAAATGTTGAATAATCATGAATTATAATATATATCATAATTAATGAGTTTCATTTAATTATTTCTTATTTTATTTATTTAATAAGAATATATCCCCTTAACTTAAGAAATATGTTATAGGCTAATTACATTTAAATTATTTCTTTTATGGTCATTAATCCCTAGAGTTGGCAAAATTCTCTACGGGGTCGGGGCCCGTCCCGATCCCCGATTTTTGACTGGGGATGAGGTCAAACTGAGAGAATTTTTTCAGGCCCCGTCCAGAGATGGGGCGGGGACAAGATGGTATCCCCGCCCCGACCCCGACTCTGATTAATCCGATCCCGATTTTTATATAGTTATATTTTTAATATTTTATAAATATATATTTATAATATATAAAATAACTTATTTATATGTATGTTTATAATGTATACTATAGGCTTATAGTGTTGTAAGCCCTATATAATTCTAAATTTAAACCCAAAAGTTAAGTCCAAACTTAAAAAATTAAAAGAAAAAAATAGAAAATCTCTGATTAATCCCTTTTTTTTCTAGCGTCCGTGGTGGATTCTTCCTTGTATTATATTATGAATATTCAACATTCATCCTTGAACTTTTTTTCTTTTTTTTTTTTTCAAATATATACCATGTTAACTACAATATATATGATTTTATTTCAAATGCATTTAGTATTCAGAAGGAGAAGAGATTAATGAAGGGATGAAAAGCTGGTGGGAGAAATTTATGGTATTATCAAAAAGGGGCTTACAAGAAAAAGACACGAATCATACTCAGGGTTGAGAATATTTCAAGTGATCTAAATTCTCAACTGATATATTTTAAATTTGACATATCATCGGTATATCTAATAATAATCCAAATTTAATCAATAATTTAGTATCAAATAAAAATTAGATGATAAACATATAGAGATCACAAACTACTTAGTATCAAATACAATCAAATGACAATGACAAACTACTTTGTGTCAAATAATTATCAAATCACTATCATATAACAATCACTAAGCGTTCAGTATCAAATAACAATTAGATAGAAATCACAAATAGCTTATTATCAAATAGCAATCAGGTGACAATCACAAACTGCTAATTAATATCGACTAGAAATCATAAAGAAATCATACAATAATCACAAATTGCATTATATCAAATAACAATTAGATGACAATCTGATAACAATCACGAAGCACTTAGTATTAAATGACAATCATAAACTATTTAATATTAAGTAGAAATCAAATAAAAATCAAATGATGATCACAAACTACTTAATATCAAATATGAATAAGATGACAACAAACAGATAGTAATCATAAAAAACTTGTTGTCGAATAACAATGAGACAATCAAATGGAAATAAGTTGAAAATAATAAGGAACCAATAACGATTTTTCGTCCGAGATGGGTTTTTAATCTAAAATGTGAATAAAATTAATGTAGTTATAATTTAGTTTAAAATTTTTTGACCGATCAATTTTGCTATATGTGCAAAGTAAAAAAGTTGTGGTCATAAATGCAATATTATATTCTATTTTTGCTAAACTTGCAAGTTGCTCTATATATTACACCTACTTTGTTATATATACAAATGTATATTTAATTATTTTGTAATTATATACTTTTTCCTTTTTTATAACTTTTGAGTTTTGATTTAAAATTTAGAATCCCCAAATTTGGTGAGCTACATTTAATCTAGAATTAAAGTTACAAATCTTCGTTTTCATTTATTTATTTTTATATGTATATATATAAGGTTTATTTTAAAATATATACAAGGCTATTACAAATGCATTTAGAACAAATCCTGATATATATTTCATATTTTAATATTAGTCTCATTTTTTAGATATATATTCTCCATAATTTGTCATATATATACATGTATATTTAGTTTTTTTAACAAATATATACTTGATATTATATAATAATAGTGCTAATTGAAGGGAGATCGAATGCTTCGATCACATAGTGGAAACGATGTAATCATATTCTTTGATTTCTTGAAAGAATTAAAAATACAAAAATCATAAAAGGGGTTAAGCATCATATTAGCCAATACGTAATTGCACCAAAAACTCTTAAATTGGTGTAACCTTCTACTCAAAATCTTTCTCTTCACGACATCCTTCCTCGTTATGACTCTAACAAGGATCCAGTTCGTAAGACCTCCTTCGAAAGAAGTGAAGATTTTAAGAAGGAAAGTTTTAGAGAACTTTTCTTTAATTAGTTGGGACAAGTTTTCTGAGAATCTCTTAAAATGTTTGTATAGATTATTGTTGTGTTGTATCCATGAGGGCTCCCTAAGACCCTTTATATAGGACTCAGTTAGGTCACTCATAATCATATTAAAATATCTCTTATTAATTATAATTATCTATATTAATGTCTCATATTAAAATTATAATTATAATTATAATTATCAATTTTTATATCTCATATTAAAATGATTTAAATATTTAAATCATATTCATATATTAATTCTCCCATTATCTGTTTAATTTGAATTTTATCTAAATTTATTCAAATAACTTAAGTCTTCCGTTGTAATTATAATAATTTTATTAATTGTATCTTATATAACTAATATATTTTCCATCATAAATATTCTCCTTTGAAAAGGAAGTAAAGGATTTTAGGGAAGGAGAGTTGTAGAGAACTTTTCTCTAAGTTGGAAGAAGTTTTATGACAATCTCTCCAAAGTGATTCTATAGATTCTTGTTGTGTTGTATCCATGAGAACTCTCTAAGACTCTTTATATAGGATTCAACTAAGTTACTCATAATCCTATTAGAATATCTCTTATTTAATTATAATTATTTATTTTAATATGCCATAATAAAATTGAAATAATAATTATCTATTTTTATATCTCATATTAAAATGATTTAAATATTTCAATCATATTCAAATATATTAATTCTTTCGTTATCCTTTTAATTTGAATTTCATTCAAATTAATTAACTAACTAATTAATTAAATCTCATTCAAATTACTTAAGTATCTATATTATATATCCATATTATATAGTTGTAATTCATGAATCTCATTCAAATAAAATTTATAATTAATATATTTCCTTCATAATTTTGAATGTTTCCAATTTTCTTTTCATACATTTGATCCTTGTTAGTCTGTGGTAATCTAATAAGAGATCTTATGGACCTACAGATAAACTCCAAAATAATTAATCAAAATATTTTACTAATTAACTTTCATTCATTAACTACGGAGAAAACCACTATAAACCAATAGTTGGTCTCTTGTACACTGTAGGACAAGTTGCGTCCATGGATATAATTATTATAACAAGTTCATCCTTACTGAGTTGTTCGTAAATATAGTTGGATCAAAAGTCCATTTTACCCCTATAATTACCTTTTTTGCTTATGTACCACAGATCCTCTAATGAACAATATGTCTATAGTCGAACCATAAATTAAGTCGCTCTTGAGCTAGCAAGAGGGAAGGGTCCCTTATTTGATGTCAACACTTAAGAGAACTATTCATCTATTTACCCTATATGGGAAGGAGTGAATTCCCATATTGTGAAATTATGTTCCAAGTTCCCTATTCGATCAAGTCCTCAAAATATTAGGCATGGTGAGTCGACGACTCGAGCCACATTTCACCCATGTAAATCAAAGATCGAGCCCTCATAGACAAGAGTTCATAACTCACTCGAGATTAAGATTGAGTCACATATGATCATCCTATGAAATGTTAATCTCTTCCGTTAACGAATTTACAAAGATAGGGTAATTATTTAATGGTCCAGTCTTATACAAATTCTTTGTATAGGATAGCCCCACTCGCATGTCTCCACATGAATAGTCTGGATCAAACTGATTGTAACCATTTCTCTAGCAAGTTCAACCACACTTCGACATTTGTTCGATCTATCGTACCTTCAAATGTAGTGGAACCTAGTGCCTTCAGTCTTTCAATGCCATATTTCTTCTCAAGATCAGCTTATAATGATCCTACACTTGTTATTAAGCTCTAAGCTATTCATATACTATAGACCCTTAGGTTATTATTTGAACATGATTCACCTATATATCAACTACATATTGTTCAAGATTACATATAATAACTTTGAATTTTTACTACAATGGATAATTTAATATTACATATTAATAATTAAAATAAATAATATTTAAAGAACTAATTAACTACGAGGCTTTAGAGAACAAAACTCAATATTAACATGATAAATCAAGGCATAAACTGTTATTTTGAAATAAATCTATATTGTAATGGCATTCCCTTGCATTCCCAATACTAACGCTCCAGACCTAAGATTCGGAATTTGAATTTGACACCTTATTTGCCCCGACATTCCCTTGCATTCCCTACAACCCAATACATTATCCTTTTGTGCTTCCAAACTAAATACAATCCCTACAAACCAATATTGGTCCTTTCAACATGTTTTGTCCTCACTCTTTTTTTTTTTCAATGCACATGATTTCCATTTTTTCTATTTTTGTATAAAAATTCAAAGACTATCCCTACAAACCAACATTTAATGCACATGATGTCCATTTTTTTTTCATTTATGTGTCTTTTCAAATTTCTCTCTCTCTTTTTAATGGTTAGAAACTATTGGGGTGTTATGGTCTTTTGGGCTTAATTTTTATGTAATATTATAACCCATTATACCATTCATGAAAAACGGGTGGATTTAAGGCATTCTTGTAATTTTACATTTTTAATTAGTTATTGATGTATAAACCCCTATTTTTTAATAATAAACAAGAAGGGAAGGGATTAGGAGGTGTATCCGTGCATCTCAACTAGGAAACAAATATATCATCTGGAGAAACATTAATGGTGCTATGGTAGATTTACTATAGGCTCGAGGGGCACGAGTCCAGTCTAACTTCAAATCATATTTATATTATTCTAAAACAAAGTCATTTTAGCTATAAAAATTCGTATTTGGTGCAGCGGTAGATTGCTCTAACCCCTTCCCCCACAATATGCCCAAGTAAATTTAGGATAAAGTACGTATTGGACAATAAATTAGTTCTTAAAATTAAATAACAAGTAAATCTTAAATTTTAAAATTTGTATTTATTTGGTTTGTGCACTTTAAAAAGTGTAAACTTAAACTTTTAATTTAGTATGTATTAAGTCTTGAACTTTCAATTTTGTGTCAGTCAAATTTATGAAATTTTAACTAATTTAGTGTTTAATAGAGTAATAGAATCATAAATTCAATTTTATATCGAATATATCCATTAATTTTAAAAAATCCCATATGTCATGAATGTAAGTTTATTCCCAAAATTTAAAATACAACCCAATTATTTTAAGATAATTAATTAAAAAATATCTAAAAATTTTGGCATGTCACAACATTCGGCATGAAATTGAAAGTTTAGAAGCCTATTAGTCATTTTTTAAGTTCAATTATCTCTAAGACACAAAATTGAAAATTCATGACCTAAATTTGTAATGTAATTTTTTTTTTTTGTTCATTTTAATATTTTGCAAAGCTTTATAAAGTAAACCCATCCAACAAAAAATTCTAGATCTTTCATTGATTAATGTGATTCTTTGGTTTATTTGGTTGGAGGTTAACAACAGAATTTTCAAAGAAACCTCCAAAGATCTTCACGGACCAAATATCTTAACACTTTTCGTAATTAGGACAAGTAGCATAAATAGAATTCAAGTCCAAAATAATAAAATATGTAGTACAAGGATAAAATAATTATATATATAGATCAAAAAATTGTAATAGACTAAAAAACCCATGCCTAGCCACCATTTTGATCGTTTCTTCCCAGTTTTCTCAAATTAAAAGCTATCACTGATAGCAGCTATCAGTGATAACTACAGATAGCTGCTATCAGTTGCTATCGTCGATAACTTCTATCAATTTCTATCGATGATAGTTGCTATCAACGATATCTTTCAATTTGAGAAAAATTAATACAATCTTGAAATATTAGCTTTTAATTTGCTATCAATTATTAGTAGCTATCATTGATCACTTTCATCAATTGGAATCAGTTGGAATCAGTGGCTATCAATGATAGATTTATAAATAGTGATCAATTTGAAAGAAGACCAACAACTTTGATTACCATAGTAGTTATCACTAATAATCTTTTATCATGGCTATCACTGATAGCAGCTATCTGTCGTTATCACTGATAGACTTTCATCAATTAGAATCAATCTTAAAATATTCACACTTAAGGTTATCAATGATAGACTTCTATAAATGGTTATCACTTTTGAAAATAACTCGATATATAGATATCACCTAAGTTTTATCACTGATATCACTAATATCACTCATATTGTGGTTAGCAATGATAACTTCTTTCACGGATAACATCACTAATAAGATGCTATTAATGATCTCACTGATATCATGCTATCAGTTATAGTTCTCTATCACCGATAACGTGCTATTAATGGTAACTTCTATCACCGGTGACGTGCTATCAGATAGCTTCTATCATCGATAACATGCGATTAGTATTAGCTTCTATCACTAGTAACATGCTATCAGTAGTAGCTTCTATCAATCATAGTCATTGAACACCTTTTTGCCCCTTTCTTGTCCTTTCCAAATATTTATAAGTCTCTTTTCTTTTCGATGATAGCTTTTATCACTAATAAACATGCTATTAGTGATAACTTCTAGGCATTCCACTTACATTTTAGTTCGAGATTCAACTTTATTAATTAAATTCACTAAGTTGGCTATCAATGATAGATTTCTATAAGTGGCTATTAACTACGAAAATATAATCAAAGATTAAGTTATCAATGATAGAAAATAATTAAGTGGCTATCACTAATGACTTTCATTTACTATTTATATATTTTTATTTATTTATTATTAATAATGCAACGATGAGCGTGGGAGTCTAGATGGTAGTTCAAGTTTTGCGTATGGTATAAGCTCATAATCTGTGAAAAAGGAATTGAAGATAATTATAATTATATATAGAATATATATATTTAAATATATATAAGATGAATTTATATATAGTTATTAATTATTTATATGAAAAGAAAAAGAATTAATAACTATATAGCATAATATCCTATTAATTTAAATTAGATAATCTATAATAAGTAAAAAAAGATCATAGAATAACGTGAAATGAGTATTTATGTATAATAATAATAAAAGATAGGGAAGAAACAAATCTGGTAAATTTGAAACAAATAAAAAATAAGGAAATAAGCAAGAGCTAAGAAGAAATAAAAAGAAAAAAAGAAATAAGTAAAAACGAAGAAAGAAAAGAAAATTATAAAAGAAAGGAAAAAGAAAGGAAAAAGGAAAGAAATGGAAGACAAAGATAAAGGATAAGGATAAAAAAGAGGAAAAAGAAGGAAATGAAGGAATAAAATAAAATAAAGGAAAGAAGCAAAAATCGATAAAGAAGATATAGAGAGAGAGCAAAAATAAAGTACATAAAATAAATAAATGAAAAAAGGGAGGGAATAACAAAATTGAAAAGAGAAGAAAAATAAAAAGACTAAAAAGAGCGTATAAATAAGATTAGACATGGAAGAAAAATTGAAAATTAAAAAAAAAAAAACCAAAGATTGACTAGCAACTCATCCATATTTGTAAATATTTTTAAAGATATAATATATTTTTAGATTTTTTCTCTATTATACATTGTATTACAAATATCCTTCTAATTATAATCTTCTATTCTCTTAATTTGAAAGTTTTCTCTACATCTATTCTATATTTCTTTTATGAATGAAGTTATTTGAAATTTTTATCTTTTTTATAAGAAAAGGGCACTTGCATGAATAACAAAAAAAAAAAAAGACAAATTTACAAATTTAACAATGGTTTATCAAAATTTTCAAATATAGCAAAAAAATTAAAGTAGGTTTTTTTTCTTTTGTTATTCCAAATTTACCCCTAGTGGTATATTAGCATGTATATTAGTAGTCTATCTAATATACTTTAAATCTACTATATCAGTAATAAGATATGTTTTATATTTAGTATATCAGTTGACTAATATAACAAACATAAAATATATAAGTTATATAATTGATATATCAAAATTACCATTCATATATCATATCAAACAACAAAGTACTTGTATAATTTCTATTATTCATGGACTTTGATTGGTCTATCAAATATAAAGTATATAAGTTCCACAATAGGTATACCAAATTTATCATTCATGAACATATTTTATGAGTCAAGAAGTGTTTGTTCATTTACTGTTATTTATGGACTTAATTTTAATCCTTATTCGTCTATTATGAAATATTATTTTTCTAATACATCATAGTCAGCTTATCAATTAAGCACGTTATGGAGTAATTTTTTTCAATGAATGTTGATGAACTATTGGTGCACTAATGTTACACTTGAAATTGAATTTTACACAAGTGTTGATATGTTATTGATATACTAGAACAAATGTATGTTTGTTAAGAAGTACTAACATACTAATGATACACTAAAAATATTTTATACTTGAAATGAATTTTGAGTTAATGGTGATATAATATCAATATATCATTGTCATACTTAAATTTTTATTTAAAAGAAATGTAGATAAACTACTAATACACTAATGATATATTTTAAACTAATCTTTTTATTGAGCAGCGATCCAATATTAATAAACTAATTTATAATTTAACAGAATTTTGAATAATAGTATAACTATAAATGCTGATGCACTAATAATATACATACTTGAAATTGAATTTTGAATGAGCATTGTATACTACTGACACTACAAGAAAATTGACCTTTTTCGAAAGTCAAAACCATAAAAAAAAAAAAAAAAAATTAATAGATATTCGATACATTTTTTTTCAAAAGTTATCTCAACCTTTGAAAAGTGTCAAAATAGATACTAACGAAATTTTTTTTTCAAAAGTTTACTAACCTTCGAAAAATATTATTTTTCAAAGGTTGATTAACTTTCGAAAATTATTGTTTTTCAAAGGTTATATATCTTCGATAATTGTCAAATTATTTATCGATAATTATCTATTATCCAGTTGTCTTTTTTTAAGGTTTTCATTATTTTTAAAGGCTTATCACATGTTATTTTCAAAAATTTTAAAACCTTCATCAAAACTTATTTATCAACAATTGTATATCCTTCGAAAATTCTCTTACAAAACCTTAGCACATTTATTGACAAATCTCAGAAGGTTGTTTTTACTAATTCATCTACATGTAGTACCCTGAATTACTCAGTATCCTATGAGAATCCAGAAAATTGAACTTTCTATAACCACTAAGCTTGATTAGTATGGTTCCCCGATTCTCTTCACTCCATTCGACACCCTCGTTTTCTAGGAATTTGATAACCTGCATCATGAAAATGTTGATATTATATGATTCCTAGATATGAGTTTTGGAAAATGTTTGCTTAGTTTAATTTTCCAAAGCCAGAACATGAAGTCGAAGCAACATGCAAACTTAATATTTATTCAACTCAAACATGGGTAAAAGCAAGGTATGGTCAACACATATCGAAGTTTTTAACTTCGATCTTCCTACACCATGTGATCCACATCCAGTGATAACCCTGAGAGACTGAATGGCTAGAATAAAAAAGACAGAAAATCTCATTTTTAACCTTGTACTTTAGCTCAATAAGTCAATTTTAACCTTCAACTTTTTCAAATTGAACTCAAATTTGAATAAGTTGAAAAATTATTCCCCCTAAATTAAGTTATTCCTTTCCTATATGAAAGAAAAACTCATACCTTCACAAATAAAGAGATCACGAAATATTCTTTTCAGATAAACATAATCTGGCTTATCATCAAAACGAAGTGATTGGCAGTAATGGAAATATGATGCAAACTCTGATAGATATCCACGACATGTAAGGTCTTCTCTTATGCAGTTCTCAAGTGATATTGTAAGGTCTTCTCTTATGCAGTTCTCGACACCGAAAAATTATAGAACAGACATGTATATATTCTTAGAATTACTAATATGAAAATGATGAGCAGGATTTGCCAAACAATCAAATAAATATGTAACTGACCAGATGAACATTTTTCTTTTAATTTTCAGAAGGAAAGAAAAGACTCCGCAAAATGTCTACATCTCCTCTCCTCATTATGACACAAATAAATTTAAGATCATGGCAAACCACAGAAAAAATATAAAATTTAAAACTTCAAATTAATTCAAGCATATTTCACGAGCATGAATTCAAGTAGAATATACAACCTTATCAATTTGAAGATCTTTCTTTTTAAGTAGGGCTGCATATTCAGAACTAGATGAAACAGGGGCAGGGGTCCTCAATTCACTCTCCAATCTCGCCAACTCTATCTGCAAAAAAATAAGTACAACACAAGATGAATTAAAATAATAATAATAAATAATCGAGCCGAGCGATTCTTGTACCAATCTGGACTACTTTACACTTCGTTTCCATCGCTGATGAAATTTATCAAGATCTTCCTTTTGTTCTTTCTTAGAAATATGATACAGAAAAGTTCAAAGGGACTGACTAAAAGCTATTATATATATATATATATATTCATCCCCAATCAAAAGACACTAGTTAAGCTACTCTAATAATACATTGCTCAATCAAAAGAAATCAGGCTTCTTCTTCTACTTAAAGCAGATTATAGAATTGAGTCCTTAAGTTATGGAACTGTACAGAAAGATTACAAACCATAAGCTTTCATTGTCATTTTTCATGGTTATCTTCAGTTGGGTCTATCTTGAGTATCAAAGGCTGCTTGAAATCTACAAGAACATTAGCAACAACCTGTAGCTGACACAATATGCTATTATCGTAATCCTCATTTTCGGCCAAAGCTTTATCTAGAACAAAGCTTTATATAAAGCAAAGCTTTTTTGGTTATTAAAAGGTCAGCAAAGCTTCCAACTATACCTAAGGAACCAAAGTTGTGCAGATTGCAGAAGATGTGGAGTTAGCTGAAAATTAGCATTAACTAATAAAGTCTAACAAATATGATTCTATTGCTAAAGTAAACATGGTACACAATGACTGTCAAATTTCAAGAACCGAGTTGATTCTATAGCTAATTTATTCATGTTCCATGATAGCAATTGGGTGTCTCTCAAAAGGAATTCAGTAAGACAAATTAAAGGAAACAAAATATTAATCATTAATGATATGATGAGTATAATCAGTTGATCTAAATACACAATTTGGTTATGTATATTAGTGAGTGATGAACTCAAAAGGAGAAAAAAGATCTATAAAATTGACCCTGCACAATACTCACAGTAAAGGAAAGAGACCAAACATCTCTTATCATAGGTCTCTTGTTAGGATCCTTTTCTGTGCATCTCAAAGCCACCAAAACCACCTTCTTAATCTGCTCCCTTCGATCAGAATCTATAAGTTCTTCGATCAGAATCTTCGATCAAAATCACCACATAATTTGATACTTCAAAACAAAAACATGAGAATGAAGAGCTAATTCCTAATGTATGTGTAGAATGATACCTAGTGCAATGTAGCCAATTGTTCCTGCAAAAGAAGAAGAAGTCGTAGGTGTAGAAGTTTGGTTCAGCAGCTTTGCAAGACCAAAATCAGCAATATGAGGTTCCATCTCCGAATCTAGGAAAAGGAAGGGAAAATAAGCGCATCTAAGCAAAGGAAGAGAGAGAGTAGGCAGAGCTAGAATCGTAGTGTTGAATTAAGATCGGAACACTTACGAGTTTAATTGAAACCTCTTCATTCGTCTGTATATCAGTACCTGCAGATGGAATTGAAACATTAAAATCTATTTGTTGTAATAGAGCAGCATAATGAGAAGCTAGAATGGAGAAAAACCAGACAAACCAAGATAGATGTCCTCCAAGGAGTCGCTACCGATCTTTCGGCCAAGGCGAAACTTATTGCCGACTCAAGGTTCCATTCGGGAAGGAAACATAAGAAAGAGAAGCATAGAAATGGAAGATGAATAGGAGAAGTTGAACATGGAATCAATGGAATCGAGGGAATCGACACTGATAAGAGGAATCGGAGGTTCATCGATTAAGAAAGAAATGAAATAAAGCGAGAAATTGCAATTAGAGATCTAGGGTAGGGCAAGGGCGGCTAGGGTTAGGTAGGTTAAAAACTTAGAAATTGCAATTAATATCACTTGTGCATAGCCTATCGTTTGGTACTACGCCCATCGACTCCATCGTTTAGTGCTGACGCCTTATCGTCTAACGCATTAGCCTATCGCTTAACAACATTGCCCAATGTCAGCGTCTATTGTCCAACGCCCATCGCTTAGTATTCCGCTTATCGTGTAGCGCATCTGCTCATCGTTTAACGCAGCACGGCTATCGTCTAGTGCTATCGTCTAGCTTATATGCTTATCGTCTAGCACTTTCACTGATCGTGCAATACTTTGCCTATCGTATAGCCTGATCTTCTAGCGCGTCACTCGTCATCGTTTAATATCGTGCGCATCTTCACGATCATCTAACGCATCCGATTATTGCTTAACATCATCACTCAGTGCCTGCATCTATCGTCCAACGCCAATCGCCTAGTATTTTGCCTATCGTGTAGCGCGTCTGCTCATCGTTTAGCACAGCACGACTATCGTCTAGTGATATCGTCCAATTTCTACGCTTATCGTCTAGTGCTTTCACTGATCGTGCAGTACTTTACCTATCGTATAGCTCGATCATCTAGCGCGTCACTCCTCATCGTTTAATGTCACACACATCTTCACGATCGTCTAACGCATCTTCACGATCCTAATCTTTCGCAAAGGTTTTTATTAACCTTCAATAAAAGGTGCATATTTTTCAAATGACTTATCAAAGTCTCCGATAAATGTATGTCTTTATCAAATGTTTTTATTACCCTTCGATAAAAACTATATATTTCTCAAAGGTTTTTTTCTAAACCTCCAATAAATATATATCTTTTCAAAGGTTTTTATTAACATTCGATAAAAAGCATATATTTCTCAAGTGTTTTTCCAATACCTTGAATAAATGTATATCTTTCTCAAAGGTTTTTATTAACCTTCAACAAAAGGTGCATATTTTTCAAAGGACTTATCAAAGTCTCCGATAAATATATGTCTTTCTCAAAGGTTTTTATTACCCTTCGATAAAAACTACATATTTCTCAAAGGTTTTTTCAAAACCTCCAATAAATATATATCTTTTTCAAAGATTTTTGTTAACCTTCGATAAAAAGCATATATTTCTCAAAGGTTTTACCAATACCTTCAATAAATGTATATCTTTCTCAAAGGTTTTTATTAACCTTTAATAAAAGGTGCATATTTTTCAAAGGACTTATCAAAGCCTCCGATAAATGTGTATCTTTCTTAAAGGCTTTTGTTACCCTTCGATAAAAATACATATTTCTCAAAGGTTTTTTCAAAACCTCCAATAAATATATATCTTTTTCAAAGGTTTTTATTAACCTTCAATAAAAAGTACATATTTTTCAAAAGTTTTTCCAATACCTTCAATAAATGTATATCTTTCTCAAAGGTTTTTTATAGCCTCCGATAAAAGAATGTCGAAATAGCTCAATTTTCTTGTAGTGTGATACACTATTAGAATACTTAAAATGGATTTAGATTATAAGTGATATAATATTGATATACTAAAAACGTACATCAATTGAATTTTTAATGATCATTAATATATTATTGATATATCTATGTTATAATTTAAATTGTATTTGAATAATTGTTGATAAACTATTGATACACCAAATACTTAATATTGCATTTTGAGCTCATTATTATATACTACTTTAGATATATTAATGATCTACTTCATATTTGGTATATCAACAATATCATCGATATATTTTTTTCTCTCTAAATTGGGTATATCAATCAATTAATATACGAAATATGAAATATTTGTTATACAATTGATATATCAAATTAAATATAACATGTATACCATTAAAATCCTATAAGAATTTTGGAAAAAAATAGATTAACTAACATAATTCATATTTTGTGTATCATTAGACAAAATTAATACATTTAATATATACCATCAACATCAAAATTGAACTAATCAAATGAAAATAACTCTATATTAAAACAAAATGAAAAATGAAAATAATATACCATACTTGAACAAACAATGTTGACCATAATACAATCAAAATTATGATATATTGGTAGTATATAAATGACATTCTTTAAATAAAATTCATCGATTGATAGATATACCAAATATAAAATATAACAGCTAATTAATATACCAAAATATAAAATATATCAGATATACTCGATGATACACAAATGGAGTAAAATCATAATAATACAAAAATTGGGAATCAAGTTCACAATTTTTTGCTATATTTATAATTTTAGAAAATCATTGCTATATTTACAAATACTCTTATAATTTTGCTACCAATTGCAACTTTTCTAAAAAAAAATGTAATGAATTTTATTTCATTTAAAACAATAAGCAACAAGAAAAAATTATCAAATACATTTTTTTTTTCATTATTTTTTTATGAGTTACGAGATACCTAAATAGTTATCAAATACATTTATGTTTCTAATTCTTTAACAAAGATAAATAAGAAACAAGAAAAAAACATTTATCACATGGCGTAGAGGCATGCAAATTCATTCAAAAGATTACTATTATGAAGCATAACATTAAATAATTCTTCCTATAAAAGGCCCTTATTCTTCATTTATTCTTCACTTTCTCAAATCACATCCTTGTTAGATACAAAGATTTCCACTGATGATAAGAAGCACTGCTATGTCTTCTTCTCTAGTCTTCAAGCTTTTCTTCGTCAGCTTTTTCTTCAGTACTATACTCACTTCGAGCTTCGAATCGGACGATGACGGAAAAAAAGTATAAAACATTCAAAGTTATGGACAACTATAATTAAGAAATATGTTGGCTTTTCTTTTTTACATGTTTTTTTGTTTTGGCTTTTTATTAAAACCTTTGCAGATTTATATTGTGTACATGGGGAGGAAGCTAGAGGACCCTGATTCCGCTCATTTACATCATAGGGCAATGTTGGAACAAGTTGTTGGCAGGTTCATATTCATGCAAACATGTAGCTTTTTTTTTGTTATAGTGTTTTTTTTTTTTTTTTTTAATTTTGTGTTTTATGCCTAAAAACGCGGCCCAAAAAAATAATTATACAGACATGATTTTATGTTAGATTAAGAGACCAACATTGGACAAAATAGATCTACGATAGAAATGTAACATAACTAGGATCAAAATGATTAGTTTTTTAAAAATCGAAGGACATATGTACTTTTTAAAAGTTGTATAGGTTAAAATAGAACAATTACGAAAGTTCAAGAATAAAAATAGACTCAAATTATTTGTAAATTTAAGGACATAAAAATAGAAGAAACTTGAAACTTTAGATGAAACTAATATCTAAACTCTATAATAGTATAGAGAAATGGTTTTCTGCATAAAAAACACTAAACTTTAAAACATTGCATATTTTTCTCACAAGAGATACAATTTCATACAATTACTTTTTTTCATAAGAGTATTAAGTAGTACCATATATTAATCCTGGTTAATAATTATTGATGATTTTGTATGTTTGTTATTTCAGCAACTTTGCTCCAGAATCTGTGCTCTACAGTTACAAGAGAAGTTTCAATGGATTCGTAGTGAAGCTCACTGAAGAAGAAGCTGAAAAGATTGCCAGTACATAATTATTATTCAACATCATCTTATTATTTCACGATTTAGCACTGGAAGTTGTTTTCAAAGATAATGAAAATTAAACTTTTGGTCTTTATAATTTTATTGAAGTTTCATTTGGGTCTTTAAGTTTACAAATAGTTCAATAGTTTTACCATATTGATTTTCTTTTGAAACACCATTGGTCCGTTCATCGGGTTTGCTATTGCTTTCTAACAAAAACCGAGCATGCCACTTATTTGTTACCTAACAATTATTTAAAGTAATTTAAAATTATTTCATTATTTAGTCTTGGTTTTTTCTTAAAGAAATTAAAACATAATTTTAGAAATATTTTTCAGGTATGGAGGGTGTGGTATCTGTGTTTTTAAATGAAATGAACGTACTCCATACAACAAGATCATGGGATTTTCTGAATTTTCCACAAAACATTCAACGTGTAAATCAAGTGGAAAGCAACATAGTCGTTGGAGTTTTGGACAGCGGAATCTGGCCTGAGTCTCCTAGTTTCAATGATAAAGGATTTGATTCTCCACCATCCAAATGGAAGGGCAGTTGTCAAGCCTTCAACTTTACCTGCAACAGGTAATTATCCAATTTGATCTATGTAGCTTAAAATGCACCTAAGTATTTTTTTATATAATATTAAAAATTTAATGAGACAAAATAGATTTCATAGAACATATTTTCATTCATTGTTCAAATATAAAACCTATCTATCTGGAGAAGATTACAAGATTTTCATTCCACTTTTTTTAGAAGTACTTGTTTTTAATATATTTTTTAACATTATTCATCTAATTAGTAGGACAAACTTGCCTCCACTCTTTTATCTTTCTTTCCTCCACTATCACCGGTGCAAATTAAAGATAAAAATCATTGGTGCTTTGTTAGAAAAATTATTGGAGGTCGAGCATATCACATTGGCGGTCCCCTTCGCCCTGGTGATGTGAATAGTCCAAGAGACACAGACGGCCATGGGACGCACACTGCGTCGACAGCGGCTGGCGGTCTAGTTAGCCAGGCAAATTTGTATCGTCTTGGACTCGGCACAGCAAGAGGAGGTGTTCCCCTAGCGCGCATCGCTGTATACAAAATATGTTGGAAGGATGGTTGCTCTGATGCCGACATTCTTGCAGCGTATGACGATGCCATTGCCGATGGGGTCGATATTATATCGCTTTCAGTGGGTGCGAACAAACCGCGACAGTATTTCAGTGATCCCATTGCCATTGGATCTTTCCACGCAATAGAAAAGGGAATACTAACATCCAATTCTGCTGGAAATGAAGGTCCCAACTTCTTCACCACCACAAGCTTGTCTCCATGGCTACTGTCTGTTGCTGCAAGCACCATAGATAGAAAGTTTGTCACACAAGTGCAAATTGGTAACGGACAAAGCTTTCAGGTGATCATATTATTAATTCTCTTTTCCCCATACATTTTCATAGTCTTAAATACTAATTCAACGAGTCTGCTACAATGTGTTGTATGATACTAAGAATTTGTATCGTATAATTTCTCCTAACCTCAGTGGGCTTAAAAACACTGTTTAGGCCTGAGCTGACCATCAGCAGTTTCTGGCTTTTTGGATCAAAGTTTGAGTTAGATTGAATTGTGCCTGATTTTGATTACTAATAATTAAATTATATATATCTTAGAAATTTTCTTAGTTAAAGGTTATTTTAATAATTTATTTTTATTATATTTTACGCTAAATTTTATGTAGTTCATTATAATTGCTTTTACCTGATACAATTATTGGTATAATAAAATTCAATTTAATATTATTCTATTTTTTATTATTTTTTAACATTTTTCAAATTTAATATTAACTAAAAACTATAATACCTAAATTTATTGATAAAAATATGTTTTAAGAAAAAAAAAACATAAAATATATATACATACATTTTTCTGTTGACACAATGATATGTGGATCGGTTGAGCCAGCCTAAACATGGTCCAAACGAGTTGACCTATCGACCAATCTACTTTTCAAAAGAGTAATTCATATCCAATCTAATAAATGAATGAGTTGAGTTGAGTAGGTTCGAACAAGTTTTAATTTTGTACTGAGTTTGAATCGAACACAGAGTTGGGCTCGGCGTGGCCTTTGGTCCATGAGCCTAATGATGAGGCGATCATCACATCTTAAAGTTCTAAATCCAAAATCATTTGTAATTGTTATTATCATTATTTTAGGATAAATACTTTTGTAATTATGATACTTTATTAGCTTTGAGAGCCTTCTTATATTCCACTTACTATTAACGAAGTGTGGTTCCAAACAAAGAAATATATAGTTATGATATTTTCATGAACTTTTTGCAGGGAGTTTCAATTAACACATTTGAAATGAATGGTCAATATCCCCTTGTTCTTGGGCGTGATATACCCAATATAGGTTTCGATAGCTCCACCTCGAGGTAATTTTATCTGTTGTTTAAAAACTATATATGTCTGCAAATTGCAATAGCAAAAGAAAAACATATGAGTATTTGTAAGTTTAGAAATTGTAAATAAGGGAAAAAAATTTACACCTGATTTTTAATTTTATCCACATTTGTATATCAGATATATTTGATACATATTATATATGGTATATCAATAAGTCGGTATACTTTATTTAAAGAATATAATTTATACAACTAATATACCATGACTCTAATTGTGTTATAGTGGACGTTGTTTGTTTATGATAAATATTATTTTCTATTTTCTATTTTGTATTGATGTAGAGTTATTTTTATTTGATTAGTTCAATTTTGATGGTTTACTTTAGATTTTGGCATTAGTTGTGTTATGTTATCAAAATTGATTTTGATGGTATATCTTAAATACATTAATTGATATATCAAATATAAAGTATATTGGTTAATTTGTCCTATTTTTAAAATTTTGATAGGATTTTAATTGTATATAAGTTACATTTAATTTGATATACCTGATTTAGAGAGGGAAAAAAATATCAATATTATTATTAATATTTCGAATATGAAATATATCATTAAGAATGATACTTGATGTATAACAATCATATTAATATTATTTCCCACTAAGTATGTCCTTTTACCAATAAAGAAAATAATTTCCTAACAATTTCTTTCCTTCTTTTTCTTATTTGCTTTTTAAAAATGTTTTCAACTCTAAAGCAAAACTTTAAAATTAGAATGTGATTTTCAATTCAAAACTAAAAATTAAGACTTCATTTGATAGTCATTTAATTTTTTTTTTTAAATGTACTTATTTTCTCATCATTTATTAAAACATATTTCCTTTTTCTAAATAGACATTTGAATTCATACTACATTTTTTAGTATTAAAAAGTTGGGATTGATTATAAAAACATTCCAAAAGTAGATAATCACGTATCAACTAAACCTATATGTTGAAGTAGTATTTATAATCTAGATATTAAAAAAAGAAAAAAAAATGAAATGAATGTCAGAAAACGAAATTCACCATTGTTGTACTCTCTTATTTATGTTGACGTTGTAGGGTTTGAAAAAGTGATAAACTATAACATATCTAAAATTTGAAACAGATACTGCTTTAACAAATCAGTGAATCCCTATTTGTTGAGGGGGAAGATCGTTCTTTGTGAAGCTAGTTTTGGTCCTGCTGAATTCTTCAAGTCCTTGGATGGCGCAGCGGGTGTCCTCATGCTAGCAAGTACGAGAGATCATGCATCGTCCTATCCCTTCCCTTCTTCCACTCTTGACCCAAATGATGCCACTGACATTTTTCGTTATATTTATTCAACTAGGTACGATTCATAAGTTACTGCCCTCGTAGTTAATTGATTTTTATTAGATGTCCTGTCGTTCCATCTCAAAACTAATTAAAAATAGAAGGTAGCTCGTGTCTCTTACAAAGATTCTAAAATTTAGAATGAATGCTTGTTTGAACTTCATAGACACGATAGCATATTCGATACAAGAATGGTGAACTCTTAGACACACATCACATGTTAAGAATTTGACATTTAAAAATTTTAGGCCCCATTTGGTTTTGTATTTTTGGTTTTTAAAAATTAATCCTATTTCTTCAAATTGTCTTAGAGTAGTTTGCATCTTTCTTGAATACTATGGTTTAATTCTTAGCCATATTCCAATGTGGTTTTTTGAAAACCACATTTTTTTAGTTTTCAAATTTTGGCTTGGTTTTTGAAAACATGGTTAAAAAATAGATAATAATAAAAAAAAATTATTTTAGAGGTGGTAGGGGTGTTTGTAAGCTTAATTTTCATAAAAAAAAAATAAAAAAGAAAATAATTACCAAACGGAGCGTAAAGGACAACACTATATTTATACAATAGATGAGATGCTCTTCTCATTGCCAATTGGTTATGAAATGGTATGACATTCATCTAAGGAATGGTGAACCCAAAGAACAATACAATATTGCTCATGAGCATCCCACATTGAAAAGGAGGAAAGACTTTAGAATTATTGATTTTGAGATCGAACCATTTTATTTAGTAGAGTATACATTCAATTATTTATCAATATTGATAGGGTTTAATCTTTTTTTCTTTTTAATCATCTTTTGATGAATAGCTTTCCTACTGCAACCATTTTCAAGAGTACCGCAATCCTCAATACATCTGCTCCTGTAGTAGTTTCTTTCTCATCAAGGGGACCTAATGCTGCAACCAAAGACCTTATAAAGGTTAAATTTACATAAACTTTGTGTTTCTATATTCCTAAGGTGTGGGTATAAGATGATTACTGAACAAGTTTCATGAACTTAATTGAACAAATGCAGCCTGATTTGAGTGCTCCTGGAGTTGAAATTCTAGCAGCATGGCCTCCAGTTGCCCCTGTTGGTGGAATTCTTAGAGATACACTTTATAATATAATCTCAGGGACCTCAATGTCTTGCCCACATGTCACTGGAATTGCAGCGTATGTTAAAACATTCAATCCTACATGGTCTCCTGCTGCAATCAAGTCAGCACTCATGACGACTGGTAATTATCACATTCATTAGGATCACCATTCTTTAATCTAATCTTGCTTTTTCTTTCCCAAATGAATGCTTGCTTGGGCTTCATAGTTTTCGAACTAAATTAGTAAAATGGTAGGTGTTTTTATCAATTTTTATAACATAGATATGTATGAAATTTCTATTATCAATTAGTTTTGAGATGCAACCTCATGTTATATATATATATATATATAATTCAAGAAAGAGCCTAAAGATGCATCATCTTTAGAGAACCTGGTGAGGAGATCCCACCATCTTTTTATAAGATAGATAGGTTGTGATGGATAATTTATCTAATAACTATTAACTTCTTAATCTAGGTTATTTAATTTTTGTAGCTAAAGAATATTCTATTAAAATCCACTTAGGTAAAAAATGCAATACAAATAGGTTATTTAATTTATACAACGATTTTTATAACCATTCTTCGTTCACTTTGTACAGCTTCACCCATGAATGCTAGGTTCCATCCACAAGGAGAGTTTGCATACGGCTCAGGCCATGTGAACCCACTAAAAGCAGTAAGACCTGGGTTGGTTTATGATGCAAATGAAAGCGACTACGTGAAATTCTTATGTGGTCAAGGTTACAGCACCAGCATGGTTCGACGTATCACCGGAGACTACAGTGCTTGTACTTCTGGAAATATTGGTAGAGTATGGGATTTAAACTATCCTTCTTTTGGACTTTCCGTATCTGGTTCTCAGACCTTCAGTCAATACTTCACAAGAACTCTCACGAGTGTTGCATCTCAAGCATCGACATATAGAGCTATGATTTCTGCCCCACAAGGCCTTGCTATCACAGTGAATCCTAATGTTCTTTCATTTAATGGCATCGGAGATAAGAAATCTTTCACATTGACAATTCGAGGATCAGTAAACCAGTATGTAGTCTCTGCTTCTTTGGTGTGGACGGATGGTGTACATACTGTGAGAAGCCCTATAACAGTCACGACTCTTAGTTGAGATTAGACTCTGAAATAAAAGAGGGGCTAAAATAAAAAAAAACAAAAATGGAAGTGTGGGAGAGAAGTAATTCCTTTTGCTTCCTTCACTCTTTCATTTTTGTTTGTCCGTTGTCATCTAGTTAAGGTGGTGGCGGCTTTTGAAATAAGTTTGTGTGTACTATCACTAATATTAGTAAATAAATAAAATATTCCCTTTGCTTGCAGTCCTTGATTGGTCCTGTTTGATAATTTTTTTTAGCTATGATTTTGAAAGTTAGTGGCCAATAAAAAAAGAGGCTTTTTCTGGAAGCCAAGAGAAGAGGAAGAAACAGAAAAAAAGAAGGGAAAGAAGGGGAAAGAATGAAAAGAGAGGGAGCCCACACTAAAAGATTTAAGGCTTGTCGCAGAATCTTTTCATGATTTAAGGCTTGTCGCAATGGTTTAAAACTGATGCGGCTAATTACATCAAAATGCAACGTTTTAGCAACTATTGTTTCATGCGCAATAATTTAATCACTGCTACAATCATTTGCGAAGTGCTATAATTACGATTTTGATGGCTAACAATTTTTTTTTAATACTTTAGCAGCAGCGAATAACCTCTGTTAATTCAGATTGGTTAAAAAAAATAGGAGCACCTTGTAACTGCCAACGATTTATTACTCTTCAATAGTTTGGTATCTGCAGCGATATTTTTTCTCAATTGCGACACTTTTAAAGATCTCCACTGTTTTGCAACAATTTGTGTAAACATCTTCTATGATAATTCCAATAAGTAATTGATCTTATACTAACAATTTTAGTTCTTATATCACAAAAGTTGTTATATATAGCGTATTTTCCATCAAGTTTGTATTGTATCTATAATTCTTTTTGCATTCCACGTCTATTTTTAAATTTCATTCGAACTTTCAAAATGTATAACGAGCAAAGCTTGCTGGGGAAAGTAATAATGTTCTAACCAAATATTAGTAGAAAAATTGCAAGATAACGTATTCAAAATCCTATGAAGTATTGTCATAATGAAATAACAAATTATTGTAAAATATGCTTAACATCAAAAAAAAAAAAAAAAAAAAAAAAACAAACTACTTATCACTTATCACCATTCAATCTTTATATCGCTTCCTCCCCCTTTTTGGATTTTGATTTGTACCTTTCTGACGAACAATGTTGGAATCGTGTGATGGACACTCACAAATAAATAATCGACAAACGATTATTTGAAAGAAAACAAAAACACTTTTAATTGAAAGACTCTTCTTCAAAGTTGGTTCAAACTTTTGATTGAACTCTCTTTGTGTGTTATTCTCTATACACTTGGATATATCAACAATGTCAATGTCAATCCTATTTATAGGATTTTCATGGGTAAACTTAAATACATGAATTGCCTTAATTAAATATACATGGAAAAATTAAAATCCTACATTTAATTAATGTGAAACTCTACTAAATTAACTCTTACATTAACATACTTAATTAATTCTCATCTTTTAATTTTTTCAACTCTCATAAATTAATTGATCTAAAACTTATCTAATTAAGAAATGTTTAATTTTCAACATTCCCCTTAAACATGTTTTCTGAAAACTCCAAGCAAAGTTCTTAACTTGTTAAACACATCAACTTTGAGTGGCTTCGTGAAAATATTTGCAATTTGATCTTCATGAAGGAACTCGTGTGATGAGAACCTTGATTGGAAGGGGTCCTCCAAATTCCATTAATTATTGAAAACAAAATTTACAGTAAACATTCAATAAATATGCATTCAAAATAAATTACAGCATGTTTTTTATAAAAATAAGTTCAAGAAATATCACTTTGAAGACCTTTTTCTTCACAAATCCTCCCTCGAACACAATCATCAACTTCTTGAAGACCTTCTTCAAGATTTTCTCGAACCAAAATCCGGACACAACCACAAAAGAGTTCTTGGTATTCTCGAGGTGAGAACCCAGGAGTGGGGAACTCTAACTATTTTGGTTTGAGGGAAAGTTTTGGTGGAGGAGGTAGATTGAGAATTCTCTCAAGAACACAAGATCACAGAACACTTCTGTAAGAACCTCTCAATCATTCAACAAATTGTGAATTGTTAAGGAAGAAAAAAAACTATTTTCTTTTATTCTCCTTTTTGCCATAAAAACCATAACCACCCACTAAAGTAGTTTGAGAGAAAAGATGGGTAATATTATTCAAATAATAATAATAAAATAATATAAATAAATATGATAACTAACTTATCATATTATATTTATATTAAATTCTATGTCATATCAAATATAATATATAACCTATAATTTTAATATCGTATCTCATATAATATAAACTATAGTTTCCTTTCTCTTTTAAATGACATTTAATGTAAATCTCCTTTATATTAAATTTAACAACTATGAACCACATTTATAGAAAATATATTTGAATCTCATTCAAATATTTATTTCCTCCTATTAAACTATAATGTATCAAATACGTTATAATAATTATATCACATATAATTGAAATAATTTAATTGTATCATATATAATTAAATCCCTCTATTAATTTGAACAATTCAAATTAACCCAAAAATTGATTCTCAACTAAATTCTTTTGAGCTACCAAGAGGACCTCATGAACTTATAGCTTGAAGCTCCAACGGTACATGAATAATTCATTAAACTCTTTAACTACATTATTCACAATCCGTTAACTGTCGGGCACTCCACTAAAGACCGACAGTTGCACTCTTCGCACTACAGATTTATTTCTACGTCTATTGGATATAACCAATCAACAATACAATGACCCTTCACAAATTTCTCGTAAGTACAGCCAGGCCAAATTACTGTTTTGCCCCTGTAGTTACATCTAACTTTTTAAGAATCACTGGTTCTTATAATAGACAATAGATCATAGTCCTACTATGACTAAACCCCTCTCGGACCAGAAGAATAATGATAGTTGGATTAACCTAAGCATGTTCATGATTATGTTTATGTAAAAATAGATCATAGTCCTACTATAATCCCAAAGAATAACGAGGTTACTCTCGTGGTACTGTTCGAGATTGTTCAAGTATTTGTTCGTGATCAAGATCGTTGGAGATCCGTTCATTGGAACAAGGAGAGTATTGTTCGTGGTACTTGGGAATCCACAAAGGTAAGAATCGTTCTAATATTTTCCCTAAAGCATGCTAATTTACATGTTTATATGTTGTTTTAATTCAATGATTATGTTGTAAAAATCTAATTGTGGGATGCAAGGTGTTCTAACAAAATGCTTCCGCCGTGGGATTCCAACCCTTCAATTAGTATCAGAGCCAATTCCATGCATCTTCGTTCTTCGTATTTTTCGAAACAAAATCGTTCAGAGGTGGGTTTTTCATATTCTACATTATGAATGTTTGAATGTTAGTTTGCAAAATTGGTTGTTTTTCGATTTTGGCGTTAGATTACATTTTAATTTGATTAAATTGTAAGGGCCTGTTATACTTTTGGGCAATTTATTTCTTGTTTCGACTATGTAAGCCTGTATCGATCAATAGAGCAATGGTTGCTGAAGAGATTTGGAAGAAACAGAGATGTTCAGGGCGATTTTGGAGCTAAAAACGTGCAGAACATGAGTGTTCTACCGATCACATCGCGACGCTGCTATCGTAGTGTTGTAACACTGCCCCTCAGTGTTGCAACACTCCAAGTATGGACGGAGCATTGGCGATGCGCGCGGGACGTCCGCAGCTGTAGATTTAACCTAATTTCCTATTGTAATTTTAATTAATTAATATAATAGTTATATTAATTTAATCGATTAATTTTGCATTAGGGTGCTAAAATCGGTCCAATTTTTGTTGTTTAATTTAATTATGCGTTGGATGGATGTTTTGAATTACTTTTTGAATTCGTATTACATGTTGTATGTCATATAGATTCAAAAATACCCACCTTAGGATAAACATGTACATGGATCATAATTAAATATAAAGGGTTACATTTTATAGATGCATGATTGAATTAGAATGCTCATGCATCATAATATAAATGTTATGTTAGTGATGTATGATTAACTTAAGCATGTTCATGCATCATACTATATATTAAAATTATTTTAATAAATAGTGAAATGATGTATGTGAATGCTTGAAGATATTATAGGTTTTAATAATTCATTAATTTATAAAGAGTTATAGTATTAATGAGATAGATTAAAATCTATAATCTAGATTGCATGCAAACATAGATCCAAATTAATTTTAAATGGTTTAAAATTGATCTATGTTATTTCTAATGGTATTAAGAATAGGTTAATCTTTTTAAATTTTGTTTTAATATGATTAAAATGAATTTAAATAAAAGATTAAATTTATAAAATAATTGCCCATAAGAGAGACCTTTGTCTATGAAAAGTTCTATCTAGGAGAAGGTATTTAAGCTGATGCAAACGAAACACTTCCACTTGAGAACCGACTAGGAAGGTGAATTGAGAAAATATTTTATAAGCATGCAATAAATGATTGATTTTATTAAAAGAGTTTAATAATGAAATCAAGTATTATTAAATTATTCAATATAAATGTTATATTGAGCAAATTTAAAGGACTTAGATAAATTTGTTAATCGGGTTTTAACTAAGTATAATAAAATCCTAATAAAATATTAGAGTACTTTAGTAGGAGGAAGTTGGTGTATATGATATATCAAAATTTCAGCTCTCACGTCCTCAAGAGTTCACACCGTGATGATCCATGTTGGCTTCAAATCGCCTTAAGTGTGGCCTCCATTCGGAAAGTGTTTGCATGGGTCAATAATAAGGTGAATGAGGAAAGTGTTCATAGTAAGTGGGAAAGGGACGCGTGTCAACGTATCTTATAGTATTCTCCATTAGGTTGCACCGTGAGAATCCTATGGTCTGTCTGCGTGTCGTCCTAGAGCGACCATCCCTACGGAAGGTCTGATCATAGGGGTTGGAACAACGCAAACTCTAGCAATGGATAGGGTTTCTTAGGTTAATCTTCAGTTGTCTTTTCCTTCGGTAGCCTATTGAAGCATACTTCAGGGATCCCAAAATGGGAGGGTCACACTTATGAGATGAATAAAGTTAGTTAATGAATCCTTGCTCGAAACAACGGTAGTTAAAAACTATAGGAATAAGAGTTATTATAGTATTAGTGATTGTTTGAGATTATCTCAATCCAGGGGAGGAGTAGTTGATCATCCTTAGGTAGTTGTTGCTCTAAATCTCTAAAGTATCGTTGCAAAAATCAAGATCAATAGTTTAATTAGGTTTTTATGATTACATGTGTTTTTACTAAATTTATTGGATAATTAAGTAATGTGTTATGAAAAAAAAATAACTAATAAAATTGTTATATATTTCAACATGTCTTCCACAATCATATCTTTACTTAAAAATGAGAATTAATCGGTGAAAACTATGCGACGTGAAAATCTAACCTGAATATGATTCTAGTTATTGATGATCTGTGGGTTTTTTTTATGGAGGAATGTCCTCCAGTCCCCGCTCGAAAGGCATCTCAAGCATTAAATGATGCTTATGACCATTAGACGAAGGCCAATGATATGGCCCGAGTCTACATCTTGGTAAGTCTTTCTGACACTCTTACCAAGAAGCATGAAGCCATGATGTATTTACATCAGATCATGGAGTGTTAGATTTTATGTCCTAAAACTCGTGGTTTGTTGTTTTATATCCTAAAACTCATGGTTTGTAAATAATAAAACTTATTCTGAAAATTCAATAAGTTGTTATTCAAAATATGTATTGCTTATTAGAAATCCAATAAACTAAAAGTCCCATGACTATTACATCAGTACTTTTACTTTATGTGGAGACATAAAAGTGGATCAGGTTCGAGTAAATAGTCAAAATGATCTATAGTATATGAATGAAGTTGGGTGCCTTATTCTGGTAACACTATCGGATGCGACCCACTCTGTAGTTGTTATAAGTAGTTGTAAAGTGCTACAAACGATGTGATCCTAATTCATACATATTAGAACATGAGGAGTGAGGGCATCCTGTGCAATGGGTTTTGTACAAGATCAGACCACGAAATCAGTCACTCTTACTTTATAAAATTGTTTACTATTTAAGACTGATTATTTCAAAGAGATGACCTAGGTGACTTAACCTTAATCCTGAGCTAACTATGAAATCCTGTTTATTCAGGATTATCCTTAGATTTGAATACATGAGGGTTGGCTCAAAAATGCCAACTCAATAAATCTCCATTTCAGGTGTAAGACCAGATAAATAACTGGGGACATAGGGTGCAAGATGGATCAGGGCGAATGATAAAGCCCGTGCCTATATCCTCGCCAACATATCTGATGTCTTGGCGAAAAAACATGAGGATATAGNCCGTGCCTATATCCTCGCCAACATATCTGATGTCTTGGCGAAAAAACATGAGGATATAGGTACTGCCAAAGAGATTATAGAATCTCTATGAGGGATGTTCAGGCAACCATCCTTCTCCCTAAGGCATGATGCTATTATGTATGTTTACAACTGTCGCATGAAAGAGGGGGCCTCTGTTCGTGAACATGTCCTGGACATGATGCTCCACTTCAATGTGGCAGAAGTAAATGGTGTTGTCGTTGATGAGAGAAGTCAAGTTGATTTTATTCTAGAATCTCTTTTGAAGAGTTTTCTATAGTTATGTACGAACGCGTTTGTGAATAAAATTGAATACAGTTTGACTACTCTGCTGAATGAGCCACAGGCTTACTAGACAATGATGAGAGCTAAAGGTCTGGAACGGGAAGTACACATTACTACCACTGAGAAGAGTTGAACGTCCTCCAAAAAGCCTGATGTTGCTTCCTCTCCACAGTGTAAGAGTGTTCCTGTTAAAAAGAGTAAGGGGAAGGGGAAAAAGAAACCCGCTGGGATGAAAGGCAAGAATAACGTTGCAGACAAAGGAAAGTATTTCCACTGCAACGAGGAAGGGCACTGGAAGAGGAACTGCCCTCGGTACCTTGCTGAGAAGAGAGCAGAGAAAGCAAAACGGGGTAAATTAGTTCCTAAAGACTGCTTGCTCAACTTAACCAGTGGGAGATGTTGTTGTCTGATGACAATTTTATCTGCTTTTGTTATCATGTAAAGAACAAATTGTATATATTTTTTTTGTAAATGAAATGTTCATTTTCGAAAATTATGTTTGTTCTATCACATTGCAACTTATGTTAAGAGCCAACCTAGTTAAAAGCCATTTACAAATATTTAGATATTTAAAACAGCTAGAAATCAATTAAGGCAAATAGTTATTTAACCTAAATGATAAGTTTAGAACACTTGAAACGTTCAGTGTGTACAAAAATTGTTAGGTAAAATAAAACCGAAATACTTCGATTGGATTAAAGTATAGAAAGTTAAACATTTCTAAATCTATTTGATAGAACATGAAATCCAATGAAAAACTTTCTAATTACCTTAAATTGGTTTCTCAACGTCGTTGAAATATTGTTCCAGATCACCTTGTATTCTTTGTTTCCATAAAACTTGCATAAATCAATAAAGAGTTATTGAATTAACACTGTTAACAAGAGTTGTTTAAACAAGTCACATGTGTTTTACTTAAATAGTTGAGAGTACCTCGATGTAGTGGGAGGAAAGTATGACATCTTGGTCCTTATTGGGAATAAGATACAATCCCCATATAGTTTAATAAGAAGTCTATTGTACACTAACATGTTTACAATGGTTCTCTCGGCTAAAGTTTTTAAGAATTACCTAGTAAGACTAGGAAAACTAGGTTAATAACCTAGGGCAAGTGGGAGAAATATCGAGTATGGAATACCGAACAATAAACCATGGGTATGGGACGCCCTAGTTGATTGTAATTCTCTGTAAAAATCAGAAACTTGGTTTTATATATTTGGATATACAAGTTACCACTGGAGTCTTAGTCCAAGTGGGAGTTTGTTGAGTTTTATGTCTTAAAACTCGTGGTTTGTTGTTTTATGTCCTAAAACTCGTGATTTGTAAACAATAAAACTTATTCTAAAAATCCAATGAGTTGTGATTGAAAATATATATTGCTTATTAGAAATCCAATAAATTAAAAGTCCCATGATTATTACATCAGTACTTAAACTTTATGTGGAGACATAAAAACGGATCAGGTTCGAGTAAATAGTCAAAATGATCTATAGTATATGAATGAAGTTGAGTGCCTTATTCTGGTAACATTATCGTATGCGGCCCACTCTGTAGTTGTTACAAGGAGTTGTAAAGTGCTACAAATGATGTGATCCTAATTCATACATGTTAGAACATGAGAAGTGGGAGCATCCTGTGCAATGGGTTTTGTTTAGTATTTAAGACTGGTCATCAAAGCAATGACCTAGGTAACTTGACCTTAATCCTGAGCTAACTATGAACTCTCGTTTATTCGGGATTATCCTTAGATTTTCATAGGTGATGGTTGGCTCAACAACATCCACTCAATAAACTTCCATTTCAGGGGTAAGACCGGATAAATAGCTGAGGACATAAGGTGCAAGATGGAACTCACTCCTACTCCCTTTTAGCAATAGTAGAGATTTATTCCCTTAAGTGCTGACTCTGGGTCTTGAACAATGGGCCCCACTCTCTCATTGGCTTGGGAGGGACTCCATTCGTTGATTAAATCACAAATCAATTGTTCATTAGAGGATCAGTGGGACTTAAGGAACAAGAGGTAATCTCGGGGATAAAACAGACATTTGACCCAGCCGTTATTATGAATAACTTGTGAAGGGTTAACTTACTAATCATGGTTATATAGAGTGGACGTAATATATCTACAGTGGGGGGAGTGCAACTATGGGCTTTAGTGGAGTGACCCTAGTAACGAATGAGAGTTAATTAGGTGTAAGAAGTTTAGCAAATTAATCTCGGATCGTTGGAGCCCATGATCTGTAGGTTCGCGAGGTCCCCCTACTAGTTCGTAAATAGATTAGCTTTAGGTATAGCGTGATAAGTTCAAATGAGAATTAAACAGAATTGGAGAATTAATTAATATTTAAATATGATTTAAATATTAAATTGATGAAGGTGGATTTGTGTAAAATTAATTTAATATTGGATATTAAATTAACTAGAATTAATTAAATTGTTTAATTAATTTATTATTAATTTTATTAGAAAATTAATTTTTTAAAATTAATAATATTTTCAATTTTGAAATCAAATTGATTTTTTAAATCATTTTGATATTGGAAAATTTTGAAAAACAAAAATTTCTTGGAAAGTTGGATTTCTCCACTATCGTGAAGAAGTTCACTCAAAACTCACTTGACTCAAGCTTCGATACTTCAACCATGAGCTGCATCTCATGCAGCCATCTTCTTTGCATGAAAGTTCTGCAATAAATAGAGAAGATGGAAGTGGAATTGAGGCATGCATCATTTGAGTTTTTGTTGAAAAATTTGAGTTGAAGAAGTTGTTCTTCAAGTGGGTTGTTGTAGTGAGTTCTTCTCCAAGTTCCCTTCATCCAAAATTATTTTGAGTCCCACAACTCAATCTAAAGCTTCAAAAGAATAGTGAGGAAAATCTTAAGGTGGTTTACAACAAGATTTGGAGAAGTTTGCAACTGAGAATCGAGATTCTAAAGGTTCTACAAAGGTATTGCTTGAAACCCTCTTATTATTGTATGAGCATGCTTTAGTTACAACCAAAATTAATGACTTAGAATGTTTATCGATACTTGTTACTTCCATTGCATGTTGATATACTCCTACATGGAGTCCCTCCAGGAGATGTTTGGACAACAGTCCACTCAGATTCGACACGAGACCCTCAAGTACATTTACAATGTGCGCATGAAAGAGAGTCAATTAGTGAGAGAACATGTTCTTGATCTGATGGTTCATTTCGCTATCGCTGAAATGAACAATGCGATCATAGACGAGCAGAGTCAGGTGTCCTTTATTTTGGAATCTCTTTCAAAGAGTTTTCTTCAATTTAGCAGCAATGCGATAATGAACAAAAATAGTACAATCTTACTACCCTTCTGAGCTATAGACTTTTCAATCCCTTATGAAAGGTAATGGACTAGTAGAATAAGAGGTAAATGTTGCACATTCCAAAAGTTCCATAAGGGTTCATCTTCTGGAATTAATTTTGTTCCTTCATCTTCTAGTACTAAAAGGATCCAGACAAAGAAAGGAAGGAAAGGGAAGGCTTCCGCTGCTGGAAAAGGCAAACGCAAAGCTAAGACTGACAAGGGACATTACTTTCACTGTAATGTGGATAGTCACTGGAAACGCAATTGCCCCAAGTACCTTGCTGAGAAGAAGAAAAAGAAGGAAGGTAAATATGATTGACTAATCCTAAAAGCTTGTTTAGTGGAAAATGACCATGATGCCTGGATACTTGATTCAGGAGCCACTAATCACGTATGTTCTTCTTTACAGGGAATTAGTTCCTTCCAGTAGCTAAAAGAGGGTGAAATGATGCTCAAAGTTGGAACGGGAGACTCCATTTTAACTTGTGCAGTGGGAGTTGCTAAGTTGTCTTTTGGAAATAGATTTTTGTTTTTAGAAAACTTATATATTGTTCCCAGGATGAAAAGGAACCTTGTTTCTATTTCTTGTTTAATTGAACAATCATACTCAGTTTCTTTAAATTCAAATGAAGCGTTCATTATGAAAAATTGTGTGATTATTTGCTCAGCTAAACTAGAAGACAACTTATGTGTGTTAAGACCAATTGAATCAAAAGAACTTTTAAATCATGAGATGTTTAAAACTACTAATACTCAAACTAAAAGGTGAAGAATTTCTCAAAGTAACAATAATACATACCTTTGGCATTTGAGATTAGGTTATATAAATCTTGATAGGATCGGGAGATTGGTAAAGAATGGACTTTTAAACAAGTTAGAAGATAATTCACTACTCCATGTGAATTCTGTCTCGGAGGAAAAATGACGAAAAAACCTTTTAATGGAAAAGGTTAAAAAGCCAAAAAGCCCTTAGAGCTCATACATTCGAATCTTTGTGGTCTAATAACTGTAAAGGCTAGAGAAGGGTACAAATACTTCATCTCTTTTATAGATGATTATTCGAGGTATGGTTACTTATACCTAATGGAACATAAGTCTGAAGCTTTTGAAAAGCTTAAAGAGTATAAGGCTGAAGTTGAAAACCTATTAAGTAAAACTATTAAAACACTTCGATCTGATCGAGGTGGAGAGTACATGGATTTAAAATTCCATGACGGTTTGATAGAACAAGGAATTCAATCCTAACTCTCAGCACCTAGTACACCTCAATAGAATGGTGTATCAGAAAGGAGAAATAGAACCTTATTAGATTTGGTTCGTTCTAAGATGAGTTGTGCTCAATTACCTAACTCGTTTTGCGGGTATGCAATAGAGATTGGAGTTCACATCTTGAATAATATTCCTTTGAAGAGTGTTTCTAAAACACCTTTCAAGTTATGGAGGGGGCATAAACCGAGTTTACGTTACTTCAGAATCTGGGGTTGTCCTGCACATTTATTAGTCACAAATCCTAAGAAATTCGAACCTCGTTCAAGGTTATGCCAATTTGTTGGTTACCCTAAGAAGACGAGAGGCTGTCTGTTCTATAACCTTGAATAAAATAAAGTATTTGTATCGACAAACACTACATTTTTAGAGGAATACCACATGAGAGATCATAAACCACGTAGTAAGGTAGTATTAAGTGAAGCTAATGAAGAATCAACAAGGGTTGTTAATGAAGCTGGTTCTTCATCAAGAGTTAATAAGGAATCAACACTTCAAGTTAGTCTCATCCTTCTCAATCATTGAGAGTTACTCGACACAGTGAATGTGGGGATTGGTGTCCTAATTCCCCCGGTGGTCTCGTAGTATGTAAATATTTTATACACATTATTATTAATAAAATAAATGTTATTTTATATGCATTTACTCAAATCCAATAAATTAAGATTCGTGATTATTTCATGTAACTTAAGCATGTATATGAGACCTATAAGTGCATCATGCCTTAAGTAATAATCTAAATGGTCTGTAGTATAAGGATAAAGGAAGGATAACTTATCCTGGTGACATTATGGATACGACCCGCTTTGTAGATGTTACAAGTGGTATAAAGTGCTACAAATGGTCTGATCCTGACTATTCATGTGGATACATGCGAGTGCGGGTGTTCTATACAAAGAGTGTGTATAAGACCGGACCACGAGATGATTTGTCTCTTTATAATGTCGTTGGTAATTGAGACTTGCATTTCACTAAAATGACCATAGGTGACATGACCTTAATCTTTAGTAAGTTGGGAACTTCTGCCTATGAGGGTGGTCCTTTGATTATTATGGATGAGAGTGGCCAGATTGCTAACTCAAAAAGCCTACCTTTTTGGGGATTTGTCTGATTGGGGAGCTGGGAACTCAGCTACAAAAGACAGAATTCACTCCTTCCTTGAAGCAGGGGTAAGTAGATACCCTTAAGGGCTGATTTCGGGTCTTGAACATAGTGGCCACACCCACTTTTTTGGAAGAGAGGACTCAGTCATAGTAGGACAATACCTTATTGTTCATTAGAGGAATTAGTGGTACTTAAGAAGTTAGATGTAACTACAGAGGCAAAACGGTAAATTGGCCCAGTTGTACTTACTAGCGTCGCACTGTTGATTGTATTGGGGTTGATGCCCTAAAGTCTCGTATCCTATAGTTTGTAAACAGTTTGGACGAACGCTTGTGATGTATAATATATTATATTTTACTTCACATCTTGATTTTGCTCAGTTGTTTTTTTTATTTGCTTTACCACAAACCAATAAACCTAAAATCCCTGGTTATCTGTATGTAACTTAAGCATGTATGTGGTGACATACAAGTGGATCATGTCTTAAGTGATAAACAAAATGGTCTGTAGTATATGGATATAGGAGGGAAACCTTATCCTCGTAACGCTACGGATGCGGCCCTTGTGACAATGGTCACAAGTTTTTGTGACTTGTCATAGATGGTCTGTCCTGATCATTTGTGTATGAGACATGCAAGCGGGGCATCCATACAAAGAGTTTGTATAAGACCTAACCATGAAGTGTTAACATCTCGTTATATAACACCGTTCATGACAGAGACTTCACTTCACTAGGATGACCATAAGTAACATGACCTCAATCCTGAGTGAGTTGGGAACTCCTGCCATTGAGGGCGATCCTTTGATTTGTATAGGTGCAAGTGACCAGGTCGTCGACTCAAACCTACCATTTTGGGGATTCGTCTGATTTGGGAGCTGGGAACTCAACTACACAAGATGGAATTCACTCCTTCCCCGAAGCTGGGGCAAGTAGATAGATAGCTTTCTCAAGGGCTGATTTCAGAACTTGAACGATGTGGCGCCACACACCTTCTCTTGGCCCAAGAGGTGTTCACACATAGTTGGACTATGTTGTATTGTTCATTAGAGAAATCAGTGGTACTTAAGAAGTGAGATGTAACTACAGGGGAAAAATGGTAAATTGGCTCAGTTGTACTTACGAGCATCTGTGAAGGGTCATCATACTCATGATTGGTTATATCCGATGGACACGAAAATATATCTGTGGTAAGAAGAGTTCAGCTGTTGATCTTTAGTGGAATTCTTGACAGTTAACGGATGGTGGATCTCGTGGCTAAAGAGTTTAGTCAGCTATTCACGTACCGTTCGAGCTTCGAACCATAGATTCATAAGGTTCTCTTGGTAGCTTGGATAAAGTCAAGAATAAGTTTTTGGGTCAGTTTGAAATGTTCAAATGGACAAGAGGGAGTTCGATGATATATGACATAATTGAACTGGTTAATTATATATGATATAATTGACTAAATATATGAGATACATTATTTTGGAGGATATTAATATGATGTATATCAAGTAGAGGAGAAATTACTAAAGTAGATGTATGATATCAACCTATAGGTTAAGAATATAATATGATTATATTCATTATTTATTTAAACAGGCGGTTATGAGATAACTGGTCGGGAATTTCTCCTAAATCATGCGTAAGTAGGAAGATCAAATTCGGTTATTGTAACTGAAGAATAAAATGAAAATTGGTTTCATTTTAATTTCGCTCACGGTGTGCAAACTTCACGATCGCTTAGTTGAGAGCCTATAGGATAGTGCCCATCACCTGAACGATCACACACCCGCGCACTAAACAATCGCACNCTTCACGATCGCTTAGTTGAGAGCCTATAGGATAGTGCCCATCACCTGAACGATCACACACCCGCGCACTAAACAATCGCACGTGTTCTCTAAACGATCGCTCACCTTCTCTAAACGATTGCTTAGAGCGCCGAGCTTTTCTAAACGGTCGCTTACTCTTTATTAGACGATCGCTTAGTAAAATCTACATGATCGTGTACCTTTCTCTAAGCGACAAGCACCCGACTATATGTTAGTCAACTACTATCCCCCACTAACTTGTCATTCTACACGATCGTCCTCTCCTCCAAAGTCCACTCTTTGGATTCTCACTCCGAGAATACCAAGGGCTTCAAATGGCGGTGTCGTCCCTGGTTGTGCTTGTTCGTGCGCTGTCATTCGTGTAGACGATATTGGTGCTGTTAGGTGACTGATTGCTGGACGATTTGGACCGTAGAGGAGTCGCTTCTGCTGGATTGGGTTCAAGTGAAGATAGTCTTCAACTAGTACGGTTACTCAATCTGTTGTATTTTATTTGTCAAAGCATCCCTATAATTAGTGTTAAAAATGCATACCTATTTGTTAGAATGTGTGTGTGGTAATTCGGTCACAATGAAATAGGAAAGATCCAACCCGCTCATGGATACTCTTATCTAAGAGTTCCTTCATATTGGTCATATGAACATAGAAATATATCTATAGTACGAAGAGTGCAACTGTTGGTCTTAGTGGAGTGACCAACAGCTAACAAATGGTGGATCTCCTGACTAAAGAGTTTAGTCAGTTATTCATATACTGTTGGAGCTTCAAGCTACAGGTCCATGAGGTCCCCTTGGTAGCTCAATGGGTTCAAGTTGAGAATTAGATTTTGGGTTAGTTCTAAGTGTTCAAATTAACAAGAGAAGATTCAATTATATATGATATAATTGATATGATGT
The DNA here is from genome assembly GCF_009727055.1 of Benincasa hispida. Classification (NCBI taxonomy): domain Eukaryota; kingdom Viridiplantae; phylum Streptophyta; class Magnoliopsida; order Cucurbitales; family Cucurbitaceae; genus Benincasa; species Benincasa hispida. Next base: position 25,091,593 of record NC_052355.1, on the reverse strand, counting down.
ATTAGATACATTAACTGGAGGAACTAATATAAATATGATTTATATTAAATACCGTAAAATAGAAAAAGAACTATGGTTTATATGTTTCATATGATGAAATATTAAAAATATAGATTATAAATATAATATGATAAGTTTGTTTTCATATTTATTTATAATATATTAATTTTATGATAATTAATTCTTTTTCTCTAATAACCGAATTGAGTGGTAGGTTATTGGAAGTTTTATGGTAACAGTGAGATAAAAGAAAAATTATTTTCCAAAATTAGGAGATGAAATTCGGAACTAATCTCATGAAAAAGGCGTTCAATTAAAAAGTGTTTCTACTAAGCAATAGCATTGAGAGCATACACGATTTGAAGCTACAGTTGACTATATGATAGTTACTCACTTGGTCATTGCTACACGATCGAGTAGAAAATTCTATACGATAAGCTTTCATCTTCTAAACGACGAGTACATTATCTATATGATAGACAGTCTTTCATCTTCACTTACTCGATCGTCTACTCAATCATATACCTCCTGTCCTCCCAATCCAAGATCATACAGAGCCCAGAACTTCTAGATTCTCACACCAAGAATACCAAGGTAACACATGTAGTGGTGTTCTAATTCAGTTCGAGGACAAGTTGGACTCGATTGGATTCAAAATGCATCCAGTTGTTCGTGTTGTTGCTGTTTCATTCGTTTTGTTCATGTTCGTGCTGACTGAACGAATTTACTTAACGACTCGAGGATATTTGAAGAAGAGTTCTTCAAAGGTACGCATACTCTATCCCTTGTATCTTCTTGTAGCATGCTGTAATTTCTGTTTATGCATAATCTGTTCATTTTCGTTTAAGACTATACTTGTTTTTGTTCATTCTAAATGGGAATTGGAATGATCCACTTTCACTGCTCAAAGGATCTCTATTGAGATTTTCTTCAATTAGCATCAGAGACTTGTTGTTCTGATATTCCAAATTCCATTATTGTATTGAATTTCTTTTATAGTCATGGTGGGTTTTAAGTTTGTTCTATAATGCATTTAAGCATTAAATGTGTTTGTGGATGTGTTGATGGATGTTTATGGGATGATTGCCTCTGTTTAAAGCTTTCTTTAAGTTTACAAAGTGTTAATTTGTAAAGGCCCCTGCGTTTTTTTGGCATAATTAACAAGCTATCGAGTCTGTATTCAAAGTGTTTTAAGTGTTTTAAGTCATTCATGATGAAGTTTCGAGGCACGGAGATGTTGTTCTCATCGAAGAAGAATACCAAAGGTTGGTCGCATCATATTCTACATGATCATTTAGAAAAATCTAAATGAACATATAACTGATGTTAAACGATTGAGTAAAGAGTTTACTCTATCGTGTGGCGTTGGCTACTCGATCGCATGGACGCTTGAGGTAAACGATCACATAGAGTTTTTTACACTCATCTTTTGGAAGGCACACACACTAAACAATCGTGTAGTCCAGCATGCTTCATCGCATAGTCACTGGCTACACGATCACCCGATATATGATACTTAACGCTTCCTCAGCAATCGTTTAGACGATTATGCTTCACCACATAGTTGTCATCTACTTGATCATTTAAGGCATGCGTTACACGATGTGCGCTGCACAATCGCGTGACCTTCATGCTTCATCGCATAGTCAAAGGTACCTGATCATTACTAAACGATCGTTTATGCTCATATAGTGTTGCTAGACGATCACAATGAGCTGTTACACGATCAAGGAGACACGGCTTCGTCCGGATAGTTCAAGACCCGATTTGCCTGTTTGAACTAGTAGACTCACATATTAAGTCTATAAGAATTTTTTTCCCTGTTGCTATGCTTAAGTCTATAAGAATTCTTTTTTCCATAGCCACATATTATGACTATGACATATGACAAATGGATGTCAAGACTATTTTTCAGAATAGCAATCTTAAAGAGAATATCTTTATGTCTCTATCCGAGGGGTTCATAGCCTAAAGTCAGGAGCAAAAGGTTTCGAAATTGAATTGATCCATTTATGGGTTGAAACAAGCATTCAAATCTTGAAACATTAGATTTGATACTGAAGGAACTCGATTTACTAGATCTATAAGTGGAAGTGGTCGTCCGAATTCCATTTTGATTGAAAATAAACATTTACAGTAAACATAAACAGATTATGCATTCTAATAAAAATTACAGCATGCTTTTAAACTAGAAATAGGGATCGAGTGATTATACCTTTGAAGAACACTTCTTCTTGTACAAACCTCGAACTGTCATGAACTCCTCGAATAGCCATGAACTCCTCGAACAACAACAAGGCTTGAACCAAAAGGTGGAGACACTACCACTTAGTATCCTCGTTATTCTCAAGGTGAGAACCCAGGAGTGGTGGGCTATGACTATTCTGGTTAGGAGGGAGTTTGTGAGTTTGGAGGAGGAAGATGATTGAAGAAGAAAACTATCGTATAGCAAAGTTCTTCAATCGTGTAGAGAACAAAGTCTATCATATAGGCTTTGTTGAAATCGTGTAGATTCTCATAGAAGTCATATATCTTAGATCTGGAATAACAAAATCATATTGTATTTATTCCATTTGTCATAAAAAACCAACTAATCTCACATTAAGGTGGTTAGAGAGAAAAAAGGATTACTTATCCAAAATGATAAATAATATAAATAAATATGATAACCAACTTATTATATTATATTTATAATCTATAGTTTTAATATTGTATCATATACAATATAAACTTTAGTTCTTTTTCTCTATTTATGGCATTTAATATAAATCATATTTATATTAAATTTAACAACTATGAATCTCATTCATAGAAAATATACTTGAATCACATTCAAATATTTATTCCTCCAATTAACTATTATATATCAAATACATTATGTCAATTATATCATATATAATTAAAATAATTTAATTATATCATACATAATTAAATTCCTTTTTATTAACTTGATCAATTCAAATAAACCCAAAAACTGATTCTCAACTAAATTCTTTTGAGCTACCATGGGGACCTTGTAGACCTGTAGCTTGAAGCTCCAACAATACATGAATAATTAATTAAACTCTTTAACTACATTATCCACCATCCGCTAACTGTCGGGCACTCCACTAGAGACCTACAGCTGCACTCTTCTCACTACAGATATATTTCTATGTCCATTGGATATCAATCAACAGTACAATGACCCTACACAAATTGCTCGTAAGTACAGCTAAGACAAATTATCGTTTTGCCCCTATAGTTACATCTAACTCCTTAAGTACCACTGATCCCTCTAATGAACAATAGATCATAGTCCCACTATGACTAAACCTCTCTCGAGCTAGAAGAGGGTGTGGTGCCACATTGTTCAAGACCAGGAATTAGCCCTTAAAGGAGAAATTTATCTACTTACTCTTGTATTGGAGGAGTGAATTCCATCTTGTGTACTTAAGTTTCTAGCTCCCCAATCAGACAAATCTCCAAAATGGTAGGCTTGTTGAGTCGACAATCTGGCTACTCTCACCCATACAAATCAAAGGACCGCCTTTAGAGGCAGGAGTTCACAACTCACTCAATATTAAGGTCATGTTACTTATGGTCATCCTAGTGAAATGAATGTATCTATTATGAACAGTGTTATATAATGGTATTAAGCATTTTGTGGTCCGATCTTATACAAAATCCTTTGTATAGAATATCCCCGCTCGCATGTCTAATACGTGAATAATCAGGACCAGATCATTTATAGTACTTTACAAAATTTGTAACATCTACAAAGAAGACCTTACTTGTAGTGGCACCAGGATAAGGTACCCAGCCTTATCCATATACTACAGGCCATTTAGGTTATCACTTAAAAATGATCCACCTGTATGTCTCCACATACATGTTTAAGTTACAATAATAACCTTGGATGTTAGTTTATTGGTTTATGGTTAATACAACTAAAATATCACATATTTCATAGACAATGAATAAAATATCAAATATTATTAATCACATACAAGTTTGTTCATACAAGGTTTACAAACTATAGGACCCTACGAGATTTAGGACATCGATCCCAACAATCTCCAACTTGTCCTCAAGCTAGTGGGGTGTACAAGATAATAAAATACAAGTACACGAAACGATAAAATAGGGCATAACATGCCCAGTATAAGATCTCTCACTTGCCAAAGGCCAATTGTGGTTTGTTCCATAGATCCATACTCTGTAGGTGACCCTCAAACACTATAACCATGCGGGACTTTGTAAACGGATCAGCAATGTTATACTCCATAGCTATCTTCATGACAATCACGTCCCCTAGATGAACAATCTCTCGAATGAGATGATACTTCCGTTCAATGTGCTTGTCGCGTTTATGACTCTTAGGCTCATAGGAATTAGTCACAACACTACTATTATCACAATAAAGTGCAATGAACTTTGACATGTCTGGAACAACTTCTAGATCAGTCAGGAATTTCTTGAGCCAAACGGCATCCATGATGGAGTCCATGATGCACCCTTGCTTGGTTCTTCACATACTACTACCCCTCCATTAAAAGTGAACACTAATTCTAGTGTGGATTTCCTAGAATCCCTATCAGTATTAAAATCAGAGTCCATGTATCCTGTAAGGATCAAATCCTTAGAACCATACACAATCATGTAGTTCCTCGTTCTCCGTAGATACTTAAGGATGTTCTTAACGGTTGTCCAGTGATCATATCTAGGATTAGATTGATATCTACTTACTATCTCCACTGCATAACAAATGTAAGGCCTAGTACATAACATCGCATACAATAAACTGCCCATAACAGATGCATAGGGGACCCCTTTCATTTCCTCAACCTCTTAAAGTGTCTTATGACACTGTTCCTTAGACAAAGTAACTCCGTGCCTAAAAGGAAATAAACCCCTCTTGAAGTTCTGCATCGAATACTTGATCAACATCTTATCAATATACGATGCTTGAGGAAATTCTAGCATTTTGTTCTTTCAATCTCGAAAGATCTTAATACCAAGAATAAAATGAGCCTCTCCCAAATCTTTCATTTGGAATTGGGTCGCTAGTGTAATGACCCTAGTTCATGAGGGGTACATGAATGAACCAGTATCACATCTGAATGAGAGGAATTCTGAGGACATGAAAGTATGGTTAAGAAAAGCTTAAAAGAATTAAAAGTCCTATACCAACAAGGTGCACCTTCCTTTTCGGTGGCTCAATCATAGGAACTCCAAAGTTAAATGTGTTTAGCTTGGAACAATCTTAGTTGGGTGACCTCCTGGGAATTTTCCTAGGATGCATGTGAATGAGGACAAAGTATGCTTCAGGATATTATCTATATACAACATTAGGAAAACTACTGAACTGTTGATGATCTTCTTGTAAACACATGGCTCATTTCTGATGAAAGCCATAAGATTTGATCGCAATATCAAACCTTATATTCCAAGATCGAGATGCTTGTTTTAACATCATTTGTCATATCTCATAGTCATAATATGAGGCAATGGATAAGAGGTCCGAATAGACTTCAGCATGGCAATAGGCGAGAAACTCATAGTCAACTTCCTCTACCTAGGTATAACCCTTTGCCACTAGTCTAGCCTTGAAGGTTTGCACCTTCCCATTAGCACCTTGTTTCCTCTTGTAGATCCATTTACAACCTATAAGTTTAACCCCATCAGGTTGATCTACAAGATCCCGAACTGAATTGAAGTACATAGACTCCATTTCGAGATCCATGTCTTTGATCCATTCATCTCTGTCAACATTGCCTTCTTATAAGACATTGGATCCTCGACCTCGCTATTAGCTACCATAGCTAGAATTTCAGTTAAACCCATATAGCGAATAGGTGGGTTTGCAACCCTGCCACTACGTCGAGGTTCCCTCAACACTTGAGGTGCATTTGGCCTACTAGATGAACCTACTTCAACAACTCTTGTTGAGGTAAAAGGCTCTTCAACAACTCTTGTTGAAGATTTAGTAGTTTCTTTGGAAAGTTCATTCAACACGATTTCTCTTCTAGGTCAGTGCTCCCTTATGTGGTCCTCCTCAAGAAAATTAGTATTTGTCGATATAAATACTTTGTTTTCTTTAGGAACATAGAAGTAACCACCTCTCGTTCTCTTGGGGTGGCCTACAAATAGACATAACCTTGAACATGATTCCAGTTTCTTAAGATTAGCCTCAAGCACATGTGTTGGGCAACCCCAGATTCTGAAATGACGTAAACTAGCTTTACGACCATTCAATAACTCCAAAGGTGTTCTAGCAACTCTCTTGGAGGGAACGTAGTCCAGGATATAAGTTGCAGTCTCTGCTATATAACTCCAAAACGAGTCAAATAAGGAAGCGTAACTCATCATAGACCGAACTATGTCCAATAGGGTTCGATTTCTCGTTTCTGATACAACATTCTGCTGAGGTGTACCAGGTGCTGAGATTTGGGAAACCATTTCATATTCTATCAAATAGTTCTTGAAAGATGAATCCAAAAACTCTCCATCTCGATCAGATCGAAGTATTTTAATTATTTTATTTAATGCGTTTTCAACTTTAGCCTTGGATTCTTTGAACTTTTCAAAGGACTGGGACTTATGTTGCATTAAATAAACGTACCCATACCTTGAATAATCATCAATGAAAGTGATGAAATATTCATAATCTCCCCTAGCTCTTACATTCATCGGACCACAAAGGTCTGAATGCACTAACTCTAGAGGTTCTTTGTCCTTATGACCATTTCTAGTAAAATGTCTCTTAGTGATTTTGTCTTCAAGGCATGACTCACACACAGGAAAAGAATTTTCTTTTAACTTGCTTAGAAGTCACCTCTTCACTAACCTCTCAATCCTATTGAGATTAATGTGTCCTAATCTTAGGTGCCAAAGTTGGGTATTTTCCTTAGGCGAAATTTTAAGTCACTTATTTTGAGTTACGGCAGGTTTAAACATCTCTATGTTATGGAGGGAATTTGTTGCTAATGGCCTTAGCATATACAAATTACTTTCCAATCGAGCAGAACAAAAATCAACACCATTCTCAGTAATAAACACTTTATTATAAGAGAAAATGAGGTGATATTTACATTCAAGCAGATACTTTATAAACACTAAGTTCCTCTTTAAATCGAAAACAACAAATACATCATTCAAAATGAGAAAATTATTCTGTAAAGTTAACTGGAGACCTCCCACTGCCACAGCTGAAACGACGTGCCTGTTCCAACTCGCATCATAATCTCACCAGCACCAAGCTGCCGCCAGAAACTAATTCCCTGAAATGAAGAACAAACATGGTTAGTGGCCCCAGAGTCTATAATCCGAGCAGAATCACCATTCTCCACTAAACAAGTTTCCAAAACAAGTAAGTCATATTTACTTTGTTTGGTCTTCTTCTTATCTGCCAAATATCTGAAGCAATTCTTCTTCCAATTCCCATCCTGGTTGCAATAGAAACACTTTCCCTTGTCAACCCTCACTGGTGGTCTACCCCTTGGAGCAGCAGGTCATGGGCTAGCAGGTGCCTTTCCCTTACCACCCTTCTTCTTCTTCCACTTTTTGGTGCTGGAGGAAGAAGGTGCAGACTTAGTTCTAGAAGTTGAACCTTTGTGGAACTTTTTAGATGATGAAGCAACATTTGTTTCACCCTTCTTTTCCTTTCGTTTCTATAAGGATTGGAAAGTCTGCAACTCGTTGAGTAGGGTTGTAAGGTTGTAGTCAATTCTGTTCAGAACAATAATGCTACGAAAATGAAGGAAGCTATCTGGTAAGGGTTCCAGAATTATGCTAACCTGGCTGGCCTCATTGATGCTCGGCCCATTCATCTCAGCCATATTGAAGTGGATTATCATATTGAGAACATGTTCCCGAAAAAATGACCCCTCTTGCATCCGTGACTTGAAGATGTACTTTAGAGCATCGTGCCTGAGCTTTGCGGACGATTATCTGAACATTCACCTCAGGGACTCCATGATCTCGCGTGCAGTGACTATGGGCTCATGCTTATTAGCCAAAACTTCATTAAGGCTGGTCAAGATGTATGTTCGGGCCTTCTCGTTCACCGTGTCCAACACTCATATGTTTCTCGAACGTTTTGAGTAGCAGTAGGAGGTAGAATAGGAGGACATTCCTTCGTAAGGACGAAGCAGAGATCATCGATGTTTAAAATCGTATTTATGATATTTTTCCAACTAGCGTAATTCTTACCAGTTAGTTTATCGGTGGCAAGTAAGCTTAAAGTTTCGGTAGCCATAATAAATTGTTGAAAAATGAACAAACTTAATTAAGTCTACTTGCATTAAATAAGTTTTATAAAACCAATCATGTTTTAGCAAAATAGTCTAGTGTACCCTAAGTGATATCTATTTTGCAATGATGCTTTAGTGAGGCAGGACAAAAGTCACCGTAGGGTGATCAAGTGCCCCTTCACTGAAATGAGACATTCTCAACCATTAGACAGAAACAACTCCTTGTAACCAAATCTAATAATCACCATTATTTGGTCCAGAATTTGTTAACATCCTTAACAATTTTGTGTAAATGTAACCCCTCATTTTAAGTCCTAGAGTCCCGGCCTAATGAGCCAACCTTAGGGAAAATACGATTAGGACAAGAGACTAAACCTTATCCATTTCTGGAGATTAAATAAAGAGTTATGAAAAACCTTCATCCTTTAGGGGGACACCCACGATGCTGAAGGAACTCTCATACAATAGTGCCTATGAGCGGGAGTGTATCTTTCCAATTTCATTGTGACAGAATTTCCACACACACATTCTACCATATAGATATGCATTATAAACACTAATTATTGGCATGTTTTAAAAGATAAATAAAAAGACCGAGAGACTTACCAGTTGAAGACAGCTTTCACAAGAACTCGGTCCAACGTGAGCAAACTCCTCTCACTCTTTCTCATTCAACAAGTAATCGCCCCGCACCACCACAGTCGCTTACACGATCAGTAGCGCACAAACAACAAGCAACCGGGGATGACACCACCACTCGAAGCCCTCAGTATTCTCGGAGTGAGAATCAAAGGGTGGACTTTGATGGATTTGGTAGAGGGGAGGAGGAAAAGTGATCGTGTACTACGAACAAGCAAGTGGGAGATAGAGAAGACTATCGTATAGCAGGGTGCTTGGTCGTCTAGGTCGGGGTACACAATCGTGTAGGTATAGCTAAGTGATCGTCTATCAAAAGGTAAGCAATCATTTTGTTACGCTCGGCGTGCTAAGCGATCGTCTAGCAAAGGTAAGCAATCGTTTAAGAAATCGCGGGCGATCGTTTAGTTACGCAGGTGTACGATCATTTAGGAAGGCGGGCACTATCATATAGGCTCTCAACATTAAGCGATCAAAAGCTTTCACATCATGAGCGAATTTTTGGATCTCTTGCAAAATGAAAACAATTTTCATTTTATTCTTCAGTTACAAGAACTGAATTCAACTTCTCACTTTCGCACGAATCCGGAGAAAACTTCGGCCAATTATCTCATAACCGCCTAATTAATAAAATAATGAATATAATCATATTATATTCTTAACCTATAGTTTTATATCATATATTAACTATAGTGTTTTCTCCTTTACTTGATATAAATCATATTTATATCCAATTTCCTCCAAAATGATGTATCTCATACATTTAGTCAATTATATCATATATAATTAACCAGATCAATTATATCATATATAATCGAACTCCCTCTTGTCAATTTAAACATTTCAAACTGACCCAAATACTAATTCTCAATTTTTATCCAAGCTACCGAGGGGACCTTATGGACCTATGGCTCGAAGCTCCAATGGTATGTGAATACTTGACTAAACTCTTTAGCCACGAAATCCACCATCCGTTAACTGCCAGGCATTCCACTAAAGACCGACAGCTGAACTCTTCTTATCACAGATATATTTCTGTGTCCATTGGATATAACCAATCATGAGAATGATAACCCTTCACAAATACTCGTATGTACAGTTGGGCCAATTTACCGTTTTGCCCCTACATTTACATCTCACTTCTTAAGTACCACTGATCCCTCTAATGAATAATACAACATAGTCCAACTATGTGTGAACACCTCTCAGGCGAGGAGAATGTGTGTGGTGCCACATCATTCAAGCCCTAGAATTAGCCATTAAGGGAGCTATCTATCTATTTGCCCCTGCTTCGGGGAAGAAGTGAATTCCATCTTATGTAGCTGAGTTCCTAAGTCCCAAATCAGACGAATCCCCAAAGTGGTAGGTTTGAGTTGGCGGCCTGGCCACTCGCACCCATGCAAATCAAAGAACCGCCCTCAATGGCAAGAGTTCCCAACTCACTCAAGATTGAGGTCATGTGACCTATGGTCATCCTAGTGAAGTGAAGTCTCTGTCATGAATGGTGTTATATTACGAGACGTTAACACTTCGTGGTTAGGTCTTATACAAACTCTTTGTATAGGATGCCCCCACTCGCATGTCTCCTACACGAATGATCAGCATCAGACCATCTGTGACAAGTCACAACACTTGTAACTATTCCACAAAGCGGGTCGCATCCATAGCATTACCAGGATAAGGTTTCCCTTCTTTATCCATATACTATAAACCAGTTTGGTTATCACTTAAGACATGATCTTCTTGTATGTCACCACGTACATGCTTAAGTTACATAAAGATAACCAGGGATTTGAGTTTATTGGTTTGTGGTAAAGCAAATAAAACATTCAGATGAGCAAAAACAAGAAGTGAAGTAAATATCATATATTATACATCACAAGCGTTCATACAAATTGTTTACAAACTACAGGACACAAGACTTTATGGCATCAACCCCAAAAAATGCCACGAGGCGATGCACAAAAACTTTATCCAACCTAATGAGAGAGACCAAGGGATATGTTATCACACGTCCCGTTCCCACTTACTATGAAGATTCTCTCCATTCACCTTGGTATTAACCTACCCAAATGCCACCCATAGGGGGACACCCTTGATGCCTCGAGGCCGAGGATAGATCTCACTGTGTGAACTTTTAGGGAGAAAAACGTGTAGAGGTAAAAGTGAAGTATCGTATATCCATTTTCCTCCCACTAAATGTTTCTACCTAGGGTTCATTAACTTAGAAAATCCGACTACTGATTGTATCTAAGTGATTTTTTTAATTTCCTCAAAAACAACACTTTTTTGATGATTAAACAACTTTGATTCAAGTCTTATTAAACTCTTTAACAGACTTTCATCAAATTTGCATGCATGTAACAAATCTATCTAATTCACCTTTTCAGGTAGGTTCTCAGGTAGGGGTGCGACATTTCCATCAACTTAAGTACCTCAGCCTAGCCAGAACCAGCCTTAGACAAAAGGTCTCTTATAGATACATTTATTACATATTTAATATTTTATTAGGAATCAATTTAATCATATTAAACCGATTTAAGAGATTAAACTTAAATTTCTAATCTTATTAGAAATGTGATCTTAGGTCTATCTCAATAAAATTTTAAAATACTTTTAAAAATTGATTAAAGCCTAAGGTTCGCATACAACTCTTTATTATTGATTTTAATTCTAATTTTATTAATTATAACACTTATAAAAAAATGAAACAATTAAAATCAACTGACATTACAAGCTAGACATACATAAGTTATTTATAACAATTGTAAATTAACCTAAGGTAGTGTCATGTTTCATGCAATGTTCATTCATTACTAATATATAACTTTTATATAAACAAGTAATGAATTAAACTATAGCATACAATCCATATAAACATTCAACCTTATATTATGACATTTATAATATAAATGATGCATGGATATGCTATAACGCATGCATATATTATAACTCTTATATTATATGATGCATGAGCATGCTTTATGTAATTTAAATCATGCATACTAATATATTATAACAATCATAATATAAAATGATGCATGAAAATAAATGCATAACCTATGGTGGCTTTTAAAACTATATGACATACATTATGGCATATATAATAAACATGCCTCACATGCATATTTAAATAAAGTTGATGGACCAGGATAGTAAATCTCAAAACCTGAAAAGAACAGGCTAATATATTACAAAAGTTGATTCCACCGGTTCAGAATAAGTGAACCGGGTCTTGAACCGCTCGTCTTGAAGCCTTGTAGCTTGATCGTGTAGCAAATCTCCAGATCATCGAACAATGAGCATCGAGTATAAACGATCGTGTAACAACGATCTCGTAGCTTTGGACTATGCGATGAGCATGAAAATCCACGCGATCGTGCAGCATGCTTTGAGTAATGCATACCATGTGATCGTGTAGCTAAAGACTATGCGATAAGCATGATAGTCTACACGATCGAGTAGTGTGCGTCGAGTATCGTATACTATGCGATCGTGTAGCTATTGACTATGCGATAAGCATGATAGTCTACACAATCGTGTAGCATGCATTCCTTGCGTTGAGTATCAAATACTGCGCGATCGTTTACCCCGCAAGTATCAAATATGCTTTTAAATTAGAAATAGGGATCGAGTGATTGTACCTTTTAAGAACACTTCTTCTTGTACAACCCTCGAATTCTCATGAACTCCTCGAACAGTCGCAAACTCCTCGAACAGCAACAATACTCGAACCAAAAGGTGAAGACACTACCACTTGGTATCCTCGATATTCTTAGGGTGAGATCCCAGGAGTGGTGGGCTCTGACTATTTTGGTCAGGAGGGAGTTTGTGAGTTTGGAGGAGAAAGATGATTAAAGAAGAAGACTATCGTATAGCAAAGTTCTTCAATCGTGTAGAGAACAAAGTCTATTGTATAGGCTCTATTGAAATCGTGTATATTCTCTTAGAAGTCGTATATCTTAGATTTGGAAATAACAAAATCATACTTTATTTATTTCATTTGCCAGAAAAAACCAACTAAACCCCTACTAAGGCGGTTAGAGAGAAAAAGGGATTAATTATCTAAAATATAAATAATATAAATAAATATGATAACCAACATATCATATTATATTTATAATCTATAGTTTTGATATTGCATCATTACAATATAAACTATAGTTCTTTTTTTCTTTAACAACTATGAACCTCATTCATAGAAAATATATTTAAATCACATTCAAATATTTATTCCTCCAATTAAACTATAATGTATCAAATACATTATGTCAATTATATCATATATAATTGAATCAATTTAATTATATCAATTCTCTCTTATTAATTTGAACAATTCAAATTAACCCAAAAACATATTCTCAACAAAATCCTTTTGAGCTACCAAAGGGACCTTATGGACCTGTAGCTTGAAGCTCCAACGATACATGAATAATTAATTAAACTCTTTAACTACATTATCCACCATCCGTTAACTGTCAGGCACTCCACTAAAGACTGACAGTTGCACTCTTCTCACTACAAATATATTTCTGTGTTCATTGGATATAACCAATCAACAATACAATGACCCTTTACAAATTGCTCATAAGTACAACTAGGCCAAATTACCATTTTGCCCATGTGGTTACATCTAACTTCTTAAGTACCACTGATCCCTCTAATGAACAATAGATCATAGTCCCACTATGACTAAACCTCTTTCAGACCAAGTGAGGGTGTAGCATCACATTGTTCAAGACCCGGAATTAACCCTAAGGGAGCAATTTATCTACTTACCTCTACTTCGAGGAATGAGTGAATTTCATCTTGTGTAGTTGAGTTCCCAGCTCCCCAATCAGACGAATTCCCAAAATGGTAGGCTTGTTGAGTCGGCGATCTGGCCACTCTCACCCATACAAATCGAACTGCCCTCATAGGCAGGAGTTCACAACTCATTCAGGATTAAGGTCATGTTACCTATGGTCATTCTAGTGAAATGAAAGTCTCTATTATGAATGGTGTTATATAATGGGACTAAGCATTTCGTGGTCTGGTCTTATACAAACTCCTTCGTATAGAATATCCCCGTTCACATGTCTAATATGTGAATGATCAGGATCAGATCATTTGTAGCACTTTACAACATTTATATCATCTACAAAGTAGGTCATACTCGTAGTGTCCCCAGGGTAAGGTACCTAGTCTTATCCATATACTATAGGTTATTTAGGTTATCACTTAAAAATGATCCACATGTACATCTCCACATAAATGTTTAAGTTACAACAAAAACCTTAGATGTTAGTTTATTGGTTTGTGGTTAATGCAACTAAAATATCACCTATTTCATAGAAAAAGTGAATATCAAATATTATTAATCACATACAAGTTTGTTCATACAAGGTTTACAAACTATAGGACCCTGTGAGATTTAGAGCATCAACCCCCTTAATATAAGACCTGATCCCAATAAGACTACAAGAAAATCATGTATCGGTCCAGGCAAATCCATTATATGTAGTAAAAAAAGAGATAAATAAATCTAAATGTTTTTCATGACCTTATTGATCTGACCAAGAAAAAAAATGTATACAACGATCAAATCTTTAGGTTTTGATCAAAACATTGATGAACCTTATATCTATAAGAAAATCGTCAATGATAAAGTAGCTTTTCTAATACTTTATGTGGATAATATCCTACTCATTGGGAATGATGTAGAGTACCTTACTGACATTAAGGAATGGTTGGTAGCCCAATTCCAAATGAAAGATTTGGTAGAGGTACAATATGTACTTGGGATCCAAATCATCGGGATCGTAAGAACTGAACGCTAGCTCTGTCTCAAACAACTTATATCGACAAAATGTTGACTTGATATTCGATGCAGAACTCTAAGAAAGGTTTGTTACCTTTCAGGCACGGGCTCCACTTCTCTAAGGAACAGTATCCTAAGACACCTCAAAAAAATTGAAGATATCAGACGTATTCCATATGCCTTAGCTGTGGATGGCTTAATGTATGTTATACTCTGCACTAGGCCAGACATTTATTATGTAGTGGGAATTGTTAATAAGTACCAATCCAATCCAAGGTTAGACCATTGGATAGTGGTTAAGAACAACCTCAAGTATTTTTGGAGAACAAGGGACTACAAGCTAGTGCATGTAGATAAGGATTTGATCCTTACAGGATAGACTGACTCTGATTTCCAAATTAACAAGGATTCTAAGAAATCTACGTCAGGATCAATGTTTACCCTAAACGAAGGAGCTGTAATATGGCATAATATCAAGCAAGGATGCATTACAGATTCCACTATGGAAGTTGAATATGTAGTTGCCTGTAAAGCAGCAAAAGAAGCAGTTTGGCTAAGGAAGTTTCTAAGTGATTTGTACGTGGTTCCAAATATGGACTTGCCCATCACATTATATTGTGGCAACAGTGGGGTAGTAGCTAACTATAAAGAACCTCACAGTAACAAGCAAGGAAAGCATATTGAGATGAACTATCACATGATATGAGAAATTGTGCAAAAGGGAGATGTGATCGTCATAAAAATTGCATCAGAGCACAATATTGCTGATTCATTTACGAAGGCACTCTCAGCTAAAGTGTTTGATGGTCATCTAGAGAATCTAGGTCTACGAGACATGTACATTGTATAATCTAGGGCAAGTGGGAGATGTGTAATAGGTATATGGATGTCCTAGCTTATTGTATTTAGTATTATCTCACCTTTTGGATTGTGTATAACCCCACTAACTAGAGTTTTAGTTCAAGTGAGAGTTTGTTGGGTTTTATGCCCTAAAACTCATAGATAATAAATGTTGTCAATTGACCGTCATCAATAAAGAGTTATAGATGTTAAATCAATAAATGTTATTGTTTGTATTATTGTCTATTTTGTCTTAATAACCCTAAATCTAATCAACTAACATCCAAGGTTGTCTTATGGGACTTGAATTGTATGTGGAGACACACAAGGATCAATGTTTAAGATACAGCCTAAAGGGTCTATAGTATGGGGATAAGGCTGGATACATTATGTTGGTAACACTATGGATACGATCCACTTTGTATTAGATACAAAGTAATGATCCAACGTGTTCGTATAGGTGACACACAAGTGGAGGTATCCCATGCAATGAGTTTGCATAAGACTAAATTGCGAAATAGTAACCACTAGATATAACACCGTTGACTAGTCAGGTTTCTATTTCAATAGGATGACCTAGGTGACTTAGTCTTAATCCTGAATATATTATGAACTCTTGTTCACGATGGAATGTCCTTTGATTTTCATGAGTGGGGGTGGCTAGTTCTTCGAACCAATATGCCTACCATTTTGGGGACAAGATCGAGCGGGGAGCTAGGAACATAATAATACAAGATGGAATTCACTCATTCTCGCCTTAAGGGTAAGTAGATGAGTGTTCCATTAAGTGATGTCTCTGGGACTTGAACAAATGGCCCTACCTTCTCATTGGCCTAAGAGGGCTTTCTGTTTATTGGTTGGACCATAAATAGGTTGTTCATTAGAGGAGCATTGGTACTTAAAGAGTCAGAGGTAACCCAAGGGTAAAACGGTAATTTGACCAAGTTGGAGTTACGAACACTTGTGAAGGACTACTTTGCTGGTATTGGTCTATACCTGTGGACACATAAATATATATGTAGTGAGAAGAGTGCAACTGTGGATCTTTAGTGGAGTGTACCCACAGTTAACAAATATTGATTAATTTGATTAATGAGTTTAGCCAATTAATCTCATATCATTGGAGCTTCCAATCTACAGGTTCACTAGGTTCCCTCGTTAGCTCACTAGAGGATACTTAAGAGGGATAATTTGAATTGTTCAAATTAATTTGAGGAAACTATATATCAATGTGATTAATATATAATTAATTATGCATATGATCTATAATTAAATTGGAAAGTAATATTTGAATAAGATTCAGATTAATTAATTCAAGTGAATTAAATTCACAAAGAATTAATTAATAGAGAGGTTTTGCACATATACATGGGATGTTTATGATAATTAAATATATACATTAAATTGGGTTTAATATATAAATAGTTATTTAATTATCGTGCAAATTAAAAATTAAATAAGTGTTATTTAATTTGGTTAATTAATTAAATAAGTGTTATTTTATTAAATGAGTTAATTAATTAAATAAGTTTTATTTAATTAATTATAGAATAATAAATATTAGGAAAATGACTTAGCCCTTCTCTATATAAAGACCTCCCTATGGCCCTTTGGGTATACACACAACACAATACATAATACCATAATGTTATTATGCAGAATTTTTTCCCCAAGCCATAAAGAAAATCCTCTTTATTCTCCAAAGACCCTTTTCTCTTCTTTCTCTCCCAATAGTTGGATACCACCTATCCCTCTATTGGAATCTCAGAGAATAACGAGGTTACTCTCGTGATAGTGTTCAAGATTGTTCAAGAAATTGTACGCGATCAAGATCATTAGAGATCCATTCGTTGGAACTAGGAGAGGATTGTTCATGGCACTTAGGAATCTACAAAGGTAAGAATTGTTCTAATTTTTTCCCTAAAGTATGTTAATTTACATGTTTATATTCTATTTTAATTCAATGATTATGTTTATATACAGATCGATTGCAGGATGCAAGGAATTCTAACAAAACGCTTCCGCTGTGAGGGCTCTCAGCCACATGGATAGTTCATAACTGTCTCAATGTTTTTTTTAATTGTCTGAATATTCAAAAACTAAGACCATTCCAATGCTCCTTTTTGCCATGCATAAAGTAAACCGACAATTAGGATAAGCACGAAAATTATAGGAAAAATTTTATGGAAAGGTGATATGGAAGAACCATGGAGCGGAAGAAGCCATCTGGGAGATGGAGACTCAGATGAAAAGCAAGTATCCTCATCTCTTCTTGTATGAAGCAAAACTAAAATTTCAAGGACAAAATAGGGGAAGGTAAATTGTAAACCCTCGAACTTGGTTTCTTAAATAGCATGCTTGGAAGTTCATGTTGTTATTGTTGTTGTTGTTGTAAATTGTTTTAAAGAATGCTTGTGGAGTTAGTTTTTATTTGGTTAAAACTGAAGTTAGTAAGTAAGTTAATAAAAGAAGAAAATTTTTCTAAGTGTTCAAGTCCTCATAAAGAGTGGACTAAATTTTAGTTCAAAAATATTCTAAGTATAAGAAAAGGAGCTCTCAGGTCTAAATATGAATTTCTAACACTTTTAGTAAATTTTGAGGAGTTTCGAGAAGAATGAGGCTAGGTGTGGAAAATTGTGTCGGCAAACTCTAGGTGATGTCTTTAGTAGGCAAGTCAAGGAGAGCTTGCCAAGATATAAGGAAAGTCACAAGAAAGGTCTAGGCAAGGAAGTGTTAGGCGATGGCAAGTGGTAGAAGGTTGGAAGTTGTAGGCGATGGCCAAGGTGGTAGCTTGGGCGGTGAAGAGAGCCTAAGGCCGAGTGGAAGTAAAGTGTGAAGACCAAGCCATTCTAGGTGTTGGTAAGCTAAGGGAACCATTTTATTAAGATTGATTAGTGGGCCAAGTGGCATAATTAGAGGCTTAAGACAAGAGTTAGTGGCATGAGGTGTAACTTAATTAAGTAAAGTAGCCATGCAAGAGAAAGTATAAATAGAGGCTTTAAAAAGGAAATTGATTTTTCCATTTCACTCATGCCAAATGGTGTATTCTGTAGCCAAAGTGAGGCTTGATTAGTGAGGAAGATGACCCAGTGTTGTTGAGAAGAAATTCTCATAAATTCATAGTGAAATCTTGAAGAATTTGAATAGTGTTTTAATTTTTGGACCAGCCTAAGAAATTTGTGAACATTGGTAGTTTTTTAGCTCTTTAAGAGAAATTAGAAGCCTAAATTTTGAGGTAAGGTAGTCTAAAGAATGTGTAAGAAGTTCATAGAAGTAAGTTTTGAGTTTTGATAAATAGATTTTAAATTATGAGTTATGGAAGTTGAGACTTGGTTTTGGTTGAATAAGTAGGCAACTGCATAGGTTAAAGAAGCAGGCAGCTGGTCAACGACTAAAGAAGCAAGCGAGAAACTAAGGTTGTTGATAGGTTGCCTCTCGCACGCTCCTATTGCACGCCCCACACTACTAGGCAAGCAACCATGCTCATCGCTCAGCCAGATAGTTACCCATCGCCCAATTTGTGTGCCCACACTCAGCCCACACGTTGTTGATGATCACATTGCTCACCCGCCGCCTATGCGCGTGTCTATTGCCAACGAGGGGCCACCTAACTGCCCTGTGTGCGTGACTATAGGCCCATGTGTGTGTCCTAGCACCCATACCCAGTGTCAGTGTGCATGCGCCTATGCCAACCAACCAATTGGCGTGCCTAAGGTGCTGTAAGCTTGGCATTGACCTAATTTTGGAATTTTGGTGTTGGTAAGCCATTATTGAGTCCATTAAGCAATTTTATGGATGTTAATCTATTAAGATAAATAAATAAGGACTCTAAGAAGGATACAAGGTCTACTTAGGTTAAAGGAAAAAATGACCTAACAGGCTAAGTTAGTTAAAATCATTTAAACTCAAAGGTGAGCAAGTATCATTGACCAAGGGTTATTTATATATATGATAGGCCAAACGGAGATTGGAGGGGCCTATAGCTTAGTAACAGTGAGTGATAATTTTATAAATGTTGTTCTCCAAATGCTTTCCATGCTTATGTTTTATGAATATTTTACTTAAAATGCTTTCAAAACCTAATTTAGCCAAAGCATGAACTATGTTGAATATATGATTTATCAAGCATGAGTTCCTCTTCAAAAGCTATAATCTTCAATGTTTTTAGAACATGAATTTCTTATAAGGAAAGTTGTATGTTATGTTTTATATAATGTTTCAAGTATGTTTCAATGAGGCAAATCATTCCTAATGTGTTCATGAAAGCCTTGCACAATGTTATCTATCCTTAATGTCATGTTTTCCAAGGAATGTTATACAAAGTATGTTTCATTTAAAGCATGATTTTAGTATCCTAGTTATGAATACCATTTAAAGCATGATTTTAGTATCCTAGTTATGAATGCCCGATATTGAAGGAGATTAAGATATCCAGAACCTTGCTATTGAAGGAGACAAGGCATTCAGGGCTTACATTATACCCTGATGTTGAAGGAGATGAAGGTATCTAAGGAAGGTTTTTGGTACCCACTTTAGCACACATGAAGGCTTTAGCCCGTGTCTTAGGGTGTTACTAGCCTTTGGGGCATTTCTACATGCACGTATGACTATTATCAACACTGATGGTGATGTAGTAAATTCCACCTCAGCTAAGGTTATCGACGTTAAGAGTGTGAGCAAAAAGGGGCTCTACTCAACTAAGGTTTCAAGGTACAAAGTTGAGCATAAATGTCTTATATGATATGTGAAAGATATGATATGTTTCAGGGTTTCCCAATGTACTTATGAAATGTTCTGATGTTTAAATATCTATGAGTTCCAAATTAAATGTGTTAAACCCTGAACTATGGAAGCATTTCCAGTCGTCAAATTATTTTATAAATTCTCTAGTATGATTATGTTTATGAACATTTCTTTTGAAATAGTCACTCACTGGACATCCAGCTCACTTTTCCAAAATATTTTCCCCCACAAGTAGCGATTGAATTCCGAAACTTAGCTTACAGTTGCCAATCTACCACAAAATAATAAATCCTTTATAGGCCCTAAAGTTACTTAGGTTTTGGCTGTCTTTAATAGTTTTGGAAACTCATGTACATGTAATTGGGAGATGGTAGAACCCTAAGCTAGTAATTATATTTTGAATTCTATACTATGAATTCTGTTGTAAACATGTATATAAGTTAGTAATGCATTGACCCAATTTTGTATGGAAGAGTCCTATGGTTACCTTAGAAGTTGAGTTGGAATGCATGAACTATACCTATATATATGCTTATTTATCAAGCGATCTAGGTACCAGGGTTGGCTTCTGCTATTTTCACATCTCTTTTCAAGTTAAAAAAGTAGCCTGAGAGAGGGATGTGGCTAAAACTAAAACACATAATGGCTCGGCAGTATAGGAGAAGATTGCTCGCCCTTGCCGTTAACCCCCCGGGGGGTTGAGTTTGTAATTAAAAATTTTACAAGATAACAAGTAAATATCATAAACCATACATTCATTTAGGCGAATGAGCTAGAGAAAAGTTCCATAAACACAACTGTAATCTTCAAAATTCAAGGCTTCGCCATAACATAAAGTATAGAACAATCCTCCTACCTCGACTCTCTGTTTAGAGAGAGGGAGTTAACATACACTACACTGAAAAGGACAACACAACAGAAACTGAAGGCTACAAAAAAGGAGTTCATCCTGAGAAGAAAACCACATCAAAAACCAAATACAAACGCTTAGAAAAGGAAACAATGCAATTCCAATTGTTAAGAAATGGATAATCAAAGATAAACAAAAGACATAGACAATAGAAAATTGACAAAGAAATTTACGTGATCCACTAATAGTGCATTAAATACATTCACAGACAGAATAAAAAAGCAATTTTATTGTTAGAGAGAAAATGTCAAATTTCATACTACATAGGCATCTCTAGGGTTGGAAAATTTATATAGTGTATTCCTCTAAATCATAAGACCAAAAACATAAAGTACGTAAATAACATAATTATGAAAACAACTCAGATTTCAAGGGCAAAATATCCAACGCAAATCAACATTTAATCCAAATTTAGAAAGGAGTAGAGTGAAAAGAGGTCCAGCCGCGTCGAAAATGAATCTAATGAGTATATATAAAGCGTAATCTATTATTGAAACAATAGTACAAATCTTAATATGGGGCCCCTTGTATCAATGCAAATGCTGAAATATGAAGTAATGAGGATAGGAAATCCCTTTAAATACATAAATTAGCTTCCAATCCTCCAATTCTTACAATAAATACTCTCTCTATGTATATAAATAAAAATAGAAAAGGAGAACTAAAAGAACAACAAAAAGGACGTGGTCACCTCAAGCCTAACATAAAACTTTGGAAACAAGTTACTCAATTTTCTTAACTAAAATTCCAGATAGGAAGTGAAGAACAGGAGTATCATGAAGAAAAATGCGTGTTACCCTCAAAATCTCTCCTTATAAGTTCAAGAACAAGCTCATTCCAGGTATCTACAGGACCTGGCATGCACCAGTGTAAGCAATCCTGTGGTGGTGGCTTTCCGTTTGGCCCACGTTTGGTGAGTTTATTTGGGTCAGTATTTCTGTAAGGCCCCGGATGCCCATCGTGGCGATACTCAAAAGCTTCTGTAATGTCCATCAGTTTTAGCCTTGATTTATTTGTCAACTTCTTAATTGCTGCATTGAAACCAGCTACCTGATTATCATGCATGATGTTAGTGAATTTATTTTCCACTCTTTCGCCTATGGCGAGAGGCCTTTCCTTTCCAGTACAGGATCCACCAGTATTCCAGGCCCCACCCTCATAGTGATCAGGAGAATAAGAACGCACAATCGTGAGTCCCGTGTAATTCGGGCTGGTGGCAAGAGAAGTAAGAATTGTTTCTACCGAAATTCGAAATGCCTCAATGTTGTTAACCTTCATAGGACGAGATTTATCGGGCCACCACAGCTGTCCTCCTACAATCTCATTATTTAGAACGTAAACAGACTGCTTGGCAAACCAGTGACCAGATGAAATGACAATGACATCAAAAGTTGGAATAAATTCCATGAAATTATCATCAGGAGCATCAAGGTGAAGTTTGACAACATCATCTGAAGCAAAATCTAAAGGTTCATTTGTTTGCTTTACAAGCCATGATGACCATATTCGAACAATCATCACTGAGGTTGACCTGAAATAATATCTTTGCATTCTCTTATTTCCCCTGTTTTTAGGAACTTCGACCTGTACACATTCAAGAAATTTTCAAATTAGCAAGACATTTGGTCTGTATGATCAAGTGAAATGCAGAGTAGCAAATAAAATACATTTAAAAAAAAAAACAAAAAGCACCCATAAAAACAATCTCAAACATTTTACCTCATACAACATACAATTTACTAGAATACGTTAAACACCACATATTTAGAAGAAAAAAGAAAAACCAACATATAAAGTTAGAATAGAAATCTCAAATCAGAGTTTTATACTTAAAACATTTACTTCTCTTATATATGAATTAAACATGCAAACTTAGACAAAGCACAGCTGTTCCTTACAGAAAAAGCTATGCTTGAAGTGTCAATTGCAGCAAAGTTGAGAAGTTAACAGCATGAATTCAGCTCTAAATTTCAGTTTAAAGCAATTTGATCTGTCAATTATCTACTTAAGAATCAGTGCTACTTTTTCCTTGACATTCATGCAAAACCCCATAAAACTTGGTATCAAGTCTAGTGCATTACACGAATTAAACATCTACATATTTGAACCATCTACGAAGAAAACACCCAAATACGGAAGCATGAATTCACCAGCATCCTCCACCCACTCGATTTCTCCAAGGTGAGTAATTATTTAATTTAATTCAATTCAATTCATTGCTTTCTCAAATTAACAGTCATAAAGAACTAGATCTAAAAGACTCTTCGTACAAAACTCCAAAAACACTCAAAAAGTACAAAATATTCAATATTCACAGCACCTTTCTCATAATACGATCAGACCCTTCGTCAACTTCCAATGCAGTCAAAAGAGGAAGATTGGAGGAAGATCGAATTCAATCAGAACAAAATTTAAAATTAGAAATAACCTGCCACAAACCGCACAATAATGACTCCATTTGGTTTCGAGCAACTGAGTCACCAATAAAAGCAAGTGTCTTCCCACTCATCAACTTCAGAAATTTCTTAGCATCAAATCTTGGGAGGTTACATTCAGAGGGCTTCCATCGCCAATTCTCATACTCCCTGTCTGGTCTCCCGTTGCCCTGGCAGTTCTGCATCTGTGACAGGACAGGGCATGAATTATTTTTATACAATGGTCCTGCAGAATCATAAACCCAACTTCCATGGTACAAATCACAGCCTGCATGATAGGACAGTAAATAAAAACAATTATAATCTTATTGGACAAGTTATTTCATGGCAGCGTCTTCTTATTGATTCAATAAGAGATATCCTGAGGATGAAGGCCTGTAGAGGCAAACCAAAGCAAGTAAAAATAGAAAGACAAAAAGAACCATCTGGGAAGATGCAATTGAATACAACTAACGAATGTGATATTCATTATACAAAAATCCTTACAAAACTAATATTATGTTCAAACATGAAATATGACTAGCTGAATTACTCGTTTCACATAAGATTTACCTAAATCTGATGCTGTGCTCCCATCAGTTGGCAGAGGATCTGAATCTGGTAAGTCATCTGATTTGACACCAACATTTTTAGAACCCGTATCTGTATCACTGGAATTGCTAACAGAACCTTTGGAAACAGATCCACCATTTTCACCATTTTCAACTTTAGATGTAACGATAGAAGTCTCTGACTCATCTTGTGAAGACAATTCTGAAGGCATTGTCCCTTCATCGCTCTTCTCCTTGGTTTCTGGAACAACAGACTGACTACTTGAATTCGTGGCACCTGGTGACTTGGACTTGGGCAACAAGCCCTTATCAATTACGTCTGAACTCTCATCACCTGCAGGCCTTTTCGAACTACTTTGAGGAGGTAAATTTGACTCAGATTCAAATTTCCTGTCAACTATACCCTCATCTGAAGAGGATTTTTTAGTAACTAGATCTAAATTGATATCATGGGCAGGAACAGTAGCACTTTGATTTCCTAGAGAAATTACAAAATCCAAATCCTTTGAACTATTAACACCGTAGAAGTACCCGCGCATGATAGAACCTATAGGGTAGGAGACTAAGAACCACGATCCAAAGATTAGGAACATAGCCAATCCTCCAACTGAAATGGCAATCCAAGAAATCGCTCGCGGATATACAGCCATTTGTGAACCCTTCCGCATGGCCCAAGTCATAACTCTCCAAATTATCTACCATGAACAGGTAAAATCCTCAGCTTCAAAACAGTAGGTACTTGGTAATCGACGTCCTTCCCATTAATACCAACAATTCAAAATCCCAGTTTTGACTTTCACTTTCTGGACAAGATTTAATCACAATCGTATTGTAGAATATGGAAGCGATCTGAGTGATTAACGCCCAAGTAAGATTTTCTTTAACGAACCTAAACATCAATCAAACACCATGGTATGAACAAAGATTGAAACAAAAATTGCGACAATGCAGGCTAAATTCAAAGCTAGTAATCGAAAAGGAAAACAAATTCATAGCAATAAAGTCAACACAAACGCAACAAAACGCGCAGAAACACACCGCCCAAAAATCTAAACCGAAATTCAATGAGGAAACGGGAAAAAGGGTAATATAAAAGATGACCCCATTATTGAAATTTCGCATCTACAAAGGAATCGAGTAAAGAAAGTAACAAGTACCACCAGAAAACCAACATTCAAATCCAATATGAGCATCAATGGAGCGAGATTTAGAATTGAAAGAACGTCAAAACAAGTTCCAGGGTTGATCATAAATCAGAAGAATTACCACAAAACCCGAGGGCAGAACACAGAGAAAAGAATGGCTGGAATCTCGAAATCTTTCCGTACAATTTACCGGGTGATTCGTTTCGGGAGTAGAAGGAGATGGAGGCTTCAGGGAAGGAATTTTTAGTTGAAATATTAATGATAAGTTGCTTATTATGCAGTGGCATATATATTTTTTTCTCTCCCAAGCTTTATTCCTTTTTTTAACTTCTTTATTTTATTTTTAAATTAGGGAGATTTTCAAATAACTTATTTATGATTTCAGCAACCAATAAATAATATTTTGCCATATTTGAAAATATTTTTTTTAATAGTTTTACTATTTAAAACAATTATTTTTAAATTAATTCAATGTCACATTGAATCAAAAAGTTATGGTTTTTGAATAAATAGGTTAGACAATCCACACAGATCAATTGAGCTAGTATTTATTAGCGACTAAAAGGTTTGCTAACATAACTATAATTTGTTAAATCGAGCGTAACTTAATTAACATTATAATGTACTAACTATGGTTTGAACCACCCAACCTTCAATTGTAATTTAAAAAAATGATATAAACTTGTACAATCAACTTAGAGGTTGGATCTTTCCACCATGTAAAAGGAAAAAGAGTCAAAACTATCATATTCTTTGAAATTGCAATATATATTTTTTATATATAAATGTTTGTGGGTGAAATTAATATTTATAAGCTTGATTTAGGGATTATATCACTTTAAACCTAAACTAATAATTGGAACTTTTAGGATTGTATCAATTTAAATCCTGAATTTTAGGACAGTATAATTTAAAGCCCAAACTAATAATTGTATCAATTTAAACCTAAATTTTTACAAATATATTAATTTAAATCCCAAACTTTAGTTTGACAGATATCACATAAAACATTTAATTTTTTCGATCAAAGTTATGTAAGTTTAGAAGTTTAATTGATAAAATTACAAGTCTTACACTATGTTTATCCATATAAAATATGATGAAGGTTTAAATTGATACATTTATGAAAATTCAGGATTTAAATCGATACAACTAAAATTCAGAGTTTAAATTGATGCAATAATTAGTTTGAGATTTAAATTAATACAAATTAAAATTCAAAGTTTAAATTGATACAATTATTGTTTAGGGTAATTCAAATACTAATTTTAAGGTAAGACATTTTCAAAATCTTCATTAATTCGGTGGTTTCAATAAAATAATGTCTTATACAACAAAATGGTCAATGCATGAGGTTCTGATTGATTGGCTTGAAAAAAAAGTATTTAAAAAAAACTCGTTTTTATTTAAACAGTTTTGATAGAAATTTATTAATAAAATATATTTGTAAAATTATTTTGAGTGGTTGTTAAATACTTCAATTTCTTTTAAAATAATTTTTTTTGTTAAATTAAATACTTAAAAAGTATTCCAAACATACCCTAAATTTAACCATAAAAAATTTTGCCAAAATTTACAAAATTTCAAAAAAAAAAAAAAAAAAGAGAGAGAGAGAGAGGGAGAAACAATATAATGCCATTTTTCTGAAATTTTATCACTTTCATATCCCACACATATGTATCAATTTTATGAAACACATAAGAGGTACTTTTTTAATCATTTTTAGAGAATAATGGTTAAAATGGTAAAATTCTTTAAACTTAAGTTAAAATTGTAACCATCATCATAGTTTGAAGTACAATTTGATTAAATAGATAAATTATGACCAAAACCGATACAGTTTAGGTATATTTATTTCATTTTTCATAGCTAAAGCACTTGCAATTTATATTGTTAATAAACATACAATGTGATTTTAGGATTATTTAAACACATCATCACGTGATAACGTGCAAATCGTTGACATATCACATTATATATACTCACTTCATCAATAGAATTTTTTTTTAAAATAATGTTATTTTAATATATATTAACAAAAATAGGATAGGATTGAAAGTATTGACGAAAATAGGATTTTAAATCGTGTACTCGGTACACGATTACACCTTAATCGTGTACCTGGTACACGAGTGCCTGTTGATTTGGCACGTGCAGTCTACCGTGGTAGCCATGCAGCGTTGACTGAGGTAATCGTGTACTCTGTACACGATTACACGTGCAGTCTACCGTGGTAGCCATGCAGCGTTGACTGAGGTAATCGTGTACTCCGTACACGATTACACGCGCAGTCTATCGTGGTAGTCATGCAGCGTTGACTTTTACCTTAAGTCGTGTACCGGGTACACGACTTCCTTCTCCATTAATCCAAAAGCCTTGTACCTCTTTGCTTCCTCTTCTCTGTCCACTCTTTGCTTTTGTCTTCTCCGTCAAAAATCGTTCGATAACCTCCTCCGTTTGCTTCCGCCTTGCACATCCAAACGTATCATTTTGCCTCCATTTAACCGTCCGTCCAAAATCGTCCGAAAGCTTTTGCCTCTCTTTGACTGTGGTAGAATTTTTTCCCTATGTTGTTTTTCAATATATAATCTTCATATATATATGCATTTGAGCTGAACTTAATGTGTAGTTTATAGATCCATCATTTATTTGTTAAGTTGAATATAGAAATATATGTATATGTTTGTCTATTTGTTGGGCTGATTTTGTCTAGTTTATTAACTTAGAAATTAGATTTTGTTGGGTTAGATTTTGTTGGGCTGATTTTGTTGGGCTATTTTTCTGGATGATTATGTTTGTCTATTTGTTGGGCTATTTTTTTTATGATTAACTTGTTGGGCAATTATGTATTTGTTGGGTTGAATCTAGAAATATATATATATATTTATAAAAATGAAGATTAGTTGATATATATATTATTTTGTTTGAATTTGGGCTGAATTGAATATATGATTCATGATATATTATTTTGTTTTTATTTGGGCTAATTTAAATATATAATTTATGGATATTAGATTTGGGCTGATTTAAAGGTACCATTTATGAATCTTATATTTGGGCTGATTTAAATGTATAATATTTAGGAACTTAGAAATTGGATTTTGTTGGGTTAACATATTAACATATTAACATATATATATATATATATGTCTAGAAAAAATCATAATAAATGTGTTGATGCGTTCTGAAGATTTAGTTATTCTTGAAACTGAAAATGATGAAGACATTGACGTTGGAGTTGATGAATTATTTGGAAACGACAGATATGTTCACCCAAATAGATTGGAAATTATAAATTCAATATGTGAACTAGGGTCTACTTTGGAGGAAACGAATATAGGTGTAAATAATTTTGTTTAATACGTTTAATACTAAAGAAGATTTACAGCTTGTTGTAAAAAAATATTATATGATAGAACACTACGAAATTATTGTAATAGAATCAAATCAAGACCTTTGGTATGTCAGATGTAAATCATGGAGTGATGATTGTGCTTGGAGGTTACGGGCATGTCGGCGTAAAACTCCTGGGATATTCGAAATCACCAAACTTTAAGGGAACAATCATGTTTGTTTTCAGAATTGACACAGGATCATTCACAGCTTGATTCAAATTTTATGAGTATTGAAATCTAAAATTTGGTTAGAGCTAATCCTAAGGTACCTATGGCCCTACTCCAAAAAGCAATTAAAAAGAATATGGATATAATGTTAATTATAGATGGGTGTGGTAAGCCAAGAGAAAAGCGTTATTGTTGTGTTTGGTGATTGGAAGAAATCATATTCAGAGCTTTCATATTGGTTTAGTGCTCTTGTTTATTACAATCCAAGAACACAATAGGTTGGTTTTTTCTTCCCTCTAATGTGCCAAGTACAACTATTTTTTATCGAGTTTTTTGGTCATTTGGTCCTACCAGAGAAGGTTCAAACATTGTAGGTCATTAATTCAGATCGATGGAACTCATCTCTACGGAAAGTATAAGGGGAAATTATTGACCGCCTTATCTATTGATGCAAACGGACATATATTTTCCCTTGATTTTGCTATTGTTGAAGGTGAAAATTTGTCCAGTTGGTCATGGTTTTTGTGAGCATTGCGTCAATATGTTACCCAAAGAGAAGATATTTGCTTGATTTGTAATAGACATAAGGGCATTCTTGCTGCAATTAATAATGAGGAATTGGTTGGAGTGAACCATCGATATTGTCTTCGTCATGTTGCCAGTAATTTCAATACGAAATATAAATCAAAGAAACTAAAAAATTTGGTGTTTAAGGCAGGAAATCAACACCAAAGGCGCAAGTTCATTCGGTGCATGAAAGAATTGAAACAATTGCACCCTGAATACCTTGAATATTTTTCAGATATTAACTTGAAAAAATGGACCTAATCACATGACGGTGGGTACCATTATGGATGGATGACAAGCAATGCAGCTGAATGCATGAATGGTGCTTTCAAAGGTGCTAGAATATTACCAATTACTTCTTTGGTTAGGTTAACATTTTATCCCACAATACTGTATTTTGAACGTCGAAGACAAGAAATCAGTGAAGCACTCGATCGTGGGGACATGTATATAGAATATGCCCTAAGAAAACTTAAGAGGTGGGAAAAACGAGCATCTACGCATTCAATGACATCTATTGACAGGGAAAGTCAAACTTTTGAAGTACAAACTAGCATAAGTATGATTTCTCCCTATAAAGGATAACACACCCAAGTTTTGAGCTTGAAAGAAGGAACATGTTCTTGTAATAAGTGGCAGTCATTCAAGATTTCATGCTCTCATATAATTGCAGTTTGTAATTACATGCGTATGATATACATACCACTAATGCTACAAATTGTCCAATTTCAAGCGATGTTATGAAGGTCGCTTCCATCCAATAGAACACCTAGATTATTGGCCATAATTATCATGTATAGAAGTTCGTCCAAATGCAGACTTATTAAAAGAACAGGGTTGGCCAAAAAGTACGCGCATTCATAATGAAATGGATTGGAGAGAGACAAGCCAAAAAGTTCAATGTACAATTTGTAAGAGAGAAGGACATAACAAACATACTTGTCCACAACATACATTAGGTGCTTCGTCTTCGGGTCATTAGGTATATCTTTTTTTTACTTGTATTTTTTATATAATTGTATATTTTATGTACTTATATTTTTCATGTAATTGTGTTTTTTATGTACTTATATTTTTTATGTAATTGTTTCATTTTATGTAATTGTACTTTTTATGTAATGAATTTATTTTTCATGTAATTGTATCTTTTTATGTACTTTTTATGTATCTTTTATGTGATGGATTTTATTATGTAATGTAATTTGAACTTCTTAGGTAATGGAGCTTGGTCCTTCTAATCCTGTACAATTATATCAATAAAATACGCATAGTTCACAATTGGTATGGGATAGTTCTTCCACAATAGTTTTGAGTTGTCGGAGAAGGGAGGCATCTTCATAACATACTATCCCATTTGATCACCACATTATTCCCTACGTTGAGCAGGCAGGTTTTCTTTGGGTTGCACAGATTGGTTTTATCCATCTTGATTGGCACCTTATTACTGCTCTAGTTGAGCGTTGGAGACCAGAAACCCCTACATTTCACCTACTTTGTGGGGAATGTATGATCACGCTGCAGGATGTTGCCATACAGTTTGGGTTACGAGTGGATGGGCAACCATTGACAGGTTCACTATAGTATGACTGGAAGAATGTTTGTGAAGAGCTTTTACGCGTTTTACTAGATGATCTGAAATGATCAAGATTAAGTATCCTCTGGTTGGTGTCCCAGTTTCTAGAATTACCTCCCGATGCTGACGACATCAACGTACGTAGGTATGCACGAGCATACATCATGCAGCTTATTGGAGGATTTTTGTTCGCTGATAAGTCAAATACTCTAGTACATCTCATGTTCCTCCTACTACTGTTTGATTTCGAGCATGTTGGTACGTATTCGTAGGGTGGTGAATGTCTTGCATAGTTGTATAGAGAACTTTTTCGGGCTACTAATGCACAAGCGTTGGAAATAGTGGGGCCACTGATACTATACAAGTGTGGGCTTAGATTTCCAATTATAGCACCACAAGTCCAGTTACAGGCCCCAATCATCGTTCACTAAGTGCTAGGTATTATTTCATTTATATATTTATTTCGTTATCATTTTATGTAAGAATATAAATTAATTATATTTTAAGAATATAAATTAATTGTATTTTTTTTACAATTTTAGATGGAGTGGTGTATTAGCTGCCTCTGAATAGTCAGCAAATATATTGCTCGTGTACCAAAAAATATTTGACAGATTGATGCACAATCAGGTAAAAAATATATATATAAATGAATATAAAACATTTTGGATGTATACTTATCTTTTTTTTTTTTTTTTTGGTTAGATTATTTAGACGCCATACACACAACAGATTTGGTCATCCTTACCTGATTACTATCGTGATGGTGAAGACATCTGGTTGACCGTTAGCCCTCTTATATGCTTCCATGTAGTAGAGTGACATCATCCAGATCATGTGTTGAGACAGTTCAGTCTGCGACAAACGATACCTTCGTTGTCCTATACACTCTCAGCACTACACTAGATCGATTTAAGAGGTATGCACGACCAAGACTGGCATCGAATCCACGCGGAATATATATCCTACTGGCATGGACGACATGATCATTGTGCACAGGAAAAATTAACAAATGGGTCAGCTGTATCATATGACTACTTTTCCTGGTATAATTCAATCACGAGGCGATTTATCACACCTGGCGGCACTTACTATTAGCGCATGGTAAAAGATTTAAAATCAGACATTTTCCATATACATTTTAAAAAAATCGAATACAAATAGATTCTTATTGGAGTCTTTTTAAATATAAAAAAATATTTACACTTTATAACAAAAAATTTCGAAAGTATAACACTTTTAGAACTTTTTGCTATAAAGTGTAAATATTTTTTAGATTTTTCTATTTATAAGATTTTCTCTTCTTATTATATTGTCGTCTATCATATTCCAATGATATAATCCTAATAAAAAACGAGCACAATTACATATGAACTCAATATATCTCGAGAGTGGCAGAGGCAAGAATTATATATAGAGGTACTACATGTACAAGTCTACAAAACAATTCTATAAATTATTGTAAAAAAAAAAAATCATAATTTCATATATTAACTAATTTATTACATTGCAATTGGCCTCTAGAGTTTTTATGTTTTGAAATCGATCATGACTTTTGTTTCTTGTTTGAATAGGTAGCAACATAAACAAAATGCAACATCTTCTGAAATGCTATATTCTAACCAATTAAAATATTCACTTAATCAAACTCTATTAAATCGTCTCAACTTTGTACCAAAATTCTTAAGTAAGAAGTATGATTTCGAGGCTAACAATGACCTTTTAGTAACTATGTTATACGAACTTGATCTCAAATATTATAATTATAATAATAAATTTTGGTTCTTAGACCAAGATCTACAAGTAGTTTTTCTAGATTGATTTTGTATAACATCAATCAGAATCCAAAATATTTTTCTTTTTTGAGGACAATATCTCTACAATCTCTAATGTTGTTTTTCTTTTATAATTTCTCTCCATATTAATTTTGAATTAACTCTACAAATAATAAGAATATTACATTCCATTTATATAGATTTAAAGACATAAAAACTTAAAGTCTAAGAAGATTTTAAAACTTACTTGCTGAGTTTGTATATCTAAACGAGTGACGGCAAATAATCCTCTCGCATGAACTCTGAAATTAATTTTAGAAATTTGTACGAGTAAATTTGAATATAACATAACATGGAAACAAACAAAAATACATAAAGTATAATGTGAATATAAAATTTATGTGCAACAAATGAACGATACCCTTTTAATGGAATAATCTTGAGATTGAAAAGTGAATTTCTAAAAGAATGAAAAAAATTTATAAACTGCCTAGTCCTATATGTATGTATATATTATTTGATTATTTATTATAGAAAAGGTACATTATTATATTCTAAATGTGATCTACATTCCTTTATTATCCTTTATATGAGTTGGGCTTTAAAAACCCATTAGAGATGAAAAATCTAGATAAGAACTCATACAAAATCTAAAATAAAATATTGCAAGTAATAAGAGTTAAACCCCTATCCATAGCCAAACTAACAACACTACACACCAACAAGCTAGCACCAATCTTATTACTTAATTTGAACTTATATATATGTATATATTACTTTATAATTTATATTAAAAATACAAAAGACAGGTAAATTGAGGGGACATGTGCCCCTAGCCCCTCATGGCTCCACCCATGTGTGTCGATTAAGAAGTATGTGACTTAATTTCCTTGTCTCCATTATACTAAAAAAATGTACTTTATGTTTTTTAATATCATTCTAGTCTTCGTACTTTGAAGTTTGTTTGATGTTAATCTATAGACTTTAAAATATCTAAATTTAGTCCTCATATTTTCAAGGAGTAAGTCCAAGAATAATGTAATTTTTTAAAATAATGACAAAATTAAGTTACTTGGGAAAACTTTTCTAAAAATAAAGTGGTTGAAGAAACAAATTTTAGAAATAAGATTAAAGGCCAAACTATTGACAAAGATATGGTAGTGATGGTATTGAGGCAAAGATAAGGGACTAGCTTGAAATATAAGAGACTACCATAATTTTGTCATTTCTTTCCTTTCAACCCTATTTTTGTCAATAAATATTAAAATAACATCATTTTTTAAAAAAAAAAAAAAAAAATCTACTTTCAAGAAATCTTAAATTTTAGAAATAAGATTAAAGGCCAAACTATTGACAAATATATGGTAGTGATGGTATTGAAACAAAGATAAGGGACTAGCTTGAAACATAAGAGACTACCATAATTTTGTCATTTCTTTCCTTTCAATCCTATTTTTGTCAATAAATATTAAAATAACATCATTTTTTTAAAAAAAAAATTCTACTTTCGAGAAACCTTAAATTTAAGTGTAATTGCAATTTGTAGCATTTTTAGGAATAATAATCTAAGTGTATAACATCATTTAAAAAATTTGCAAATATAGACAAGTCTATCAGAAATAGACTTCTATATCTGCTAATACTTTGGGTCTAATGTCTATATTTACAACTGTCCCTAAATTTAATCCTTATAGCTTATTATTGTTGAATTTTTTTTTTTTTTAAGAAAATGATTTATTAGGTTTTTTTTATTGTAAATGTATTCGCATCCTATATTTCATTGCATAGTCAATTTTGATAAAGATTATATCTGAATGATTAAACTTAATATTTATTAAAAATATAATAATTTAAATTATACGTCGAAAACTTATAAACTAAAATTGAATAAGGTTGAAAGTATATGGACAAAAATGATATTTTGTTTGTTTATTTATTTATTTTTTATCCAAGGAAAGACTCTAGAAGAAACCAACATAACTCAATCTCCTTCAACGAGCTGCTGAAGTACAGTAAAAAGGGAAAGAATCTCACCATGACATATCACATGACGCACTATCCACGTGCTAGCTCATGGTTTCACTATCATTGTAATGTTATTAAATAAATAATTAAATGTTAGACTTCCTTTTAATTGACTGAGAAAAAATGTTTATAAAAGAATTCATTTTTATTAAATAGTTTTTGATAAAAATTAATTAAAATATATTTGAAATGTATTTTGAATGGTTGTCAAATACTTTAATTTTTTTCAAGTTGTCAAATACTTTAATTTCTTTCAAAATGACATGTTTTTTAAATTAGACACTTGAAAAATTATTCAAATACACTGTTCACACGAAGTTTCTAGAGAAACTTATTTCGTGAAGTTGAACTTTTCTTTGATTCTCTCTTAGTTGAATGTGTATGCTTGACTTGAGGAAGCGGAACGCGTGATGTTATTAAAGTTGAAATCTTAAAAGAATCTTTGTATTTCCAAAGGATTTAAGTATAGTATGATTGTTAGGAGAGTTCTCTCTAGTAGAGTGTAAAATTTATATCTCTTTTAAATGAAGAGAATTTCTCCATTTATAAAGCTCTCATGTGGCTTCGTGAACTTGGGCTTGCTTGGTCCATTGAACTGGTCCCTAGGCCCAATTAATTGAATTTGAGTTTTATTTAACATTATGGTTAATTTAAAACTATTTTTTGGCTCAATTGAACTTTAGCCCAAATAATAATAATAAATTTGATCGAATTAATTTTATTCAATCCAATGGTCATGATAAAAACACGTGGCATCATCGGGATTTACCATTTTATGTATTCAATTTCAATTCAGTACACATGTCAACTTTTAATAAGTCTCAAATTCAATTATTTGTAATTTTGTCATCAATTTGGTAAATGACGTGATAACTCGTCATTAGTCCAAAATTTCTCCTTAAAAAAACATCCATTTTCAAGATTTATACACAATGTATAGGTGGATAAATCTCGAAGATAAAGTTGGAATCAAAATACAAGTTACTTGCTCTTGATTTTGACTATATATGATGTGTCAATTTAATCAAACTCTAAATTTAGCACATAAACTTTATTAAAATTTTATATTCTTGACACTGTAATTATGTCAACTTATCAAAACATGCATTTAGGTCAAAGTTTTTATTCCATTTCTTGATATAAATTTTTATTTGAATTTAAGTAGAATTTATGCTTTACATAATTGAAATTGAATTTTAGTGCAAAATTGAACATCTACCCAAGATACTCGGCTTGAATTTTGAATAGAATTTAAAAATGAAATTTGAATTTCATTCGATTTTGCTTTGGGATAAATTTTGGATTATGCCAAAATTTTGATATGAGATAAAATTGAGATATTATCCACAATTTAGTCTAACTTGAGGATAAAAGCTTAGACTTGAATAATCTGAATTTTGGATAAAATTTGGAATATGACCAAATTTTAATTTAAAACAAATTTGAAGTCTAAACCACCATTTGCTTTGGTTAGAGTATAAGAGCCTAAATTTTGACAATTTGAATTTGGGATAAAATTTGAAATACAACCAAATTTTAATTTGAAATAAATTTCAAATGTAATCATGTTGGTTTGTATGTCCTAAAACTCGTAGTTTGTAAAATTAAACATATTCTATTTGTAATAAATAAGTTATTGAGGTTTATTCAATAAGATTTTTATTGAATATGTAAATTGCACTTGTAAAAACTAAGATCCATGACTATTACATGAGTACTTGGACTTTATGTGGAGACATAAGAGTGGATCAAGTTCGAGTAGATAGCCAAAACAGTCCATAGTATACGGATAAGGCTGGGTACTTTATTTTGGAAACACTATCGGATGCAGCCTACTTTGTATTTAGTACAAACGATGTGATTCTGAATCATTCATTTGGAGATATGTGAGTGGATGCATCCTATGCAAAATGTTTGTATAAGATCAGACCGAGAAATAAATCACTCTTACTTTTTAACGTTGTTTACTATTTAAGACTAACTATTTCAAAGTGATGACCTAGGTATGACCTTAATTCTGGGCTAACTATAAACTTCTGTTTATTGGGGATTATCCTTAGATTTGCATGGTTGTGAAGGAACTCGTTTTGAAGGAGATCCTTGAGCAGAAGCGGATCGTCCAAATTCCATTAATTTGAAAACTAAATTTACAGTAAACATACAAGATATACATTCACAAACAAGAAAAAAAGGTTCAAGAGATATCACCTTTGAGAAATTTGCTTCATGTAATTCCCTCAAACAGTCACGAACATTGTAACCTCTTGAAGACCTTCTTCAAGAACTTCTTGAACCAAATAGAGACATAACTACAATGAGTCTTTGGTATTCTCAGGATGAGAACCCAGGAATGGTGAACTCTAACTATTTTGGCTAGGAGGAATTGTTTGAGTTTGGAGGAAGAAGAAGAACGTTTTTGCAAAAAACTCAATCGTACCGCAATGTGTTGAATCGTGTAGGAAAAAGAAGAAAACCTTTTTCTTTTATTCCTTTTGCCACAAAAACCAATAACCACCCACTAAGGTGGTTGAAGAGAAAAGAACGAAATTATTATTCAAAATAATAAAATATATAAATAAATATGATAATGTATTTATCATATTATATTTATATTAAACTATATGTTATATCAAATATAACATATAACCTATAGTTTTTTAAGGAACTCTGATTAAAAATCCAGTGAGCGAAAGCGAATCGTTCCAAATCCCATTGAGAAAAAACACAAACAATTACAGTCCAACGGAATAGATTATGCATAAACAATAAATTACAACATGCTTCTTTAAATGAACATACAAGGGATAAAGTATGCAAACTTTTGAAGAACCTTTCTTCAAGTATCCTTCGATCATTCAGCAACTCGTTCAATAGCACGAACTCGAACGCAACGATTAGAACTCGATCTCAACGAACAACAAGATGAACCTCGATCACAGTCGAGTTCAATTCGATTCTCGAACCTCAAACCGAACTAGAACACCACCACAAGAATTACTTTGGTATTCTCGGCGTGAAAATCCAGGAATTGTGGGCTCTGTGTGACTTTGGATAAAGGAATGAAGGAAATAGACGATCGAGTAATTGTAAGATGGATGAAGTCTATTGTATAGACTTACAATTCGATCATTTAGTAAGAAGAAGCCTATCGTATAGACTTACTACTTGATCGTGTAGCAACGAGTAAATGAGTAACTATCATATAGTAAACTCGAAACTCGATCATGTATGCTCTCTATGCTATCGTTTAGGAAAACACTTTTACTTGATAGCCTTTTTTGTGAGATCAATCCGAGTGAATGCAATTTTGAAAAACCATTTTCCTTTTATCTCACAGTTACCATAAAACTTCCAATAACTTCTCACTCAATTTGGTTATTAAAGAAAAATAATAATTAATTATCATATAATTAATATGTTATAAATAAATATAATAACCACCTTATCATATTATATTTTAACCTATAGTTTTAATATTTCATCATATCAAACATATAAACCATAGTTCTTTTTCTATTTTTTGGTATTTAATATAAATCATATTTATATTAATTCCTCCAATGATAATGTATAAAATACATCATATTAATTATATCACATATAATTGAATTTCCTCTTGTTAATTTGAATATTTCAAACTAACCCAAAATCTGATTTTCAACTTGAACCCATTGAGCTACCAAGGGGACCTTATGGACCTGCAGCTTGAAGCTCCAACAGTACGTGAATAACTGATTAAACTCTTTAATCACGAGATCTACTATTCGTTAACTGTTGGTCACTCCACTAAAGACCGACAGCTTCACTCTTCACATTACAAATATATTTCTATGTCCATATAACCAATTAAAAGTGTGATGACCCTTCACAAATCCCTCGTAAGTACAACTGGGCCAATTCACCATTTTGCCCCGTGTAGTTACATCTAACTCCTTAAGTACCATCGATTCCTCTAATGAATAATAAGTCATAGTCCTACTATGACTAAGTTCTTTCGGGCCAGGAGAGGGTGTGGCCACTATGTTCAAGACCCAGAATCAGCCTTTAAGGGAGCAATTTATCTACTTACCCCTACTTCGAGGAACGAGTGAATTCTGTCTTGTGTAGCTAAGTTCTCAACTCCCCAATCAGACGAATCCCCAAAATAGTAGGCTTGTTGAGTTGGCAATCTGGCCACTCTCACCCATACAAATCAAAGGACCGCCGCCCTCATAGGTAAGAATTCCTAACTCACTCAGGATTAAGGTCATGTCATCTATGGTCATTCTAGTAAAATGTAAGTCTCAATTATCAATGGTTTATAAAAAGAGACTAACCATTTCGTGGTCCGGTCTTATACAAACTCTTTATATAGGATGCCTCCACTCGCATGTCTTCACATGTATGGTCAGGATTAGACCATTTGTAGCACTTTACAACACTTGTAACATCTACAAAACGAGTCTTATCCGTAGTGTCATCAAAATTAGGTATCCCTTATTTATCCATCTACTACAGACCATTTAGGTTATTACTTAAGGCATGATTCACTTGTATGTCTCCACATACATGCTTAAGTTACATGAAATAACCACGAATTTTAGTTTATTGGATTGAGTGAAAACTTATAAAATAACATTTATTTTATTAATAACAATATGTTTACAGAGTGATTACAACTTACGAGACTACCAGAAGAATTAGGACACTAATCCCAACAATCTCCCACTTGTCCTAAAGCCTCGAAAGACTAATGTACAATACAAAATAGTACAAAATACAATAAACTAGGGCATACTCTATACCTCTTTATCATCTCCCACTTACCCTAGACAATGTGCCACATATCCCGTAGACCCAGACTCTTCAGATGACCCCCGAACACTTTAGTTGTGAGACCCTTTATAAACGGATCAGCAACGTTGTGCTCCGACGCGATCTTCTTGACAATCACATCACCGCGATGCACAATCTTCCTGATCAAATGATACTTCCGTTCGATGTGCTTGCCTCTTTGGCGACTTCGAGGTTCCTTAGAATTTGCCAAAGCCCCACTATTATCAAAATAGAGTGTGATTGGCAAAGAAATATTTGGAACAACTTCCAAATCGGTAAGGAACTTCCTAAGCCAAACAACCTCTTTAGTAGCTTTACAAGCGGCTACGTATTCGGCTTCCATAGTGGAGTCTACAATGCATCCCTCCTTGATGCTTTGCCAAACTATAACCCCTCCATTCAGAGTGAACATTGACCCGGATGTCGATTTTCGAGAATCTCTATCAGTCTGAAAGTCAGAGTCTTTGTATCCTGTAAGGATAAAATCTTTATCTCCATACACGAGCATATAATCCATCGTTCTCCAAATATACTTGAGGATCGTTTTGATCGTCGTCCAGTGATCTAATCCTGGAGTGGACTGATATCGACTGACAATCCCTACTGCATTGCAAATGTCAGGTTAGTGCATAACATTACATACATAAGCCTACCAACAGCCGATGCATAGGGAATCCGTCTCATTTCCTCAACCTCTTGAGGTGTCTTAGGACATAGTTCCTTAGACAAAACAATTCCATGCTTAAAAGGTAATAAACCTCTCTTAGAATTCTACATCGAGTACCTGATCAACATCTTGTCAATATATAATGCCTGAGACAAGGTCAACCTTTTGTTCTTACGATCCCTAGAACAAACTGCGCCTCTTCCAAATCTTTCATTTGGAATTGGGCGGCTAGCCATTTCTTAATGTCAGTCAGAAAATCTACATCATTCTCAATGAGTAGGATATCATCCACATACAGCACAAGGAAAGCTACTGAGGTGTTAATGATTTTCTTGTAAACACAAGGCTCATCAACATTCTGATCAAAGCCAAATGATTTGATCACACTATCAAATCTAATGTTCCAAGATCTAGATGCTTGTTTCAATCCATAAATGGACCTATTAAGCTTGCAAACTTTTTGCTCTTGATCTGGATCAATGAACCCTTCTGGTTAAGCTATGTAGATGGTCGTCTCAAGATTACCATTCAAAAAGACAATCTTGATGTCCATTTTTCATATCTCATAATCATAAAATGTGGCTATAGACAGGAGAATCCTGATAGACTTTAACATGACAACAGGTGAGAAAGTTTCCTCATAGTTCACTCCCTCGACCTAGGTATAACCTTTTTCCACAAGCCTAGCCTTAAAAGTCTATACTTTTCCATCTACACCTCTTTTTCTCTTGTAGATCCACTTACAACCGATAGGTTTTACCCCATCAAGCTGATCCACAAGTTCCCAGACGGAATTGAACTACATAGACTCCATTTCCTGATTCATGGCTTTAATCCACTCATCTTTGTAAATATCCTCCATTGCTTGCTTATAAGACAATGGGTCCTCAACTCCATCATCAGATATGATGTTTTGGGCTTCTGTTAAACCCATGCAACATTCATTAGGTTTGTAACTCTCCCACTACGTCGAGGTAGTCTTAACTCTTGAGATGGTTGACTAGATGAACGAACATCAACAACTCTTTTTTATCTATCAGTCTGTTCAACAACTCTTGTTGAACTATTAGTAGTCTCATTAAAAATCTCATATAAACAAGCTTACTTCGTGGCTTATGATCCCTGATGTGGTCTTCTTCCAAGAAGATAGCATTTATCGATACAAACACCTTATTTTCACTTGGATCATAAAAGTATCCACCTCTCGTTTCTTTCGAGTAGCCTACAAAGAGGCAAACTTTCGAACGAGGTTCCAACTTTTTAGGGTTAGCCACAAGCACGTAGGCTGGACGTCCCCAAATCCTGAAGTAGCGTAAACTACCTTTACGGTGTCACACTCCATTCCAGATTTCCCTTCTAACCTAGAACGAAGCATGAAGACGTTAAACATCACTTCTCTCTATGACATCTAACATCCCAACTCTTAACATATCTTGTACTCAAGATCAAACCCAGACTTCCAAACCCATTTCACAAAATAATCTATGTCCATTGACAAAGTTTAGGAATTTGACTCAGTTTAAATCACAATACTGTTTAAATAAATTACATACCAGCAATAAGGATTATTTTGAACAAAACCTCCCATGACATGTAACTCACAAGTTTTAGCTATTCTGGAATACTCTCAAATACATGCACATGCACAAATAATACAACAGGTGATTAACAACACTAGTGGCATTTGACTGCTCAGCAGGCACCAGGAACTTGTCGCTACCAGAGGATGGGGAAAAACATAAAACATGGAAAATATGAGCTAAAGCCCAGTGAGTGGTAGTTTAATATAAACATAAGTTATTTCTTTCTAAATCATCAATAAAGTTTATCAAATCATTTAGTAAACCATTCAAAGATTCAACAGCATCTCAAACACGTGCTAGTGAAAAAAAGTGGCATGATCAACTCTCATAAGCACATTATAAAGCATTCAATCGTTATCAAAAAACCACACCAACTCTGTACCCAAATACTCATTTACAACGGCGGGTTACTCCAGACAAAGAATGTCCCCCGCGGTGTAAACCAAATCACAAGGTCATACGTGCACGCAGAGCTACCTCAAGGCTAAGCATAAATACACACCACAGGCCCAGGTTACTCTGGATTCCCCGGTATACTTTGGCCACATCTCACCCTGGTGGTAGCCCCCTAATAGCTTGGGTGGTGCTACAAACACAGGTTCCTCTGGACTTCTCAGTATACTCTGGCCACATCTGACCCTGGTAGCCCCCTGGTTGCCTAAGCGATGCTACTGAAACACATTCAAGTAGCACAAGAAAATAACCATCTCTCGGGTACAAGAATTAGTAGTTTGAAACCATTTTTACAAACATTCAGCATTTTTAAATTCAACATCAAGAGGTTTTCATATAAAACCATACAAGTCACAATTGTGTAAACTCTGGTTCCAAACTACATTTTGATAAATCAAGATCGTATAAAACCATCGAGAGTTTAGAAATCATGATTTAAACATTTTTGAAATATCAGTCAAGTAAAGCAGATCACGCCATCACATTTCATAAATCATAACATACTATAATATATAATTAGTTTCTATATCAAAAC
This sequence comes from Benincasa hispida, assembly GCF_009727055.1. Lineage (NCBI taxonomy): Eukaryota > Viridiplantae > Streptophyta > Magnoliopsida > Cucurbitales > Cucurbitaceae > Benincasa > Benincasa hispida. Next base: position 25,048,743 of record NC_052355.1, on the reverse strand, counting down.
ATTCGAAAGTAAACCACTCACGGTTAACCAGCTCCTCCTCATAATTTTGGTTTCTCCATCTCCCGTTTATCCTGAAATTATATTGATAATCCTCTAGTTATCCTTCACATGACCATAATCCAATTATTTGAAAATTAATCTTCAAGTATAACGAATTTCACTTAAACTTTTTGCCAATCCCTAATTTGATCCAAGGTAGACTTTACTTTGTAATTTGGTCCTTCAATTGCTCTAAAATTAACTCAAGACCTTAAAATTAATCTTCAATAAGAACCAATTCTATTCCAATTATCCTTAATTTTTCTCATTAACCGTAATTAGGCTTTACTTCAAATTAATCCCCTTAATCAACTTTATAGTTGACTTAGGATCCCAATTTCTTCTAATTTCAGGTTTAAGGTAATATAACAATACCAATTGGATCCCGAATTATGCTTGAGAACACCTCAATTAACCTAAAATTTATTTTTCAGCTTTTAATGACAAACAATAGATGACAGACAGAAGTCAAATAGGAAAGTCAACTCTTTTTTCAACCTCTAGCTCAGAAATTTCTAGATTTGGCCTCTGTTTTGCGGTGAGTATTTTAGACTTAAATTCATCATTTTCCAGCCATTTCAAGCTTAATTAGCCTATATAAACCTTTTACCCATCCTCTTAGTTAACTTACCTCAAAGTGTGGACGTCCGAATTGCCCTATAACTCCCGAAATCGATCAATCTTTTCACGATGCCCCTATTTTTCCGTCGAGAAGTTGCAAAACTTTTAGAGCTTAAAATCAGAAATTCAAGCCAATAACGATCAAATAAAATACCATAGAACTCTAGAAGAACACCTTTAAATTTGGAGCTTCAAATTAGCCTCTAACTCCACGAATTTGCTAAAAACCCGAGCATTCTCTGTTTTTGCGATAACTCTAGCGCCACTTTTTTTTTTCGTTTTCCTTACTTCTTCGGCCAAATTTCTTCAAATCAAGTCTCCTACAAGCTTCTTCTTTAATTTTCTTTCATTCTGCCCAATTTTCATTCACAAGAACGGCCCTAATTCGAAAACAACTTTTTCCTCTTCTTCGTCGACCAAACTAAAAAAAATTCGAAATTCCTTTTTTCTCTTCGTTTTCCAACTTCAATTTTCGGTTTAATACGTGCTCAGATGATTAATCCTTAACTTCAAAGTCATCCAATGAGAAATTTCAATAGAAAGCACCTCAATTTTTCCAAAATCTCTCAAATTCTCTTCTTTTTTTTCCTCTTCCTCTCAGTTCTCATAATTTTCCCTTAATTTCCTTTAATTTTCAGTACATTTATGTCCAATAAGTCTTAAACAAGCCAAATTTATCTTTAAAACTCAAAAATTACAAAAATTTCACCACTTTTCTAATTGTTGACTTTTTTACGTTGACTTTGACTATTTGATTGTTGACTTTTACAATTGACTTTGACCTGTCCCGAGCATGCCAAGTTTATCATTGAATTTATTTTACATGCTTAACTGGGTTCGTTAGCCTTAAATTATTCCTCAAATCCTTATTTCCTCTTCCTAAGTGAAACAAACGTCAATCCAAATATTTTTATTTTTAATTATAAATCTTAACAGAGATCCACATCAAACATTATCTCAAGTCTCCAAGTTCAATCTCAACTATGTGCTTCCTAATATCCCAAGAAAGAGTAGAAGAAGAGAGGGCTTACATACGGCCTCTCCATAACTCAAAAGGTGTTTCCGAAATACTCTTTGAAGGAATATTGTTCAAAATGTAAATTGCAGTCTCCACTGCATATCCCCAAAATGAGTCTGGAAGATGAGCATAACTCATCATAGACCGAACTATGTCCAACAAGGTTCTGTTTCTCCTTTCTGATACACCATTCTGCTAAGGTGTACCTGGGGCCAGTTGGGACGTGATTCCATGTTCTATTATATAGTTATGGAATTCTAAGTCCATATACTCTCCTCCACAATCAGACTGTAGTGTTTTTATCTTTTTATCTAACAAGTTTTCAACTTCAGTCTTATACTCCTTGAACTTTTCAAGAGCGTCAGACTTATGTTGCATTAGGTATAGATACTCATATATTGAATAATCATCTATGAAAGAGATGAAAGATTCATACCCACCTCTTGCTCTTATACTCATCGGTTCACAGAGGTCTGAATGTATAAGCTCCAAGGTTTCCTTGGCTCTGTAACCCTTTCCAATAAAAATTCATTTGGTCATTTTGCCTTCAAGGCATGATTCACATACCGACAAAGAGTTTTCTTCAAAACCATTTAGAAATCCACATTTCACAAACTTCTCAATCCTATTGAGATTGATGTGACCTAACCTTAGATGCCAAAGATGGGTATTTTCCTTAGGAGAAACTCTTGGTCTTTTCGCAGTTGTTGCTGTTTTGAACATTTTAGTACTAAGCAAGGCTTTTATGACTAACGGCCTTAGTACATACAAGTTATTTTCCATTGAACCAAAACCAATCTTCATACCATTCTTAAAAATAAACATCTTATTCTCAGAAAAGGAGATGGACTAACTTTGTTCAATCAGACAAGAAACTGAGATTAAGTTCCTCTTGATATAAGGAACTACATACACATTATTCAGTAATAGATATCGTTTCTTGTCAAAAAATAACTTAAGCCTGCCTACAACAACAACTAAAACGACCTCACAAGTTTCGACTCTAAGAGTCAACTCTCCAACCTCCAACTTTTTCCAGGAACTAAATCCTTGATAGGAAGTACTTATGTGGTTAGTAGCATATGAATCAAGTATCCAGGCAGAATCATCATTCTCTACCAAACACGTCTCCAAGATAAATAAATCACATTTATCATCTTTAGACTTCTTCCTCTTCTAGAGAGTAGTGGGATCAATATCATAACCTATATAAGCTCCAAGTTCCATTTTAGAGAACAATTCTCGTCAATGAACTTCATCTGAGTCAGCAACAATTGATTTCTCTTTTAGTCCCTTGACATTCAAAAAAGATTGGAGGTTATATTGGGAACTGATACTACTGGTTTCTTTGTCATCAATCCATTTTCGCTCAAAAATTGAGAACTTACATTCAAACAATTCTTGCAACGAGTCCATGATCTCACGTGCAATGACCATGTTCTCAACCCTCTTGGCCAATGCATCATGTATGCTAGTAAAAATGTGAAGTCGGACCATCGAATTAGCCTTCATCCATACCTCATATTCATTACAAACATTTCATGTTGCATCAGGGTTTGAGACTTGAGGACACTCCTCAACCATGACAATATCGAGGTCGTTTACCACGAAATATGTTTTAATAGACTCTTTCCAATGTATGAAATCGGTCAAATTAGAAAAGACAACTAACGAAAATCAAGCATTGACATGTTGTTGAAAAAATAAACATATTGATCTAAGTTAGATTTTTGGAAATTACTCTTTAAAAAAAATCCAATCTTGTTTAGCAAAAACTAAATGAACCTCATAACACATCTAGTTTTATAATGATGCTTTAGTGGTTTAGAACAAAAGCCACCGAAGGGTAATCAATTTATCCCTCCTCTAAATTGAGACACTCTCAACCAATCATTACACCAAAACAAGTCTTGTTCCTTTAACGACTAGTCATCATTGATTTGGTCAAGAAATCATTAACTTGCATAACAATTTCCCGTAAGTGTGACCCTTCATTTTAGGTCCTAGAGTTCTGCCCCAAGCAGCCAATCTGAAGGAAAAAAATCCGATTGGGGCAAAAACTAAATGACCCTATCCATTTCTAGAGTTTGCCTTGATATTGACCAACCGCACAAACAATCCAAAGGAGAACGCTCCCAAGGTGCCACGAGGTCGTGTAAGAAGATCTCATAGTGCAAAACAATGAAGGAGACCGCAGGACATGTTGACACTCATCCTTCTCCCACTTACTATAAATACTCTCTTCGTTCACCTAGATATTGACTCATGCAAACACCATTCGAAGGGGAACGCTCCCAGGGTGCCACAAGGCCGAGCATGAATCCCACGACGTGAACATTAAGGGAGAAAATATGAGTGGAATTGACATATAATATATATATATATCTTTCTCCCACTGAGTGTTTTAAGAACCTAGGGTTTAGTTTACTTAGAAAAACACTACTAATTATTTTTACTAAGTGACTATTTAGGTTTGCCCAAAAGTAACGCTTACTTTGAAAGTTAAACAACTTTTGATCGTCATTCATTAAACACTTTAACGAATTCTAATCAACTGTTGCACGCTTGTAGCAAATCTATCTAATTCACCTTTCTAGGTAGGTTCCCTAGTAGGGGTGTTTTGTTTCCGTCAGCTTAAATACCCCAGCCTAACCAGAACCCGCCTTAGATAAAAGGTCCCTTATAGATAGGTTTATTACAAATTTAATCGTTTATTCAAACCAATTTAATCCTATTAAACCGATTTAAAATATTAAACTTAGGTTTCTAATCTCATTAGACCCATGAACTTAGGTCTATCTCAATCAAATTTTAAAACCCTTTTAAAACATGATTTTACCTAACTTCGCATGCAACTCTTGGTTATTGATTTTAATTCTAATTCCATAGTTATAACTCTTATGAAAAATGAAACAATAAAAATCAACCACAATGTGAAGCTAGACATCCAAAAGGCATTCATAACTCTTATAAATAAACCTAAGTGTTATGCTCCATGCATTGTTCATTCATTACTACTTTTATATAACTCTTATATAACAAAGTAATGAACCAAACATACATGCTCCCATACCCTTATACTATCACTTATAATATAAAGATGATGCATGAATATGCTTAATGCATGCATAAATATAACTTTTATATTATATGATGCACGAGCATGCTTTAATGCAATATAATCATGCAATATACTATATGATATCACTTATAATATAAAGATGATGCATGAATAAATTCATAATCTAAGGTGGGTTTTAAATCTATATGTCATACATTATAGGATATAAACTAACATACATCTCATGTATATTAAAAAAAATGATGGACAGGGATAATATGCCTCAAAATCCAAAATAAAACTAACTATTACATAGAACATTGAGTCAATCGGTTCAAACAGGCGAATCGGGTCTTGAACCGTCCGCGCAAAGCCTTGTCTCTTTTATCGTGTAACAGCTCCTTGTGATCATCTAGTAACACTGAGCGCGTAACCACGATCGTGTAGCATGGATCGAGTGCCTTTGACTATGCGATGAAACATGAAGGTCACGCGATCGTGCAACGCACAACGAACAATGCATGCCTAAACGATCGAGTAGATGACAACTATGCAATGAAGCATGATCGTCTAAACGATCGAGGAGCAAGCGTCAAGTATATTATAACAGGTGATCGAGTAGCTAGTGACTATGCGATGAAGCATGCTAGACTACACGATCATTTAGTGCGCGCGCCTACCATGCGACGAGTATAATATACTATATGAGATCGTTTACCCCAAGCGTCTACGCGATCGAGCAGCTAACACAACATGATAGAGTAAATGCTTTAATCGTTTAACATCAGCCATGTGATCGTTTAGTAATTACTACACGATTGAGTAGAACTTTTCTACACGATCGTTTAGTCAAATTTAAACGATCGTTTAGCCTGGGCTACACAATGCAACGAACCTTTGGTCTTCTTCCTCGACGAGCACAACATCTCCATGCATCTTGAAGCCTCATCACGAACGACTAAAAAAACTCCAAACATTTTGAATACAGACTCAATTGCTTGTTAGTTATATCTAAAAACACAGAGACCCTTATAAATTAACACTTTGTAAACATAAAGAAAGCTTTAAACAGAGGCAATCATCTCGTAAACATCCATCAACACATCCACAAACACATTTAACTCTTAAACGCATTGTGGAACACTTAAAACCCATCATGACTGTAAAGGAAGTTCAATACAGCAATGGAATTTGGAATATTGTAACAACCTTGCTCTGATACCAATTGAAGGAACTTTTATTAGAGAATCAGTGAGCGGTAGCGGATCATTCCAAATCCCATTGATAAAGAACACAAACAATTACAGTCCAACGGAACAAATTATGCATAAACAATAAATTACAACATGCTTCTTTAAATGAACAGATAAGGGATAAAGTATTCAAACCTTTGAAGAACCTTTCTTCAAGTATCTTTCGATCATTCAGTAACTCGTTCAATAGCACGAACTCGAACGCAACGGTCAGAACTCGATCTCAACAAACGACAAGATGAACCTCGATCACAGTCGAGTTCAATTCGATTCTTGAACCTCAAACCGAACTAGAACACCACCACAAGAATTACCTTGGTAATCTCGACGTGAAAATCTAGGAGTTGTGGGCTCTATGTGACTTTGGATAAAGGAATGAAGAAGGTAGACGATCGAGTAAGTGTGAGATGGATGAAGTCTATTGTATAGACTTACAATTCGATCGTTTAGTAAGAAAAAACCTATCGTATAGACTTACTACTCGATCGTGTAACAACGAGTAAATGAGTAACTATCATATAGTAAACTCGAAACTCGATCATGTATGCTCTCTATGCTATCATTTAGTAAAACACTTTTACTTGATAGTCTTTTTTGTGAGATCAATCCGAGTGAATGCATCAACCTTTGAATTTTGAAAAACCATTTTCCTTTTATCTCACAGTTACCATAAAACTTCCAATAACCTCTCACTCAATTCGGTTGTTAAAGAAAAAGAATAATTAATTATCATATAATTAATATGTTATAAATAAATATAATAACCACATTATCATATTATATTTTAACCTACAGTTTTAATATTTTATCATATCAAACATATAAACCATAGTTCTTTTTCTATTTTTTGGTATTTAATATAAATCATATTTATATTAATTCATCCAATGATAATGTATAAAATACATCATATCAATTATATCACATATAATTAAATTTCCTCTTGTTAATTTGAACACTTCAAACTAACCCAAATTCTGATTCTCGAATTGAACCCATTAAGCTACCAAGGGGACCTTATGGAACTATAGCTTGAAGCTCCAACGGTACGTGAATAACTTATTAAACTCTTTAATTACGAAATCCACCATTTGTTAACTGTTGGTCACTCCACTAAAGGCCGACAGCTGCACTCTTCGCACTACAGATATATTTCTGTGTCCATATAACCAATCAATAGTGTGATGACCCTTCAAAAATCGGTCGTAAATACAACTAGGCCAATTCACCATTTTTCCCCGTGTAGTTACATCTAACTCCTTAAATACCACTGATTCCTTTAATGAACAATAAGTCATAGTCCTACTATGCTTAAGTCTTCTCGGGCTAAGAGAGGGTGTAACCACTATGTTCAAGACCCGGAATCAGTCCTTAAGGGAGTAGTTTATCTACTTACCCCTGCTTTGGAAAAGGAGTGAATTCCATCTTGTGTAGCTGAGTTCATAGCTCCCCAATCAGACGAATCCCTAAAATGGTAGGCTAAGGTATCCTTTCTTTATCCATCTACTACAGACCATTTAGGTTATTACTTAAGGCATGATCCACTTGTATGTCTCCACATACATGCTTAAGTTACATAAAATAACCACGAATCTTAGTTTATTGGATTGAGTAAAAGCTTATAAAATAACACTTATTTTATTTTGTTTACAGAGTGTTTACAAACTATGAGACTACCAGTAGAATTAGGACACTAATCCCAACAGTTTTAATATTGTATCATATACAATATAAACTATAGTTTCCTTTCTCTATTTTATGGCATTTAATATAAATCATATTTATATTAAATTTAACAACTGTGAATCATATTCATAAATAATATATTTGAATATCATTCAAATATTTATTTCTTCCAATAAAACTATAATGTATCAAATACATTATGACAATTATATCACATATAATTGAAAAGTTCAATTATATCATATATAATAAAATTCCTCTTATTAATTTGAAAAATTCAAATTAACCCAAAAATTGATTCTCAACTAAATCCTTTTGCGCTATCGATGGGACCTTATGGACCTATAGCTTGAATCTCCAGCAATACGTGAATAAATAATTAAACTTTTTAATTACATTATCCACCATCCATTAACTGTTGGACACTCCACTATAGACAAATAGCTGCACTCTTCGCACTATAGATATTTTTTTTTTGTTCCTTAAAAAATTGCTCGTAAGTACAACTAGGCCAAATTACCATTTTGCCCCTGTAGTTACATCTAACTTCTTAAATACCACTGATCCCTCTAATGAACAATAGATCATAGTCCTACTATGACGAAATCTCTCTCGAGCCAGGAAAAGGTGTGGCGCCACATTGTTCAAGACTCGGAATCAGCCCTTAGGGGAGCAACTTATCTACTTACCACTGCTTTTGGGAATGAATGAATTTCATCTTGTGTTATTGTGTTCCCAACTCCCCATTCAGACGAATCCCCAAAATGGTAGGCTTGTTGAGTTGACGATCTGGCCACTCTAACCTATAAAAATCAAAGGACCACCTTCATAGGCAAGAGTTCATAACTCACTCAGGATTCAGGTCATGTTACTTATGGTCATCCTGGTGAAATGCAAGTCTCTATTATGAACAGTGTTATATAATAAGACTAAACATTTCGTGGTCTGGTATTATACAAACTCCTTTGTATAAAATATCCCCACTCACATTTCTAATACATGAATGATCAGATCAAATGATTTGTAGTACTTTACAACAATTGTAACACCTACAAAGCGGGCCATACTCGTAGTATCACCACGATAAGGTACCCTATCTTATTCATATACTATAGACCATTTAGGTTATCACTTAAACATGATCCACCTGTATGTCTCCACATACATGTTTAAGTTACAACGATGACCTTGGATGTAGTTTATTGGTTTGTGGTTAATGCAACTAAAATATCACATATTTTATAGACAAAGTGAATAAAATATCTTATATTATTATTCACATAAAAGTTTGTTCATACAATGTTTACAAATTATAGGACCCTACGAGATTTAGGGCATTAGCCCCAATAGGTTGAAGATTGACTCAACAACACCGACTCAATAAGCCTCCCATTTCAGGGATAAGGCTTGGTATATAGCTGAGGACATAGGGTGCAAGACGAAATTCACTCTTACCCGCTTTTAGGGATAGTAGAGAGGTTGTTCCCTTAAATGCTGACATCGGGTCTTGAACAAGAAGTCTCACGCTCTTATTAACTCGAGAAGGACTCGATTTGGTGATTTGATCACAAACCAATTGTTCATTAGAGGATCAATGGGACTTAAGAAGCAAGATGTAATCTCGGGGGTAAAACAACTTTTGACCCAACCGTTATTACAAACAACCCGTGAATGGTCGACTGACTGATTATGGTTAAATCAAGTGAACAAAAATATATCTACAGTGAGGGGAGTGCAACTACTAGGCTTTAGTGGAGTGACCCGGTAGGTAACGAATGTTGGTTAATTCAAGAGTTTAGCCAATCAATCTCAGATCGTTGGAGCCCATGATTTGTAGGTTCATTATGTCCCTCTACTAGCTCACAAACGGATTAAACCTTAGAATAGTGTGATGAATCAATTTGAAACATTCAAATTTGAATTAAGGGAATCGATGATTATATACGATATAATGACACGTTTAATTATCGAATTAAACGAAATTGGAGAATTGAATAATATTTAAATTTGATTTAAATATTAAATGCATGAATATAGATTCATGATTGTGGAATTGGTGATTTAATAATTTAATATTTGATATTAAATTATTTTAATTAATTAAATTGTTTAATTAATTATTTGAATTAATTTTATTTAAAATTTATTTTTGGAATTTTATGAAAAATTCAAATATTTAAATCAATTTTGTTTTAATTTGTTTTTTTGGAAAATAAAATTAAAATTGAATTTTGCTAAGAATTCAATAAAATTAATTCAATTTAAAATTTGAAAATTTCAAAAATAGACTAAGTGGATTTTTCCCACTTAGTCCACCAAGATCTCCACACAAATTAATTCAATTCAATGTTGGGATGAAGTATTGCAACACTATTCATCCCAACCCAAAATGTGCGCATACAACCCAATCAGTGATTCAAGTGAATCGGTTTGGCCGGTTCGGGTCTCGGAGGTCCGGTTCAGCCTGGTTTTGGTCGGTTAAATCCCTTTTTGGAACCTTAGAAGTCTGATACGGGTGGCTCAGGTCGGTTCGGGTCGGTTCGTGCTATCCAGAGGCTGGTTGAAGCTCTTTTTAATTATTATTGTAATAATTTAGGTTGTTTGCTTGCTTAGGATGCCAAAACTGGTCCATATCAGTGTGTGTTTAATTATTTATGCATTATAATGTATGTTGTAATTAAATAAATCTTGTATGTGCATATAGTATGCCATGTAAATTTAAAATCCCACCATAGGAAGCACGTAACAATTATTGAAAGTATATTATAAATGGTTGTAATATATAGTATGCATGTGTTAGGATTTCATGTTTAATATAAAGTGTTATATTAAATGTTGAAATGCTTGGTGTATGTTATGGATTGGAAGTGTGTCTATTTTTTTTATAAAGTGTTATAAAATGAATTAGACATTTAAAATCTATAACAAAGATAAGACGCATGCTAACCTAGGGTTAACAAATAACAACTTGTTTTGATAGTTAAAATATGTCGTTATCTTGTAAAACTTTGGTTACAAACTCAATTAGTCTATAATCATATCTAAAGCTAGAGGTACTTAAGTTGACGGTTTACGGAACACCTCCTATCTGGGGATTATAGTTGAATTATTGAGCGTTGTTAACTCGATTTTATGAGCATGCATGAGCGGTTTGAGATTTTAAAATATGTTTATCATGTAGACATCGTACGTTAAATCCAAATATAAACGTTATACTTGAAAAATCACTTAAACTTAGGTTGTTTTATTAGACGGAATATACCTAAGTAAATATTTACCCGAAAACAATTAGAAAAGTTAAATGGGAGGTTAATAACATATACGATATGTTGTTCTTAGCTCTCATGTCTCTAAGAGTTCACACCATAAGATTCATGCTCGGCTTCGTGTCACCCTAGGAATGACCTCTATTCGGAAAGTATTTGCATGGGTCAATAGCAAGGTGAATAGAGAAAGTAGTTGATAACTGGTAGAAATGCCAGTTATTATAAGCCTTTTATTTAGAATCATGAGGGCTAATAAGTAGAAAACGCGGTGATAATACTTAGAATTTGTGAAAAATTGAGTTTTGCGTCAATTAGCACCTAAATCCTCACTGACCCCAATATTATGCGTTATTCCATGCCAAAATGTCTATTTTTGTAGCTATCGCAGGAATCAAACACATGCATTTGAAATAAGTAATCACAAAGACAAACGCATGCGCTGAAGCCAGGCGATCGTAAAGACAAACGCATTTTCAACTGTTGAGGTGTACCCGGCGTTGAGAGTTGGAAAACGATTCCATGTTCTATCAAATAGTCCTAGAATGCGAAGTCCAAAAACTCTCCACCTCGATCTGATCGAAGTGTTTTAATCCGTCTATCCAATGCATTTTCAACTTCAGCCTTGAATTCTTTGAACTTTTCAAAGGATTCAGACTTCCGTTGCAAAAGATAAACATACTCGTACCTGGAGTAATCATCAGTAAAACTGATAAAATACTCATAGCCATCCTGGGCTCATACATTCATATGACCACAAAAGTCAGAATATACTAATTCAAGAAGCTCTTTGGCTCTAAAACATTTTCCAGTAAAAGGTCGTTTAGTCATCTTACCCTCAAGGCAAGATTCACACACAAGTAAAGAATTATCTTCTAACTCACTTAAAAGTCCATTCTTCACCAATCTCTCAATCCTATTGAGATTGATGTGCCCTAAACGTATATGCCAAAGTTGGGCATTTTCTTTTGGAGAAATTCGTTGACATTTTGATTGAGTTACAGCAGTTCTAAACATTTCAGTATTATGAAGGGAATTAATGGCTAACGACCTTAGCACATATAAATTTGATTCCAGATTTGCTGTGCAAATAAAGACACCATCTTTATGAATAAACACTTTACTCAAATTGAAAGAAATAGTGTATTTACATTTCAATAAGCACTTTACAGAAATAAGGTTCCCTTTTAGTTCAGGAACAATATATACATCATTTAAAATAAGAAACCTATTCTGTAAAGCTAACTGGAGTCCTCCCACTGCCACAGCTGAGACGACGTGCCCGGTGCCTACTCGCATCGTCATCTCACCAGCCTCCAGCTATCGCCAAGATCTAATCCCCTGAAAAGAAGAACAAACATGATTAGTGGCGCCTGAATCAATTATCTAGGAAAAATCATCATTCTCCACTAAACAAGTTTCAAGCACTAGTAAATCACATTTACCTTTATCTGCCTTGGTCTTAGCCTTGGCTGCTTTCTTCTCCTTCAAATACCAAGGACAGTTCTTCTTCTAGTGTCCATCTTGGTTGCAATGGAAACACTTTCCCTTAGCAACTGGTGGACGCCTCCTCGGGGTGACAGGCGATGGGTTAGCAGGTGCCTTCTCTCTTCCCTTACTACCCTTTTTCTTCTTCCCTTTTGCAGAGTTAGAAGTAGAAGGTGCAGACTTCATTCCTGAGGTCGAACCTCTATGGAACGTCCTGGAGAATGAAGCAACATTTGCCTCACCCTTCTGCCTCTCCTTACTTTTCAGTAAAGATTGGTATGTCTGCAACTCATTGAAGAGAGTTGTAAGGTTATACTTCACTTTGTTAAGAATCACATTACTAACAAAGTGCAAGAAGCTCTCCGACAAAAAATGCAGGATTATGCTAACCTAGCTGCTCTCATCGATGGTAGACCCATTCAACTCCGGCACATTGAAGTGGACCATCATGTTTAGCACATGTACACGAACAGAGGTGTCTTCTTGTATTTTGGAGTTGAATATATTTTTAAGAGCCTTATGCATAAGTTGTTCATACGGTTATCCAAACATCCCCCGCAGGGGAACTCCATGATCTCAGAATTGAGACAATAGGCTCATGCTTCTTGGCCAAGACGTTAGAAAGACTTGCCAAGATATAGGCTCGGGCCTTCTCATTCGCCCTTGTCCATCACTCGTATGCCTCTCGAACATTTTGAGCGGCATTTGGAGCTGGAATAGAAGGACAAGCCTCCGTGAGAGCGAACATGAGATCCTCGATGATTAGGATCATCGTGATCATATGTTTCCATATTGAAAAATTGTCGCCAGTCAATTTTTTGGTGCTTAACAATGCTAACGTGTCTGATGCCATTTTTGAAAATGTTGCTGAAAATACGAACAAAACTTTATTAGATTTGCTAAACCACTTTTAAACCAATTTATTTTGCAAAATAGTTTCAAGTACCCTAAGCAATAGACTTCTATTTTGCAATGATGCCCCAGTGAGTCAGGACAAACGCCACTGGTGGGGTGATCAGTTGCCCCTTCACTGGGATGAGACATTCTCAACCATTAGGCAGAACCAACTCTTGGAACTGAACCTAACAGCCACCATTTTTCAGTCCAGAATTGTTAACCTTTAACTATTCCGCGTAAGTGTAACCCCTCGCTTACGAGCCAGAGTCCTGCCCTAATGCGCTTACCGTAGGGAAAAAATAGATTAGGACAAGAGACTAAGTTACCTTATCCTCTTACAGGAGATCAAATAAAGAAACGCGCAAAACTGCCATCCTTTAGGGGACACTCCCAGGGTGCCTCGAGGTGATGTGTAGTAACGTTATTCAACCTAACGAGGGAGACCGAGGGATATGTTGTCACACTTCCCGCACCCACTTACTATGAACATTCTCTCCATCCACCTTGATTTTGACCTACCCAAACACCATCGGCGTGTGCCGCGAGGCTGAGGATAGATCTCACGGTGTGGACTATTTAGGAGAAACATGAAAGGTTTAAGTGAAGCATCTTATGCCCCAAGTACCTTCCACTGAATTTCTGCCTAAGGATTCATTAACCTAGAAAATCCGGCTACTGATTTTAGTCTAAGTCATCTTGTTAAACTCTGCTCATAAATAACGTTTGTCTATAAAATATAAACAAGTTCAAGTAGTCACATTTAAACACTTTAATGAACTGTCGTTAACTTGTATGCATGCATCAAATCTATCTAATTTACCTTTCCAGGTAAGTTCCCAGGTAGGGGTGTTACGTTTCCATCAACTTAAATACCCCAGCCTAGACAGAACCCGCCTTAGACAAAAGGTCTCTTATAGATAAATTTGCTACATTTTAATCTTTTATTAGCTAATTTAATCCTATTAAACTGATTAAAAGATTAAAGCCTTAGGGTTGCTAATCATATTAGAATCATGATCTTAGGTCTATGTGATCCAAGTTTTAAACATTTTAAAACATGAATTAAACCTAAGTGAGCATGCATTTCTTTCTTATTTCTTTTAGTTCTAATTTCTCTTTAACTCTTAAAAGAAACAACTAAAAAACATTGCGCATAACAAGCCGTTTATAACAATCATAAAGTAACCTATGTGTCATGCTTCATGCAATGTCCGGTCATTACTATATAACTTTTATATTTCGCATAATAACCAAGCAAACATACTAACATTCACCCTTATACTATAATAATTATAATATAAAGATGATGCATGTCAATGCTTTTTATGCATGCATAAATATAACTCTTATATTATATGATGCATGAGCATGCTCTTACATAATTAAAATCATGCTTCTCTAAATTATAACAATTACAATAAAGAGATGATGAATGATCAATGCGTAACCTAAGGTGGGATTTACTATATGTGCAAACCATATGACATATAAAACATACATCGCATGTATTAATGGACCGGGATGTGCCTTTACACAACCGGAATGAAAAAACTCTATCTATTACATTTTTCATCAAGCAAATCGATTCACAGGCGAACTGGGTCTTGAACCGCCAGGAGGTTTTCATCATGTAGCAAACTCTAGCAGGTAGACGATTGTTCAGCGTGCACTAGACGATAGTAACAGAAGCAAACAATCGCGTAGACGACGACGAGGCTGCGAAGCCTGATCGTCCATGCGATCGTGTAGCGTGACGATAGGTAAATTATTTACCTTAAGTTACTAAGCGATCATTTAGTCAGATACTAAGCGATGAAGCTTGCTGACCTAAACGATCGTCTAAATCGCTTTAAACAATATGCGAGCATCTGAAGGTTTAATCGATGAGTGCAACTTGGTAAACGATTTACCTTCCGATGCTAAGCGATCGTTTAGTCAGTTACTAAGCGATGAAGCTTGTTGCGATCGTCTTGATCACACGCACATTAAACGATACTCAGCGATCACGTGCCCGATCGTCTTTCCGATACGACTAACGCTTGATCGCATACCCCATCGTTCAATGATGCATTCAACCACGATCGTATAGTCCTTCATCTTCATGATGCGATGGACAGCGATCGTATAAAAATTTTTCTGCACGCTGCAATCAACCCTAGATTATCTCCGTCCTCGAAGAGCCGCAACCTTTGCCCAGAACTTCGACGAACGACTCAAGACTTCAAACACTTTGAATACAGACTCGATTATGATTATATATGCCAAAAATGCAGGGGCCTTTACATACAATCATAAATGTAAAAGGAATTTAAACAGACAGAGGCAATTCATCCCGAAAACATCCATTAATCCGGCACATCCACAACAGAATTAACATTTAAAATAGCGTAGAAATGCACCCATCATGAATGTATATGTTATTTCGTTGCAACAAATGAAATCGGAGTATCAGAAACTTGGCTCTGATACCAATTGAAGGATCTCAATACAAGAGTTCCATGAACGGGCTTAGATCGCTCCGATTTCACAGTGATCGGAATATAAACGATATACATTCTATACTAATAGTTATGCATAATAAATTTATCAACAGCATGCTCAGAGTACGATAAAATACAGAGAAAGTGGTTCACAACAGCGAGAAACTCCACTGATTTACTAGCACCCAACGAATCTCTCGACTATTACTGCATAATCTGAACGTACACGAACAAGGATTCGGGGACAAAACCACCACCAGGGAAACCTAGGTATCCTCGACGTCAAAAACCCAAAGTGTGGGCTCTAGTGAGTTTGGTAGAGGACGGAGGAGAACACGTCGTGTAGACGATAAACAAGTAGGAGATGAAACACTGCTATCATATAGCGTAAGTGCTTATCGCATAGAGGAGCTACACGATCGTGTAGGATTTGCTGAACGATCGTTTAGGAAAAGTATATGATCGTCTTGCTAAATCGGCACACTATAAGATCGTTTAGAGAAGCTATCCAATCATCTAGGCGACAGTGTGCGATCATTTAGGCACGAGGTATACGATTGTTTAGCTGGAGAACGCTATCGCATAGGCTCTCAAGCGATCGTTTTGAAATACCAATGCACGTTTCATGAATTCTTTTGGACACAGGCGAAATCGAATGCACAATTGATTTTCTCAAATGAAAACGATTTTCATTTCTTTATCCACCGGTTACCATAACCATCGCACCCCACTTCCCACGTCCGAACGTGGACAATTAGTTAATTATCATATAATTAATTAATTAATTAATTAATTAATATAATCATATTATATTTATATTCTATAGTTGGATATCACATATCTACTATAGTATTTTCTCCTCTACTTGATATAAATCATATTTATATCTAATTTCCTCCAAATTAATGTATCTCATACATTTAGCCAATTATATCATATATAATTGAATTTCCTCTTGTCAATTTGAACATTTCAAATTAACCCAAACACTAGTTCTCGACTTTATCTAAGCTACCCAGGTGACCTAATGGACCTGTGGCTCGAAGCTCCAACAGTACGTGAATAGCTGACTAAACTCTTTAGACACAAGATTCACCATCCGTTAACTGTTAGTGATTCCACTAAAGACCAACAGTTCAACTCTTCTTACCTCAAATATATTTTTGTGTCCATCGGATATAACCAATCATGAGTACGATGACCCTTCACAGATGCTCGTAAGTACAGTTGAGCCAATTTACCGTTTTGCCCATGTTGTTACATCTCACTCCTTAAGTACCACTGATTCCTCTAATGAACAATATAACATAGTCCAAATATGTGTGAACACCTCTTGGACCAGAAGAAGGTGTGTGGCGCCACATTGTTCAAGCCCCGGAATCAGCCCTTAAAGGAGCCATCTATCTACTTACCCCTTTCTCGGGGAAGGAGTGAATTCCATCTTGTGTAGTTGAGTTTCCAACTCCCAAATCAGACGTATCCCCAAAATGATAGGTTTGAATCGGCGACTTTTGGCCACTCGCACCCCTACAAATCAAAGAACCGCCCTCAATAACAGGAGTTTCCAACTCACTCAGAATTGAGGTCATGTTTACCCATGGTCATCCTAGTGAAGTGAAGTCTCTATCATGAACGGTGTTATATAACGAGACATTAACACTTCGTGGCCAGGTCTTATACAAACTCTTTGTATAGGACACCCCCGCCCGCATGTCTCCAACACGAATGATCAGGATCAAATCATCTGTGGCAAGTCACAATACTTGTGACCATTCCACAAAGCAGGTCGTGTCTGTAGCATTACCAGGATAAGGTTTCCCTCCTATATCCATATACTACAGACCATTTTGATTATCACTCAAGACATGATCCACTTGTATGTCACCACATATATGCTTGAGTCACATACAGATAACCAGAAATTTTATGTTTATTGGTTTGTGGTAAAAAAAATAAAATAAATACCGAGCAAAACAACAAGATGTGAAGTAAATATCATATATTAACAACACAAGTGTTTGTACATACTGTTTACAAACTACAGGATACAAGACTTTAGGGCATCAACCCCAACAGAATGTTAAAGCACAAGGAAGGTATGAATATTTCATCAGCTTTATTAATGATTATTCTAGATATGGATACATTTACCTAATGCATCATAAGTTTGAAACCATTGAAAAGTTCAAGGAATATAAGACATAGATTGAGAACCAATTAGGTAAAAATATTAAAACACTTTGATCATATCGAGGTGGCGAGTATATAGACTTAAAATCCAGGACTATTTGATAGAACATGGAATTCAAATTGAACTCAAAGCACTCAGTTCACCTCAACAAAATGAGGTAGCGAAAAGAAGAAATAGAACCATGTTGGACATGATTCGTTTGATTATGAGTTATGCTCAGTTGCCTAACTCTATTTGGGAATATGCAGTAGAGATTGTTGTGTATATTTTGAACATGGTTCCCTCGAAAAGTGTTTCAGAAACACCATACAAGTTATGGAGTGGACGTAAAGGTAGTTTACGTCACTTCAGGATTTAGGGATGCCCAACACATGTGTTGGTACAAAACCCAAAGAAATTGAAATGTCGTTTAAAAGTATGCCTATTTATAGGATACCCCAAAGAGACAAAAGGTGGTCTATTCTATGATCCTCAGGAAGATAAAGTATTTGTATCGAAAAATGCAACCTTTTTCGAGGAAGACCACATAAAGAATAATCAACCTTGCAGTAAACTAGTATAAAATGAAATATCCACAGAAGCAATAGACAAGTCAACAAAAGTTGTTGACCAAGCTGGTCCTTCAACAAGAGTTATTGCTAAAACTGGTACTTCACATCCTTCTCAAGAATTGAGTGCCTCGACGTAGTGGCAAGATTCTTCAACAGCCTGACCGTTATATGGGTTTCACAGAAACTCAGATCGTCATACCTGATGATGGCTTAAAGGATCCATTAACTTTTAAATAGGCAATGAAAGATGTGGTAGAGATGGATAAAAGCCATGAACCTCGAAAGTCTATGTACTTCAATTCAGTCTGGAAACTTGTAGATCAACTAGAAGGGGTAAAATCTATTGATTGCAAATGGATCTACAATAGAAAAAGATACCGAGCTAGTAAGGTATAGACCTACAAAGCTAGACTCGTGACAAAAGGGTTCACCCAAAAAGAAGGGGTGGACTATGACTTCTCTCTAGTTATCATGATCAAGTCTATTAGAATACTCTTATCCATTGTTGCTTTTTATGATTATGAAGTATGGCAAATGGATATCAAGACAACCTTTTTGAATGGCTATCTTGAAGAGAGTATCTATATGTTTCAATCAGAGGGGTTTATAGAGCAAGGTCAAGAGAAAAAAGTTTGCAAGCTTAAAAGATCCATCTATGGGTTGAAACAAGTATCTCGATCCTGGAATAGGAGATTTGACACTATGATCAAGTATTATGGCTTTGAACAGAACATTGACAACCTTGTATTTATGAGAAGATTTTCAACAAGACTGTAGCTTTTTTGGTTTTATATGTTGATGATATTCTACTCATTGGAAATGAAGTAAAATTCCTAGCTGACGTTAAGAGATGGCTAGCTTCGCAATTCCAAATGAAGGATTTGGGAGATGAACAATATGTTCTTGGAATCTAAATAGTTCGAAATCACAAAAATAGAATGCTAGCGTATCTAAGGCATCTTATATAGAAAATATATTGTCTAGGTATAAAATGTAAAATTCCAAGGGAGGTATGTTACCTTTCAGACATGAAATTCATTTATCTAAGGAAAAATGTCCTAGGAAACTTCAAAAAGTTGAGGTTATGAAACGAATTCCTTATGCATTAGTAGTGGGAAGTTTGATGTATGTCATGTTGTGCACATGTCTCGACACATACGGTGTAGTTGGAATAGTCAGTAGATATCAATCCAATCCTGGGTATGATCATTGGATTGCTATTAAGAACATTCTCAAGTATCTTTGAAACGATGGACTATATGCTCGTGTATGGTGCTAAGAATCTGATTCTTATAGGATACATTGATTCTGAATTTCAGACCGATGTAGATTCGAGAAAATCAACTTCGGGATCAGTATTCACTATGAATGGAGGAGTATAAAGCAAAGTTGTATTTCTGACTCCACCATGGAAGCAGAGTATGTAACTGCATGTGAAGTAGTCGGTAGTATGACTTAGAAAGTTCTTGACCGACTTGGAAGTGGTTCCAAATATTCATCTGTCAATCATCTTCTATTGTGATAATAGTGGAGTAGTTGCAAATTCCAAAGAACCAATAAGCCATAAACGTGGAAAGCACATCGAGCGCAAACACCATCTCATCAATGAGATAGTACACCGAGGAGACGTGATTGTCACACAAATAGCCTCAAAAGACAATTTAGTTGATCCTTTTACAAAGTCCCTCTCGACTAAAGTGTTTGAGAGTCACCTAGTAGGACTAGGACTATGAGATAGATAAATCTATGACAAGTAGGAGAATTCATGGGTATCTGATACCCTAATTTATTGTATTTATTCTCTCATACTTAATATTGTATATATTTGTATATATATGTAAACCCACTGGAGTTTTAGTCCAAGTGGGAGTTTGTTAGGCTGTATATCCTAAAACTCGCAGTTTATAAAATTTAACATATTTTATTTGCAATAAAGAAGTTGTTGAGGTTTATTCAATAATGAATATGTAAATTGCACTTGTAAAAACTAAATCCAATAAACTAAGATCCATGGCTATTACATGAGTACTTGGACTTTATGTGGAGACATAAGAGTGGATCAAGTTTGAGTAGATAGCCAAAACGGTCTATAGTATACGGATAAGGCTATGTACCTTATTTTGGAAACACTATCAGATGCAGCTCACTTTGTATTTAGTAAAAACGATGTGATCCTGAATCGTTCATATAGAGACATGCAAGTGGAGGCTTCCTATGTAAAGATTTTATATAAGATTGGATCGAGAAATAAGTCACTCTTACTTTTTAGCGCTATTTACTGTTTAAGACTCAATATTTCAAAGTGATGATCTAGGTAACTTAACCTTAATTTTGAGCTAACTATGAACTCTTATTTATTCGAGATTATCCTTAGATTTGCATGGATGGGGGTTGGCTCAACAGCACTGGCTCAATAAGCCCCCATTTCAGGAGTAAGATCGGGTAGATAAGTGAGGAGATAGGGTGTAAGACGGAATTCACTCCTACCCGCTTTTAGGGATAGTAGAAAGATTGTTCCCTTAAATGCTGACTTCGGGTCTTGAATAAGGAGTCTCACCCTCTCATTAGCTCGAGAGGGACTCGATTTAGTGATTGGATCACAAACCAATTGTTCATTAGAGGATCAATGGGACTTAAGGAGCAAGATGTAATCTCGAGGGTAAAACAACTTTTGACCCAGCCGTTATTACAAACAACTTGTGAATGGTCAACTGACTGATTATGGTTAAATCAAGTGGACAGAAATATATCTACAGTGAGGGGAGTGCAACTACTGGGCTTTAGCGGAGTGACCTGGTAGGTAACGAATGTTGGTTAATTCAAGAGTTTAGTCAGTTAATCTCATATTGTTGGAGCCCATGATTTATAGGTCCATAATGTCCCCCTACTAGCTCACAAATGGATTAAACCTGAGAATAGCGTGATGAGTCAATTTAAAACGTTCAAATTCGAATTAAGGGAATCAGTGATTATATACAACATAATTACACATTTAATTATCGAATTAAACTGAATTAAAGAATTGAATAATATTTAAATTTGATTTAATGTTAAATGAATGATATGGATACATGATTGTGGAATTGGTGATTTAATAATTTAATATTAGATATTAAATTATTTTAATTAATTAAATTATTTGAATTAATTTTATTTAAAATTTATTTTTTGAATTTTATGAAACTTCAAATATTTAAATCAATTTTGTTTTAATTTATTTCTTTGGAAAATTAAATTAAGATTGAATTTTGTTAAAAAATCAATAAAATTAATTCAATTTAAAATTTTAAAAAATCTGAAAAATAGACGAAGTGGGTTTTTCCCACTTAGTCCACCAAGATCTCCACACAAATTAATTCAATTCAACGTTGGGATGAAGCGTCGCAGTGCTGTTCATCCCAGTTCAAAATGTGCGTGCGCGACCCCTTCGTTGGTTCAAGTGAACCGGTTTGGCCGTTTCGGGTTTTGGCGGTCTGATTCAGCCCGATTTTGGTCGGTTCAACCCTTTTTTGGAGCCTTGGAGGTCCAATTCGGGTGGTTCATGTGGTCCAGAGTCTGTTTGAAGCTATTTTAATTATTATTGTAATAATTTAGGTTGTTTGCTTGCTTAGGATGCCAAAACTGGTCCATATTAGTGTGTGTTTAATTATTTATGCATTATGAATGTATGTTATAATTAAATAAATCTTGTATGTGCATATAGTATGTCATGTAGATTTAAAATCCCACCATCAAAACTTGAATTTGATGAAGTATCGACAAATCCTTCGAACTTGAATTTGAAGAAGCATCGACAAATTTTTTCAACTTGATTTTGAAGAAGTGTTAATGAAAGCATCAATGGAGCCTTTGGCATGCTCGATTTGACTTTCTAATCAGGCGATTGTGGGTTCGATGTAGATTTAATGCGAAGTGTGGTCAGTTTCAAGAGTTAGGGAGACTTCTGATTGTTGGAAGAATTCTCTTTAGATCCTCTATTTATAAAGTTTTCTATTGGGCTTTGTGGGCTTGGTTGGTCTATAGACCTGGCCCTTAGGGCCAATTAATTAGATTTAGGCCTAATTTGGTATTTGGGCCAAATTAAGCCTAATGTTTGGGCTCAAATGGACTTTAGCCCAAATTTTAATATCAAATTGGAACAAATTAATTTTATTCAATGGTCATGGTGAAAACAAGTGGCATCATCAAAATTTGCCCATTTATATCTTCAATATCCATTTGGGACACGTGTCAATTTTAATCGCTCTCCAAATTTGATGATTTGCAATTTTGTCATAAATTTGGGAAATGACAGGACAATCGTGAGTGATTCAAAATTTCTCATTCAACACACATCTTTATTAAAAAAAAAAAAGTCAACTTTGGACTCCAAATTCATCAGTAATTATTAATTTAAATTTCAAACATGAAATGAAGTTAGGCTTTACACTTTTTAAACTAGTAGTTTTAACGAGTTCAATTTTTATTAAGTTATCCAGTAATTTTAGAAGGGAAAAAACCAATGTAAAATCTTTGTAATTCGATAACTTCAACAAAATCTAGCTTCGCACAAAAATAAATTAATTAATGCATGAATTAATTATTAAATAATTTTTCTAAAATTCATAAATCTCGACAAAAAAAAATTATAATGTCGTTTTTCTCAACAATAAAAAAAAATTATAAAATTTATATTGTATCTAATTTTCATAAGAGAAAAAATAACGATATTTGGAGCGAGAATTCATTAAATGGTTAAAATTGCAACTATTTTTTTTCCGAGTTTAATGTTGAAATTATAACACAGAAATATGATTAAGATCAACCGATATTTGGAGTATTTAGATACAACTCAACAAATGTAGAAGTCAAAAATGACTTTTTCCCCCTATAACTCGTTTCTAGCATTTTACAAAATAAATTAATTTCTTGGGAGAAAAAAGATAATTTACATGTATATAATGGATAATCCGATTATCCAAATTAATCTATGAACTTTAAAAACATTAAAAATTAACCGATATATAACACACAAAATTTAAAATTTAAGGTTAGACATGAAATTCAATATTATATTCAATAAATTAGTTTTTTTTTCAAAAAAAAATAATAAATTTATAAACCTATCAAATACAAAATTGATCTTTTAAAAAAATGTGTAAAGCATAAAATTAAAAATTTTAAAATTTATTAAACACTTATAAATATTCAAGGAAAAATTGCACAAAAAACTATTTTAAAAGTCGAAAATGGTAAATGACCCAAATTTTGAGAAAATGTCAAATGATCCTTTGTTGGTATCATGATCAAGTGATTATAATATTGTCCTTACTTTCTTGCTTTCTTGATTTTTTTTTCTTTCTTCTCCATGGTGCTTTTTTTTTTTCTTTTTCCTATTCCCTTCTCCCTCTCTTTTATTCTTCTCCTACGTCTTCTTTTTCTCCGACTTCTTTTTCTCTTTGCATCTTCTTCTTCTTCTCCAAAACGTTAAGTTCACACGAGCAGCTTTGACGCGACCAACTTCAGTAAATAAGAGCAAGAGCACAAGAGAGGAGTATTTTTGTGAGTGAGGAAAGGAAGAGCGAAACCGATGAGAGCAAGACCGACGAGAGAAATACCAGCAAGAAGGAGACTGTCGTGAGCGAGTGTTAAAAATAGAATTGATTATATTTAGTTCCTTGTTGCTAGTCTTTATGGTTGCTATTCTTTGTGCTAGTTTTGTGCTATTTGTTTTGGGTGGTTAGTTTATTATTTATGGTGTACTTTAAACCTATATAAGGCCTAATTTGAATGAAATTCATGTACTAGAGTTTTATATCACTTCCTCTCCGTTTTTTTCTATCAGTGGTATCAGAGCCCAGTTGTGGCATCTTTTTCTTAGCCATTAAACCAACTCTCATTCTTTTGTCTTCTACAATAGCTAGCAAGCATAGACAATGGCCTTAGACAACTATGTGCAACCAGCAATTCCCCGCTTTGATGGTCATTATGATCATTGGAGCATGTTGATGGAGAATTTCGTATGGTCCAAAGAGTACTGGACCATTGTTGAAGTAGGAGTGAATGAACCTGCTGGAGTTGTCTTGTCAGAAGCTGACCAAAAGAAGCTAGAGGAACGAAAATTGAAGGATCTCAAGGTAAAGAATATTTATTCCAAGCCATTAATCGTGCCATCTTGGAGACCATTTTCTAAAAGGATACATGCAAGCAAATTTGGGACTCCATGAAGAAAAAGTATCAAAGCACAACGAGGGTGAAAAGATAGCAGCTCCAAGCTCTTTGCAAAGAATTCGAGATTCTTAAAATGAAGCAAGGTGAGTCCATGGATGGGTATTTCTCACGAACCTTGACTATAGCAAACAAGACACGTATCCATGGAGAAAAGATTGAAGATGTAGCTGTGGTTGAGAAGATTCTTCGGTCGATGGATTCTAAATTTGCATATGTGGTTTATTCAATTGAGGAATCAAAAGATATTGATACATTATCAATTGATGAATTACAAAGTTCTTTACTTGTGCATGAGCAGAGAATGACATCAAATATAGGTCCAACCAAAGAACAAGCTCTGAAAACTTCAACTGGTTGCAGCAATCATATGTGTAGTAACAAGTCTCTCTTTTCTTATTTGGATGAAAGTTATCATTCTACTGTGACATTTGGTGATAATTCTAAAGTAAATGTTGTGGGTAATCAAATTAAGACTAAAAAAGGCAATGTTGAAACCATATCAAATGTGTTTTATATTCCTGATTTGAGAAGCAATTTACTGAGTGTTGGACAGCTACAAGAGAAGGGTTATGACACAACTATCAAAGAAGGCGCCTATGAGATATATGATCCAAGAAGAGGATTGATAGCTCGTGTTGAAATGCCCTTGAACAGGTTGTTCCCACTCAAACTAGAAGGTTTGGAGTTATGTTTCAAGACTAATGTAGATCAAGACCCTACATGGTTTTGGCATTTGCGATATGCCCACTTAAATTTTAAAGGTTTGCAAGTTCTTTCTCAAAAGCAAATGGTGGCTGGCCTTCCCCAAATTTTTCCTCCCACAAAAGTATGTGAAGATTGTGTTGTTGGAAAACAACATCGTGAGAGCTTTTCAAAAGGCAAAGCATGGAGAGCACGAAAATCCCTAGAGTTTCATTCTGACATATGTGGCCCATTAAACCCAGTATCAAATGGGAAGAAAAAATATTTTATTTCTTTCATTGACGATTTTTCCAAAAAACTTGGGTTTATTTCTTGCAGGAAAAGTCTGAAGCATTCTCAATTTTCAAGAGCTTTAAAGCGGTAGTTGAAAATGAAATTGGGAGAAAAATTAAAACCCTTCGAACGAATCGTGGAGGAGAATACATGACACAAGAATTTGTAAATTTTTGTGCTCAGTATGGAATTCGGCGCCAGTTGACAACAGCCTACACACCTCAAAAAAATGGTGTTGTCGAAAGAAAAAACCATACTATCCTCAACATGGTTCAAAGTATGATTGCAAATGGGATAGTTCCAAAGAAATTCTGGCCAGAAGCAGTAAATTGAGGTGTTCATGTTTTGAATCGAAGTCCAACTTTTTCGGTGAAAAACATGATTCCTCAAGAAGCTTGGGATGGGCATCAACCATCAGTTGATCACTTTAAAGTATTCGGGTGCATTGCATATGCACACATTCCTGACGAGAAGAGAAGGAAGTTAGATGAAAAAGGTAAAAAATGTGTCTTTCTTGGCATTAGTGAGCAATCAAAGGCTTACAAACTGTTCAATCCAATCACAGGTAAAATTGTAATTAGCTGAGATGTTATATTTGATGAACTAAACACTTAGAATTGGACAGAAGATACTCTAGAGTAACAAACAGTACCTGTAAATTTTGAAGATAGTGATGAATCTTTGACATCTCAACTTGAAAATCCAATATCACAATCAGTTGAGCTTGAGGCTCCTGAGTCTCAAATAGGATGTGCAAGTTCTTCAAGGTCACAACGAGTTAGAAAGAGACCAACATGGATGGAAGATTACGAAGTTAGTGGTGATCTTTCTGATGAGGCATTTGTCCATTATGCTTTATTATCATAATGTGATCCATTAATTTTTTAAGAAGCTGTCAAAGATATAAAATGGAAGCAGACCATGGATGAAGAGATTAAGTCGATTGAGAAAAACAACACTTAGGAGCTATCATAACTTCCTAGAGGGCAAAAATCCATTGGTGTTAAATGGGTTTACAAGACGAAGCTGAATAAAGATGGCCAAGTAGACAAATACAAGGCTCGTCTTGTTGCAAAGGGGACAAGCAACAAATTGGCATTGACTACAATGAAGTTTTCACTCCGGTTGCAAGACATGATATGATTCAAATGGTGTTAGCATTGGCAGCACAAAGCAATTGGAAAATTCTTCAAATGGATGTGAAATCAACCTTTCTGCATGGCAACTTGAATGAAGAAGTTTACATAGATCAACCCCCTGGATATGTTCAACAGAGTAATGTAAGAAAGGTATATCGCTTGAAGAACGCTTTGTATGGATTGAAGCAAGCTCCTAGGGCTTGGTAAAGTCAAATTGAGGCCTACTTTATTAAAGTTGGATTTGAAAAATGTCCATATGAACATACTCTCTTTATTAAATTCCAACATCCAAACAAGATTTCGATAGTATGTTTGTATGTAGATGATTTGATTTACACAAGAAATAACTTGATTATGTTTGAAGAATTCAAGCAGTCCATGATGGCAGAGTTTGAAATGACAGATCTAGGGATGATGCATTATTTTCTCAACATTGAGGTAATACAATCAGTAGCGGGAATTTTCATCAATCAGAAGAAATATGCACTGGAGATCTTGGACAGGTTTCAAATGGAGAATTGCAACTCAGCCACAATTCCAGTTGAACCCAATTTGAAGCTCACAAAGGACCATGAAGGAAAGAAGGTCAATAGTACTCTCTATAAGCAAATGGTTGGAAGCTTGATGTACTTAACAGCTACAAGGCCTGATATTATGTATGCTGTAAGTTTAATTAGCAGGTTTATGGAATCTCCAACTGAGCTTCATCTCCTTGTTGCCAAAAGAATCTTACGTTACTTAAAAGGGACTCCTGGTCTTGGCATACTTTATCAAAAAGGAGAAAAACTAAACCTTGTTGGCTTTAGCCATAGTGATTATACAGGAGATTTAAATGATAGAAAAAGTACTTTAGGGTATGTCTTCATGCTTGGTTCAGGAGCTATCTCATGGTCTTCCAAGAAACAGTCAATTGTCACATTATCTACCATTGAAGTTGAACTTGTAGCAGCAACATCATGTGCATGTCAAGCCATTTGGTTGAGGAATATTCTTGAGAATTTGCATTATAAGCAAGAAGAAGCGTCTATCATTCATTGTGATAACACATCAACAATCAAGCTCTCAAGGAATCCTGTCTTGCATAGACGAAGCAAACACATTGATGTAAGATACCATTACTTGAGGAATCTTACAAATGATGGAATTATCAATCTAAGCTACTGTAAAAGTGAAGATCAAGTGGTAGATATTTTAACCAAGCCTCTCAAATTAGTAACATTTGTGAAGCTTCGAAGCTTACTTGGAGTGGTTTCCTCTTCTACTTTAAACTAAATACTAAATTGCATAGTTTTAGTTTAAGGGAAGGTGTTAAAAATAGAATTGATTATATTTAGTTCCTTGTTGTTAGTCTTTAGGGTTGCTATTCTTTGTGTTAGTCTTGTGCTATTTGTTTTGGGTGGTTAGTTTATTATTTATGGTGTACTTTGAGCCTATATAAGGCCTAATTGAAATGAGACTCATGTACTGGAATTTTATATCACTTCCTCTCTTTTACTAGTTCTCTCCATTTTTTTTCTATCAGTGAGATGGGCGAGAGGGGGGAAGAAAGAAAGAAAAAACTGGAAAAAGGATCATCAACGGCAAGATGGGCGAGACAAAGATGGCGAGATGGGCAAAACAAGCGAGACGAAGAACATTGTTCCATGGATGTTCGCAAGTGGATCATCAATGAGAGAGAGCGAGAGTAAGATCGAGAGTGAGATGCTCTTTCGCGTACGCACGAGTATATTTTGGTAATTTTATTCGAATTTGACGTTGTCATTCAACATGGATCATTTGATATTTTTTGCCCAAATTTTGGATCACCCATACAAATTTTCCAATATTCAAAAACTTAATAATAAACACAAAAACTTAATTTTCTCTAAAAAGAAAAAAAAAATACACAATATGTCAAAGCTACTAGATTATCCATTTAAGCACATATTTTGTTGATTCTATAAAGGGAATTTGATATGGGATCACAAAATTTAAATCTCTTAAAGCGATTAAAATTGGATATATATATGATAATGGAGTGATTAAGTTTGATGATCTTTTAAAAGATCATTTAAATTTTGGGTTGTTTTTAAATATAAAAAAATGAATCATGATATTTACAAAATATAGCAAAAATTTAGATCTATTAATGATAGATACTGATAGACACTGAAATATACTTCTACCAATGTCTATCAGTGACATTGATAGACACTGATAGAAGTTTATCAATGTCTATCCATGTCTATCAACATCTATCGATAGTTCTAAAATTTTTCTATATCTTGTAAATATTTTCAACAGTGTTACCTTTGAAATAATTTCCCTTAAATTTTTCTTATAACAATTTATTATTTATCCAAAAAAAATGAGCATAACTCAATTGAAATAGTATTTATAGTGATTCGATTCCTCCCACATATTTAATTTAATAACTTTGAAAAAAATATATTACTTGATATTAAAAAAAAAATCAAAGTTTAGTAATTAACTTATAATCTAACTTTTTTTCCTAATAAATAGAAAAGTTAAGTATTAAGGCCCTATTTGTAGCTATTTAGTTTTTTGTTTTTGTTTTTATTTTTGAAAATTAGGCATATTTCATCCCCATTTTTTTATTTTTGTACAATTGTTGAATTCTTAGCCAAATTCCAAAAACAATAACAACTTTTTGCAAACTACTTTTTTTTTTAGTTCTCAAAATTTGGCTTAGTTTTTTAAATCATTGGTGAAAAAGTAGATAACAAAAGAAGAAATTTTGAGGTGGAAGTAGTGTCCATAAGCTTAATTTTTTTAAAAAAAAATACCAAATAGGGCTAAATTTTTATATTTTTATTAGGGTTGTTTTTAAATATAGAAAAATAAACCATAATATTTACAAGATATAACAAAATTTTAGAATTATCAATGATAGACACTGAAAGACTTCTATAAATGTCTATCAATATCACTGATAGACATTGATATTTGATAGAAGTCTATCAGTATCTATCATTGACAGTTCTAAAATTTTGTTATATTTTATAAATATTTTCAACAGTTTTATCATTTAAAATAATTTTTCTTTTTATTAAATGTCTTGTAAAATTATTTAATATTTAATTAAATTTTTAGTTTTATGTTGAATAGGTTTGTAAATTTCAAAAGATGTCTTACATGTTTTTCAACATTTAATTTTATGTCTAATATAAATTTCATGCAATGATATACAAATTTTGAATATATTTTCAAAATCAATAGTAAAAATGTTAGTGGATAATAATTGTTATACAAAAATAATAATAATAAATACTTAAAACTATGGTGACTAAAATTTAAAAAAAAAAAAAAAAAAAACTAATTTGTGTTATAAAACGTAAATAAAAATATTTTTTTATATTTAATAAGGCTCCAAATCAAAAAGATATTTTAAACTAAAGTTAAAAAAATTATAAAAACAAACTCATACTTATGCTAATTAATGAGAACTTTTTTTTCACTATCAGAAACTACATATTTCTTAGTTACAATCTGTGCGACAATTAAATTAACATTCGCATATTTTTCTTTATCGTGAAGCTTCTCTGTGAAGGAAAAATAGGGTCCAAGATCCCTTCAAGATCTTCTTTATGAGGTTTCTATCAGATTTTGTTGGGTGAAAATTTAAATTTTAAAAAATAAGAGGAAACAAAAGTTAGTTAGAGAATCCCACATTAAAAAATTTTGATTTGAAACCCTTATGTACTTCAATCTTGAGCTTTGAGTTTAGGTCCCAAGAGGTACCTATATTTTGGAGAGAGTGAAGAGATAGACCAATATGAGTTCGGTACATGTCTCACATGTGCACTGCCACCGTCGGTCGGGCAAGGTGCGTCGTACGCTGAAGGCCTTTTATCGACAGTTTCTGTTTTGCAGGTTTTTCTTCTTTGTTTGATCGTCGTGCCTTCACCGTTTGCTATTCTATCGCTATTTTCTTCCTTTTTTGTTACACAATCCTCTGCAAACTTTTAATTTCTAGATCACGGCACAGATTTTTCTGAAATGGATCTAGAAGTTTAGGTGCAAAAGGTGGTCTTAGTTCACTCTGGAAAACAAATGTTACAGTTTATATTCTTTCTTATTCACAAAATAATATTGATTCTACTATAGAGTGGAATGGTTTTAGTTGGAGATTTATGGGAGTCTACGGTTTTCCTGAAACTCATAAAGAACACCTTACATTGGATCTCTTAAGAAACATTTATAACTCAAATAACTTCCTTTGATTGTTAGGTGGTGATTTCAATGAAATTTTATGGGACCATGAAAAATTTGGAGGTCTTCTTAGAGAAAAACGATTAATGGAAGGTTTTAGGAAAGCTCTTGATGATTGTGAACTTAAAGAATTAGGCTTTAACGGAGAAAATTTTACTTGGCATGACACAAGAAGAGCAACAACAAAACACTGTATAAATATGCTAAACAGAAAACAGAGCGTTAATGATTGGAATTCAACTGATATTGTTTTTATTCCTAAAATTCCAAATCCTAGATTGGTGAATGATTTTAGACCAATTGGCCTTTATAATGTCGCTTACAAGATTGTTACTAAGACTTTAGCTAATCGTCTTAAATCAATCTTAGAAAATATTATTTCTAATTCCCAATCTGCTTTTATTATTGGAAGAGCAATTTATGATAATATTATTATTGGTCATAAATGTCTCAAAAGCAAAAGGAAAAACAATATGGGTGCACTAAAACTTGATCTTAGTAAGGCTTACAATAGGGCTGAATGAGCTTTTTAATGGGTGTTTTACAAAGAATTGGTTGTACTAATGATTAGTTTTCTTTGGTATATGATTGCTGTTAAAAAATCTTTCTTTTCAACAGTAGGCAAAGAAGTTTTAATCAAAAGTGTGGGTCAATCCATTCCTAACGGCATAATGAGCCTCTTCAAACTGCCAAAGGAAAGTCTTTTTCAAGGTTTTGATGGGGATCCTCAACAAATCACAAAAGACTTCATTGGCTTTCTTGGAAGAGATTATGCCTTCCCAAAGTAGATGGAGGATTGAACTTTAAGGATCTAGAAGGATTCAATCAAGCATTGATGGCTAAACAAATATGGAGGTTGATTGAAAAGCCAAATTGTTTAGCAACAAGATTTTTAAAAGGTATCTACTTTGCAAATGGTCCTTTTCTATCAGCCGATTAGGGAAAAATCATTCTTTTTTATGGAAGAGTTAACTTTGGTGTAGAGATCTACTAAAAGATGGCTTACATTTCAGAATTAGAAATGGAGTCTCTACCAAGATAGTTTTAGATCCTTGGATGATCCCATACAAACCGACTCAAGATACTTAAATGCCTCAATAACATATTGTATTCTTCATCATGGAACATGGAACCCTTTATACAAAGTGGTTACAAAGTTTTCTTAAATTCAAAGCTAATCAACGAATCCTCAAATGAAAATATTTATGGGAAGGATCTGGAAGAAATTATGGTAACTCAAAATTCCTTCAAAGATAAACCATATTTTATGGAGATGTATAAACAATATAATTCCTACAAGAGCAAATCTTCTAAATCGAGGTGTAAGCATAAATCCTATTTGTCCAGTCTGTGGAAAAAAATATGAATCTATAGATCATGCTCTCTTCAAATATAGTCATGCAAAGGCCATATGGAAACAGATTATATCTAATCAATATCTATATATGAGCTTTAACAACAGTTTTTTAGACCAATGGTGTTCTTCCAGTTTAAGCACATCAATTGAAGATTTAGAATTAATTGTTATTACCAGTTGGTCTATCTAGAATTATATAAATAATTTTCTCCATAATAATCCAATTCCCCCATTCAATCAATCAAGATGCATCTGGATTCATAAATACTATGGTTACATGATTTCTGCATGCAAAGACTCTATGAATGAAAAACCAACAATCTCAGAAGATAACTGGTCTGCTCCCCCAGCGAATTTCATTAAGGGATGACCTCGGATCACTGAAACTGGTACATCAACTGGAAATTTTTCCTATTCTTCAAGGGATAAAGCTTTCTTCTCAAAACAATTTTAACAATAACTTACGTGTATGGCTTGAAAAGATTTGATATTTATCCACTTCTTTTTATTCCATTAATTTTGCATTTATCCCTAGAAATAGAAATAAGTTGGTTAATATTATGGCTAAAAAAGGAAAAATTAAAAGGATATTATTTTTTTAGAAACTATTTAGGAAAGTATTGTTGTTTTCAAACTATTTGTAAAAATATATCTTTTTTTTTTTAAATAAGTCGACGGTTGAAAGGTCGAATTTTGAACCCTCGACCTTCCTTTCATTTGTACGTCGAACTTTGAACCCTCGACCTTGCCCTTCTTAACATTATTATTGAATCTGTTTAATTATCATTCCGGAGACATTCCATTGTATTTCTAAATTTTCATAAGGTCCCCCTG
The DNA here is from genome assembly GCF_009727055.1 of Benincasa hispida. NCBI lineage: Eukaryota > Viridiplantae > Streptophyta > Magnoliopsida > Cucurbitales > Cucurbitaceae > Benincasa > Benincasa hispida. The sequence goes on along the minus strand of NC_052355.1, from coordinate 25,015,468 downwards.
GAATTCCTTCCAAAGCATGTTGAACAATTTTTACGGATTCTGTCATCTCAGCAACTCTGACTAAATAACGAGCTAATGAATCTCCTTTTTGCCACTGAACTTCCCAATCAAATTCGAGAGCGAGATAATGAGAGAGAGCGAGAGCAAGATTTTGAGCGAGAGCGTGAGCGTGAGTGTGAGCGAGAGAGAGCGAAATAGGAGATTTTGATAGAGAGCGAGAATACCGTACAAATTTCCCCTTTTTTTTCTTTTTAATTATTACACATTCCACCTTATTCTTTCTAATCCTTTCTCTTTTTTTTTTTTTAATTTTTCATTTTATAAAAACAATTTCTAAAAATATTTTATTATTTTATTTAAACTCTAAAAAGAATAAATTAAAAAATAATAATAACTCATAAAAATAAAAAAAATGTAAATTAAATATCTCATTTATATAACAATAATTACAAAAATCAATGTGTCCCACAAGGCGGACGTCGTCGATTTCGAGCTGGTTGTCGTTGTCATCGTCGACTTCGAACTTGAGGTTGCTCGGGTTCTTCTTGATATTGCTCTGGTACCTCTGTAGACGCTTCATAATATAAATATTCATTATGCTCGCCACAACCCCGACCATGTCCATGCACGTATGAAGACGAAGGACCAGACTCTGAGTCATAATGTCCTGAACCAAATACTGGCATCATCATCATCGGACTACATAATCAGTTTGACTCTACGTCTGCATCATAGGGGGCAACTCTTCCACATTAATGTACAACCTCATCAAACTCATCTCTTCCCGAACAGGTCCTCTACGTCTAAGGAGCTGGTGGAGGAACAATAGGTATTATCGTACATATAATAGAATTTCTTCCATATAGCTTTTGTACTACATATAGCAAGAACCTGGTTCGGATCATTCGCAACCTCACGGAGTCTACTGTTGTCGATCTCATATGAATTATAAAATAATTAAACAACATTTAAAATAAATTTAAATAAAAAAATTAGATAATATTCATTCATTTACCAGATGAATCACAGTTTGCTCCCGACGAGTGACGTAGCACCTTGTGATATTATTATACCAATGAATATATTCTGGAGTGACATCTATGTCAAACTGTTCAAGAGAAACCCCCACTGCAATAAACCTTGCATGATAGTGCATCGAACTACAAATGTGCAACTTTTTCGGACTAATCTCTAGTCCTTAGGTCAATATCATGCAGTACGGGTTCAGTATTTACAAGGCGATGGAACATCTTGCTGAAAACCGAATTGTCTCATTACCCTGTCAGGAAGATGCCACTCACCAATGTGAAAACATATGAAAGAACTCATTGTCCGCCATATGTTTGACCATTCGTACAAAAATTAGGCAAAGTATGCACAATAATTTTGTACGACTCCGAATAACCTGAACACAAAATATATATATTAGAGAATATTAAAGACAAATACAATAAAAATGTGAATAAAATAATCAATTAGGTTTAGTGTAATGTACCTGTTCAAGTTGAAGCAAATCAAACATGTATCTATACTGGTTGACTACATTGTGGTTGTCCTAGTCACACAAAATTTGTCTCTCCACCTAAATTTTTAAATTGATAATTTAGAATTTAAATTATCTAGATTAGTGATATAAAAATTAAATTAAATTAAAACAACATATCGAGAACCGTAGGCTCGTCCAACTAATTGAGTGTCATTAACATGATGTAGCTGTGGAGCCATTGTTGGAAATCGCTCCCAAGCCCATAGTTGCAAAAGTAGGAGAGATCCAGCTATCTCTCGAACCTCAGGTCTTGTTGCTTTGCATAGTTGTCTATACAACCATGCCAAGCATGCTCCACCTCATGAATACCGCCCGCATCATGAATATTAGCTAACAGTGGCAGGAACATCAAGTGAACAAAATGACTTAGTGATCTCGAACAAGCCATCATACCGAGCGATACTGTTCATGTAAACAAGTGGCAAGCATTCGGCATTCCATGCTCGCATTTTATGGCCGTTTGCTCACATTTTAACATGAACTACGAAGATTTTATTGAGGACTACTACAAATTTGTCAACGTATGCTAAATGTTACTCTCATCAATTTCAACCTGTACCGCATGAAGATTACTGGATCATGCACCCTAATATGCCTGTCTTACATCCTGATCCATCGTTGTTGAAAACTGGTAGATCGAAAAGTTCATGTATAACACGAGATGGATGGGACAGAACCAGCACATCGACAACGATGTGGATTTTTGTAACCAGTTAGGATAATTGAAGGAAGTGTCCTTCGTTACTAAGACGGCTCCAGATAGTTAGGGATTGAATAAAAATAATTTTTTTTTATTATATATATTCATTTTATTGTATATTCAATTTTTTATTTATAATTTTATTGTATATTCAATTTTTTTTATAATAATCTACTGTATATTCATTTTTTTTTTTTTTGTAATCAATAAAGTTTTAAATTATAATAATCTAATATATTCAATTTATAGTATAATAATCTAATATATCAATTTATTGTCTAATGATTATTCAATTATAGTATAGATAATCTAATATAATATTCTTTTGTCTAATGTTATTCAATTATAGTATAATAGTCTAATATATTCAATTTGTTGTCTAATGATTATTCAATTATAGTATAATAATCTAATATATTCAATTTATTGTCTAATGATTATTCAATTATAGTATAATAGTCTAATGGTTATTCAATTATATTATGACTATTAGCTCTTTTTTCTCTTTTTTTATATATATTTCTATGGAAAGTTCAAATAAAGTGAAGACTCTCGCTCTCTCCTAAGATCTCGCTCTCTCGGTATCGCTCTCTCCTAATCTCGCTCTCTCACTCTCGCTCTCTCTTAAGATCTCACTCTCTCACTCTCACTCTCACTCTCTCCTAAGATCTCGCTCTCTCCTAAGATCTCGCTCTCTCTCAATATCTCGCTCTCTTAGTATCGCTCTCTCCTAAGATCTCACTCTTTCACTCTCACTCTTGCTCTCTCCTAAGATCTCACTCTCTCTCAATATCTCGCTCTCTCAGTATCGCTCTTTCCTAATCTCGCTCTCTCCTGAGATCTCGCTCTTGCTCTCTCCTAAGATCTCGCTCTCTCACTCTCGTTCTCTCTGTTATTGTTGTTATTTTTCCATTAATGATTACTAGCTTTCATTTCTTCTGGAACAATCACAAACACTTTTTTTATTATGGATCTACTACCAGAAACTCAATGCGTAATCTTAGCATTCAACATGTATTCCTGAATAATCTCATTTTTCAATTATTCAACCATTTCATTTTACCAAGTTCAATGTTAGTCAGATTAGTCAATATAAACTAAATCCCGCTCTCTCCAACATTCTCGCTTTGAATCTCGCTCTCTCTTAAAATCTCGTTCAACATCTTGCTCTCTCCTACTATCTCGCTTTGAATCTTGCTCTCTCCTAATCTGCTTCAGCCCACTTATCTCCTTAATCGCTTTGAAGTTTCGACATGTGTGTAACCTTCGACAACCTAATATACAAAATTTTGTTCGTAGACAAAGCTAATTTGGAATTGTCTTTCATTCCAAGGTATAAGTTGTATCCATGCGCTTCATATTCGCCTGGAGTTCACTCCTATAAATATAGCCATCATCGCCTCCTCACGTCAATCCCATAAGCCTCCGTCTAATTCGAAATGATAACAAAATGCATAGGTTGTTAGAAGCAGCTCGAGTACACAGATACATATAGTATACCATCTCAGCTCGAGTACACAGATACATATAGTATACCATCTCATTACTTTATTTCCTCTATGAGGGAAAAAGAAAAGTATTAAATCTGTAATCTCGAGGGTGGATGTGTGTCGAAACTTCAACCTTCGACAACCTAAGCGAGATTCACGAGATTTCCCTTGTGGAGGATTGAAGTTTCGGCTTATGTATTGTTTCCAAGTTTTTCTTTGTTCGTCGAGTTCTCAACGTTCGACCTCCACATTAGTCGAGTTCTCAACGTTCGACCTCTAGNTCGTCGAGTTCTCAACGTTCGACCTCCACATTAGTCGAGTTCTCAACGTTCGACCTCTAGCCTCGAACTCCCAAAACAACAATATTTCTCTAATAAGTTTCAAAACAATAATATTTCTCTAATAAGTTTCAAAACAACAATATTTCTCTAATAAGTTTTGAAAACAACAATATTAATATTAAAGGTCCTAAGCTAGAATATTAGGGATAAATGAAACTTGGGTAGATTCCTTCCCTATTTGAAATCAAAATATTGCTATAAAAGAATGTATCTCAAATTTTACCCTTGAAGTTAAATAGAATACTTTCTTTCTAAAAAAAAAATTAACATTAGCATTGTTCAACTATTACAACAATTCAACTTAAACTTTAAAAAAAAAAAAAAAATCAGTGTCACTTTCTTGATTATTCTTCCATTTGTATCATTATTATTATTATTATTTTGGCAAAAATCATCTTAAATCCGAGCTTATAAAGCATAAAGCATTCCACTACGCTTTAACTTTTCCGGCGATCATAAAGCATTTATAGACGACAGTTCTAACCAAATCTCCTCCTCCCCAAGCATCTCTCAGCTCCTTAACCATTTCTTCACACATCACATGGACGCCGTTCTTCTTCGCCTCAATCACTGGCCCCATCGATTTCAAATACTTCAACAATCCTTCGAACGAAACTTCCTGCTCCATCTCCAATTCCTCCGGCGCCCCTTCCGATCCTATCCCCACGCTCTCGAACGGAAACGGAAGCGTTCTGTAACCTTTCAGTACGTATTCCTTCACTTTCTCGTCCCAAAACGGCAGCGTCGCTTCCGTCAATCGAATCATCGCAGCGTCGAACGCTTCGTTCAAGGATATGTAGTAATATCCCCAAACCGCGATGATTCCGCCGCGTTTCCGGAGAAGACGAGAGGCCACGGCGTAGAATTTCGGCAGATCGAACCAGTGCACGGCTTCGGCGGAAACGATTAGATCTACGGTGTTCTCGGCGCCGATTGATTTCACCATCTCGTCTTCGCTCATCGAGGCTGGTAAGTGGAGGTATTGAACTCTTTTGTGCTTCATTGCGCATTCTAATTGCGCTTTGCTTACATCGATTCCGATTACTTTCTCGTAATGCTCTGCAATCTGCCATTGAATCGAAATCAAATCGAAAATTCGTGAAAATCGCTTATAATAATTGCGTAATTAGATCGATTGAAAAAGGATGAAAAGACTAACGCCGAGAGCTGCTTGGCCGTTGCCGGTGCCGAAGTCGCAGGCGAGGGAGTGGCCGGCGGTGAGAGCAGCGAGTTTAGAGTACCAGCCGGCGGGGTAAGATCTCGGCCTCGCTTCTAGGTATTTTTCGGCCAAATTTTCCTTCTCGTACTTGTCCGCCATTGTTGCAACCTTCGAATCGGTATTGTTTCGAATCCGTGAGAATTTCAATTTATACACAGAGCTTCGATTTAGATATGTAGAAAATTGTTTCTTGGCTTGATTAATTTATCAATTTCGAGGGAGCGATCAATAAAATACAGAAATTAAGAGGAAAATTTTGAAGTTCAATGAATCGTGTGGAAATTTTTTGCTGTGTTTGACATTATGTCAGACAAAATGGTGGAGCGTTCAAACACGGCACGATGGAATATAAATTTTGTCCACGCCTTTTTATTTTAGTAGGTCAAATTTCTAATTTAGTTCCCCTTGTACCATAGATGTAGTCCAATTCGATAATACATTATTTTTTTATTTTTTATTTTTTATTTTTTATTTTTAAGAATTAAATCTATCCACATCACTCACCTCTATAGATTTATATGTTTTATTGTTTAAATTTTTAGAGTATTTTCAAAATTAAAGTAAAAATTTTTAAAAACTAAAAAAAATGACAAATATCAATTTATACCTCTAAACTTTAAGATTGTATGATTTAAACCATAAACTAATAAATTAATAATTCTATCAATTTAAAACTTGAATTTTCACGAGTGTATCTATGTAAATCTTGAAATTTCATATAATATGTATCCATTTAAACGTTGAGCTTTCATAAATATATACAATTAAGTCCATGGTGAAAGTTTGAGCCAAATAAAAGATTGGGCTCAAAAGTAATTGTAATAAATAGAGGCCTTACCCATTCATTTCAGTAGAAGTTGGAAGAAATGAAGGTCAAATTTCTCGAATATTTGAAGAATATAGCTAAAAATACAAAGTAAGTTCGACGAATCAAATTTATTTGGAAATCTCGCCAAACAAATCCTTGGCCTCTAAAAACAAAAACAAGTTTCTTCAAAACATTTTTAATTTTGACTTAGTTTTTGAAGAACAAAAGTAAAAAACATATAAAAAGACAATAAATTTAAGGGTGCTATGATGGTTTATAGACTTAATTAAAAAAAAAACGAAAAATCAAATTACTACAAGCCTTTGATTTTAGGGTTAATTTTAGTTTTTAAATTATTTTCTTTTTAATTTTTATAATTTAATTTGATTTTAAAAGAACAATTGAAAGATGGATAACAAAACAAATAAATTGATAGATAAGGTAGGCCTTTTTGTTTTAATTATTTTCATACCGATGATTAATTTATAATTTATTATCATGTATATATGTTTTTAAAATTTTAGATTATTTGAATTTTAACTAATTTTATTTAATTTAAATTATTTGATAAAGGTTTAAGAAAAATAATTGTTATAAAAAAAAAACTTAAACCAATTGAAATTTAAAAATATATCTGAAAAATTTATTAATGTAAAAATATTATTATAATATATCAAAATTTAAAAAAAAAAAATCCAAAAACACTATCACCCGAATTTTAATTAGAATTTACAAAGTGATTCTCGCATATTAATTAATAATTTGATTTACAAAATAATAAAGACAGTTAATATCTTTTTCCAAAATCATTTTCTATCAATCCCAAACGGAATCTAGATTTATGCTTATAGATCTGAATTAACTAAAGATAAAGATATATGGAGCAAAATAATAGTTAAACCAAAAATTACAATTTACCATGAAAATGAATTACCTATGCGTTCTGATTCAGGTAAAAGAACAAACATCCTCTCGATTATTGTGATTCGTCTACCGTATTTGCACGTGATTTTTTCCGTTATTTATTGACACGTCATCTTCATCCATTGTACACTATTATCCACCCGTTACTTTTTGTTTTTGTTTTTTCATAATATAAATCCATCTCTACAATTTTTAATGGTTCCTTTCTTTTTAGTCCAACTTTTAAATTTGTTTCATTTTAGCGATGGAAGCATTTAAACTAACTTGTTTATATTAGTTCTTAAAGTTTTATAAAATAATTGTTTCAGCGATTAATATTTTAATTTTCTATTTATTATCCACTCCTTTAGTAATTTTTTTTTTTTATGGCTCATGCAGTTTGAAATTACATTCATATTCGCATTTTGACTCATTCAGTGACCTCGTTTTTTTTTTTTTTTTAAGATTAGATGTTTGATTCTCATCCTCACCGTTTTGTATTATACAAGATATTAGTACACATACTTAAATCTATATCATTGATTTAACCGTTTTAAAAAATAAGAAGTAAAATATAAATGTTTAAAGAACACAATGTAATAAGTATGTCATATCTAATGAACTAAAAAAATATATAACTAGACATTGTTTTAAAAATATTTTTTTGAATTCTTTACGTAATCTTGAAAACAAAATTACTATAATATTTTTCAAAACAAGTAATATTTCTTAGGTTAAATACTTAATTATAAGTTTCCTAAGTCTCTAAATTTTGAAACATCTGTTTCTTTGTGTATTAACTTTCAAAAGTATTTAGAATGTTTTAGACTTTTATTTTTAGGAACTTGTAATTTTATGTCTTAGATCCATGGCTAAATAAAAAATTTAAAATGAATTAAACTACTATATATAAATTGAATTTTATGTCTAATGTAATATTGAATTATTAATTTTGTGTTTAATAGATCTGTGAAAATTTTAAAACGTTAAAATTCATGAACTAAATTTATATTTTGAAAGTTTAGGAAATAAATAGCAATAAACCTCATCGTTAAAGGACTAAATTTATAAGTTAACCAATTCTTAGTCAAGAAATTTCTACTTCAACCAAAGTGCACACACTTTGGCGTAATACTATCACAAGCTAAAACTAAAATAAGAGATCTAACCTAAATTGAATATAACTCAACAATAATTACCTCTTTCTCTTGAGGTGAAGGCTCAAACACCCATAATTTCGCTTGTATTTGAATATTAAATTAAAATATCATTTTAGTTTACATAGTTTGAATTTATTTTCAATTTATTTATTAAACTTTTAATTATCTATCTCTATTTTTAATAAATCTTAAATTAATTAAATTAATAATTTCAATATAAAGTTAAATTCATATCAAAAAAGACACTTGAGAATATATTTACATCAATTTCATAAGAAATGCTAAAGAAAGCCAATTTTCTTTTCTTTTTTTTTTTTTTTGAAAAAAATCAACAATTAACTAAGGGACATTGAAGTAATTTTAAGATTTTAAAAAATATATGGAGTAAAATTACACCTTAAAAAATTATGGATGAAAATAGAACCAAACTTAAATATACGAACTAAAACAATATTTTAACAAAATAATAATAATAATAATAATACTAACTACTATCGGGATAAGAGCAGCGGGAAAAAAATTGAATTCAACTGAACGCGCCGCCGTGGTGCGTGACAAAGACGTGGCTTTCTTGTATGTTTTTTTTGGAGTGAGAAAATAAAAATTGGACGAAAGAAAAAAAAGGAAGGACAGAGACAAGCCGAAACGATATTTTGTTGTAGCTCGTCCGCATTTCCCTGTTTCTTTCTCCCAACGAAAAACCGAATTGGGTAATCAACCCTAGATTTGAGCATTCAATCCATTCTTACGAAGAAAAACGAGATTGATCGCATGCTTATTTGCTAAAGATCGAAATATAAAACTATGAAGATCTTCACTGAATTATAGACTCTGCCACTATTGGAATCCGTGTCTGAAGATCTTCGAATTCAAGCAAGTTTTTGAGTTATGGGAGCTGAGAAGAAGTGGCTCTTCACTCTCTTCTCAGCTGCATTGCTTTCTCTGATTTTGTTACTGTTCTCTACCATTTCCGCTTTCACCACGTCAAGGCTTCTCCCTTCCTCTGTACACCGAGGACTGCACCATCCACCGGCTTTTGCTTACTATATATTTGGTGGACGTGGCGATAAGGATAGGATCTTCCGGCTTTTGCTAGCCGTTTACCATCCGAGGAATCGGTACCTTTTGCATCTCAATCACGAGGCTTCCGATGGAGATAGACAACAGCTAGCCGCGATGGTGAAGTCTGTTCCGGCGATTCGAGCTTTTGGGAATGTGGACGTTCTTGGTAAGCCTGATCGTATGACCTACAGTGGGTCCTCTTATATTGCCACAACTTTGCATGCTGCAGCAGTTCTGCTTAAGATTGACAGTGGCTGGGATTGGTTTATCACTTTGAGTGCGATGGATTATCCACTGATCACTCAGGATGGTACGTTAATTGGTTGAATACTTTAATCTCAGATTCACGAGTTTTAGATTTTTTTTTACTGGATCATAATCTCGTGCTTTGTAGTGAATTTATTGTCGTTTGGGATCTTCCAAATGTCACCTGAAATAGGTTATTCTATCTTGGTTTTACCTGACGTTATTTCTATATTAAATGCTTGATGTGTGGATGAATTACATGCCCAACAGAGTACTTTCCATTGTTTTTTGTTACTCGTCTTTATTGTATATATCCAGTTGCAACGAAGATTTAAGCTCTGATGCTAAAGTTTACTGGGGCTGTCTTTCAGACTTGAAATATGACCCTGTGAGGAAGGAGGGAGTCGAGGGACTAGCTTAGGTCTTCAAATGAGTTTTTATTGCTAAGATTATTGAGGAAGTTTCTGATTCTCTCTAGCTTACATGTACTGTCTGAAAGAGATGACCTGGTAAGTTTTTGTGTTAATTTCTTTGGCAGAAAAAGGATACTGATGCTAATATCCTGAGAGCATAGGAAGCTGCTGCTAATCTATGGTTAGTTAAATGTGGGAAAAGTTTGAATCCCATCCACTTGCTTTAGACCGTTTTGGCAGAGTTCCATTGTTCCGTTGGTAGTTCAATATTCGGCTTTACCCACACTATGATTCACAAACCTTATTTATTATTATTTGGATGAGCATACAAACAACACAGCTGAAATCCTTGTTAAAATCATGTAACTAAGCACAACCACGACTTAAACTGTTGGGCTGAAGTAAACATTGCTAAAAAATGGTGTAATGGCTTTTAACTGAGTTTTGAATCGTTAGGACTTGTATATTCTCCTTGGATCTTCTGTTACATAGCATTTGGGATGAACTTTAATTATGGATATTTGGTTGCACTTTCATTTGTCTAATTTTGGTCCATCCTGAATTGATAATAATATAGTTTTCAACTTCAGATTATAGGAAACACATCTCCATTCATTTTTGAAGGACAACAAACAAATATGAATAAGGAAGTGCTCATTTGGATCAAATCATGGTGTTACGTTTCCTAGATAGATGGACAACTGTGTAGAAAGCTATTGCATGGCAGGTCAAGTGACTGAGATATTGTAATTTGTAGTCTTAGATTTTCTTGATTAGGAGTCTACTCTGAGGGTTCTTAATTTTGTATTACCATTTCCAAGTTTTCCATGGATTCTTTAGCTGTTGGTAAGATGAGACATGTGTTCTGTTGTCGCTGTATGATGTCAATTGTGCTTCATATTCGATTTTTATATCCCATTCATTCTCTTTCTGCATTCTCACTTGTTATCTTCTGCATTAGATGCATACAAAAAATTAACAATTTGAGTTAGATTTGCATATTTCTTAATTAGTAATTACTGGTGTGGTAGGACGAATGAGTTGCTTATGCATCTATTTTCATCAACTTGGCATTTTCTTGTTTTATAGGTTTAGCTGTGAACAATGATATAAGTAAATTTATTAGATTACTGTCAATCCATTACAGGATTGAATATAACAGTAGAGAGGTCCTGCAAGTAATGAATTCACAATATATGCAAACGTAAACTATGCAAATATCTCTATGTATTTTAATTAGCTTATGCTGAGTGGATAACTTATTTACCAGATAAACTGTTGGTAGGAAAAATTAACTGTGGAATGTAAATTGTTGAAGATGTTCTGGAGATTGAGTTTGACTAGTGAGTTTATCAATTTAACATATTATCAATACTCAGTCTAACGTTTGGGTTTGGACTTCATTTTGATTTACAAGATCTAGCATGGACATTATCATGAAATGAAGGAGAAAATGATATTTCAAATCTATGAATACATCCCTTTTTCATTTTATGTTAAATTATATTGTATGTTCAAAAACTTAAGTCGCTAGGCTATATCTTTCTACATTTCAAATGCAAATGTCTGTTGTAGACACTGCTTTTTAATTTTTACATGCCTTTTATTTTATGTTTTCGGCTTATTGATGATGCCTTCTGTTGAGTTTCAGACCTTGCACATGTGTTATCCTCTGTTAGAAGAGATCTCAATTTTATCGAGCACACCAGTGACATTGGATGGAAAGAGTAGGTGACTCTTCACACTAGTTGATAGTTTTATCTTTCTATGATTGTACTGTTGAATCATCTGCATCTACATTTTGTTGTAGATCTAAGAGAATCAATCCGATTGTAGTTGATCCTGGAGTGTACTTAGCAAGGAGAAGCCAAATTTTTCATGCCACCGAGCAACGGCCAACACCAGATGCTTTCAAAATATTCACAGGCAAAACTCTACTCTATATTAGCTGTCCAAAATTTCATATATGTACACAGACACATACACACGAGGCAATGCTAACACTCGTAGCAATTCTCTTCTGCATTTTCAGGTTCGCCTTGGGTCATCCTAAGCCGATCGTTCCTCGAATACTGCGTGTTGGGTTGGGATAACCTACCTCGAACACTGCTGATGTATTTCACAAATGTGGTTTGGTCTCAAGAAGGATATTTTCATTCTGTTATTTGCAATTCACTAGACTTCAAGAACAAGACAGTGAACAGTGATCTAAGATACATGATCTGGGACAATCCACCTAAGATAGACCCTCACTTCCTCCATTCCTCCGATTTTGATCAAATGGCTCAAAGTGGAGCTGCTTTTGCCAGACAGTTTCAACAAAATGACCCAGTGCTGAACATGGTTGACAATATCATCCTCAACCGCCAACCGAATCGACCCACCCCAGGTGCGTGGTGTTCTGGCTGGAACAGTTGGTGGACCGATCCGTGCTCCCAGTGGCGTGATGTCAATGTTCTGAAACCCGGGTCTTGGGCAAAGAAATTTGAAAAGTCTATTACAAACCTCCATGATGAGTTGAGTTCACAACCAAATCAATGCAAATGAAATCAGGCTTTCAGGTGATTATAGATTTTTCTTGAGTTCATTTTCTTGCACAGAAAAAAAGATCTTATTCTTATTTATTTTAGAACCATCCCTCCCAAGTATTCAATCAGTAGTAAAATCCTCTCTTTCTTGCATTTGGTATTCTATTTCTACCTTCCATAAACATACTTTAGTTTCTTCAACAACTAGAACTGTTGTTTATAAATGTATATGAGCCATTTAAACAGTAAATTCATTAAATGTGAGAATTGCCCCCCACTTTTCAAAACAATTAATAGTGCTAAGAATATCTTACATACATTGATCATAAATATGCTATAGAGCAGGTAGCTGAGGTGAGAGAGAGCCTAAGCCTATCCAGGATGATGAGATGAGTACCATGTTCCATTTTCACACTAGATTTGTTTTCATAAATATTAGTCGATTCCATATTAATGTTGGAGTCTCATGTTAATGTGACACACAATAAATAGAGAGAGTAGGAGTATAGAGGGAGTATGTAAATTTTCATACTCTCGTGGTGTTAGAAAATTTTTAGAGGATTTTTGCAATTTGATTTTGGACCAAAACCTAATATTGCATATTACTTGGGGAATTGTGTAAAGTGACAGAAATTAAGATGTTGTACAGTGACATTTACCAATATCCTTACCAACTCAATCCTCTCTTCTTGGCTCTCATCACACTACATTTATTATTGCTTTTTCTTCCAAGTAATTATATATTTAATTTGTTAAATAATGATTTAATTTAATGAAATAATCATTCATTCGATAATGAAATATGTTTGAAGTTTAATTTAGGGAAACACAACTTGTATCGATTAGAATGCTAAACGTTCATAAGTGAATCAATTGAATAAATGATTTTTTAAAATCTCATTTTAAAATTACTAGTACATTATTTTCACACTTGTATGAGAATGGAATTTTAGATTTCGAAATTGATAATACATATTTTATATCAGTTGAATTATGATAACTAATTGTAAGATTATAGCAAAAGCATGTGACATGTAAATAATTATGAGAATCCATGAGTTGCTTCAATATCAAGACTTTGATAGACCATGATTGATGTTTAAAGCTAAGATCATATAATGGGGAAAAGAGACTAAAATAGAAGGCCCCAACACCATACATTTCCTCTTTGATCTTATCAATAATTAAAAGCTTTAATTTTCAAACTTTATCATTGCTTCCAATATATATCTATATATATATAATCTAACCATTTAAATGGGTCTATACTTCTCAATTTGTCTTAAAAAAAAAAAGAATTACCTATTTGTTATTTCTAAGATGTATTCATGACTCATATCTCATCCACAACTCATTTTTTTCCTCTTTAATTTATAAGTAATAATTCAAATGGAAACAATTAAATTAACATAAGCAAATTTTTTGACACCTCTTTGATTTTGAATCTTTCAATTAATTGATAAATTATGCAAAAGATAAAGTACCAAGTATTAAAATGCATAGAAAAATAAAGTATGAGATTGATTCTTTACACAATTTAGTACGAGGAGATGAGAATCATCCTCTTTCATGTTCATTCCTTATCAATTACGAACTTTATAAAAAAATGAAGAATCATTTTCAATTTTTTAAGACCACATTGAAAATCAAAACCCTTCTCATCATTGATTTACGTCAGAAGAGTAAGTTCTCGTTTCCTCATTTTAGTAGATCTCTCGTTCCCACCTAATTTCATTATTCATTATTTTCTTCTTTATTTTCTTTTATATACATAATTGAAACTTAATTTTATTCAATTTCTACTTTAAAGAATGAGAATCATCTTCATTCTAATTTCAAGCACAATTCTTTAATAATTTTAGCAACCACAATCTTCTACTAAAGTTCATATCACGCGATTTTACTTTTCAATAATACTTTGTTCCATTTTACATAGAAGTCCTATTAACACATCAACTTTCAATCGTAAATTTTTTCTTATTATAATTGAGCTCAATCATTTAAGAATCGAACTATCAACTTTTGAAATAATTTCATATATTTTAAAAATGAAAAAAAAAAAAAAAAAACCTTTGTTTTGATTAGGCAAACGCGGGAGAGTTTTAATCAGCTAAGAGAGGCGGGTAAAAGAATGGATTTAAAATTAATTAATGATTTAAAAAAAAGAGAAAAAAGGAAAACAAAAAACTGTTTTTGTTCGTATTTTTATTTTTTCTTCGGTAGCTAAACGAACCGAAGAAAAAGCCTTTAGTNATTTTAGCAACCACAATCTTCTACTAAAGTTCATATCACGCGATTTTACTTTTCAATAATACTTTGTTCCATTTTACATAGAAGTCCTATTAACATATTTTATTTTCAAACTAATTTTTTTCTTATTATAATTATTTCCATTCTTTTAAGATTCGATTTTTCAACTTTTTAAATAATTTCATATATTTTAAAAATGAAAAAAAAAAAAAAAAACCTTTGTTTTGTATGAGCCAAACGCGGAAGAGTTTTATACAGCTAAGAGAGCCGCGTAAAAGAGTGATTTAAAAATAAATAAATGATTAAAAAAAAAGAGAAAAAAGGAAAACAAAAAACTGTTTTTGTTCGTATTTTTATTTTTTCTTCGGTAGCTAAACGAACCGAAGAAAAAGCCTTTAGTACAGATAAGCTCCAGTACACATTTCTACATTCTAAAAAGCTTCTTTTATAAATTTATATGCATAAACTTATTTTAGACGTCAAAATAATTCATTTTTTTTCATCCTCCTCCAAAATGATTTTTTTATAAAAAAAAATAAATTTTATCTTGGTTTCGACTAGACTTAACTTGATGGGTCGTTCTTACAACATTCTTGTTTCTTATTTCATATTTTCAAAAAGAAAAAAAATTTAAAACATGTTTGATAATTACTGTTATATCCTTCTAAATAAAGATATTTACAAGGTATAGCAAAAATATGGATAGCTTCTCCATCTTTGTTACCATCTTTGTTACCGTATAAATTTCTATATTTTTTACTTATATATATGCAAGTGTATTAAAGTTTACATCTGCATTAAAATATGATTACTCTGGAAAATAGAGTGAATAAAAGAAAATTTTGTTCTAGTTCTAGAATTTCCTTTAATAGGGGTAGATTTGAAAAATATTTTTAATTAATTAAAATTGTTGTAGACTCACCCTTGGTCTAGGGACAACTCAACTTACCAAAAACCAATTGTTTGAAAGAATTTGAAATCCTTTACTTTAATTCCTTTCTAAAAGGGAAAGAAACTCAATTCATTTGTGATTTGTGTAAGGGATGGCATCTACTTCCATAGTTTGTAAAGCTAAAGGAACAACCTTTTTGTAGCTTTTTTTTTTAAAAAAAATATATAAATAAAAAACTCCCAAAAGCATGGAATCAATTCAATTCAAGCCATCTAAGTTTTATTTATTAAATCAAAGAGTCCATCTAATTTTTATTTTCACTTTATTTGTTTTCCCCCCTAAACTTTTGGAATTGAGGGTAATTATTTGATATTTTTGTGGAATGAAAAAAAAGGAATGAAAACCATTGTTTTTTAGGTAAATAAAGAAATGGATTAGATGAGTTATGAGATGTTTTTCCTGATTTTAAAGATTTATTAGACACAAAATTGAAAGTTTAGAAATTTATCATAAACTTTTATTTGACATAAATTGAAAGTTTAAGAACTAAACTAGTAATTTAACTAAGATTATAAGTAATCCAACAATATTTTTTAAAACAATAATTTAAGATGACCTAGTCCATCCCACCCACACTATAGAAAAAACTCAAACATACTTGAGAGAGAATTTGTCACATGACAAATTATAGTTAGATAACTAAGGTCTTGTTTAGTAATTATTTGGTTTTTGGTTATTGTTTTTAAAAATTAAGCTTATAGACACTACTTTCACCTCTAAATTTCTTTATTTATTATCTACTTTTTACCAATAGTTTAAAAAACAAGCTAAATTTTTTTTTTTGAAATTTGGCTAAGAATTTAACCATTGTACTTAAAAAAAAAGATGTAAATCATTGTAAGAGAGAGAAAAAACTGACTTAATTTTAAAAAACCAAAAATAAAAAACGAAATGATGACCAAATGATTCGGAGTGAATACAAAAAGATATAGATGCAAAATTATGGTTGATTTGATCTAAATAATCACTAATTTATATTATAAATCTCATGATTGGATCTACTCTCTCTCTCTTGTTTAATTCACTTGAACAAACAATTTCTTAATGAGCCTTACTTTAGGCCTGAAAAAAGTGCAACAAATGCCATAAATTTTGCCTCTCAATCATGCATTTATATATAATGCTCAAAACCCAAAAGGACCCCAAATTTATTTACAAATTATTTTCCCTGTCCCTCTCTCTTTCTCTATTTAAGATTGGGCCCAATGAGTACCAAAAAAAAAAAAAAAAAAAAAATCCCAAAGGTTTACATTGAATAAAATAAACATAATTTGTAGCATTGTTTGATTTTGAATTTTTTTGAGGACACAATTCATTCTTGGCTATCTGTCTTAAAACCCAAATTAATTTAATTTTAATTCCCACTTGCACTCAAAAGTTCCCCATATACATATATATATATATATATATAATACTATATATATACCCTTCCTTCCTCTAAACTTTGCATTTGTAACCATTTCCTCAAAACACTTCTCTCTCTCTCTCATAATTTTAGAGTTTCATTTTAAAGTTGAAAAGAGAGAAAAGGGAAAAAAATGGGAATTTTTGACTCTGTCTCAGATTTAATCTCTGATTATGTTGCCACTTCCAGACAAAGGAAAAAAAAACCATTGCAGGTTCCCACTAATATTCTTCTCATTCTATATTGTTTGTTTTTGTTTTTCTCATTTAGTTTTTCTTTTTTTTTAAAGAATTATCTAATGAAATCGAGTTGTTTTAAGCATTCTCTTGAAAGAAAATTAGGGGAATGTTAAAAACGACTCAGTTTTTTAAAATCGTGTTTTTAAATAAAAGAGCAGAGTAGTACTCTTCAAAGAGTTTTCAAAAATCGCGAAAATTCTCTCAATTTTCTCGGAAAGAAATTGCAAAGCTCGAGAAAACAAAGAAACAATGGCACACAATCTTTCTAAAACTTCAAAAACATTTTTTTTAGAAAAATTACAAACTTTGTCACACTCTTTAAAATATCTAATGAATTTTGCGAATTGATTTTTTAAACGTTTGAAAAAGTGTTTTCTAAGTCCAAAACAAAGCGTTTCTTTTTCCTATGGTTTTTGTCTTGTTCGTGTGAGCTCTTAAAATGTTCTTTTTTTTTTGGTGTAGACAGTGGAGATCAAGGTCAAAATGGACTGTGACGGATGTGAACGACGAGTAAAAAATGCTGTTTCTAAAATGAAAGGTTCCATTCCTAACCAAAAAAGTAAAATTAATTAAAGTTCATCTTCCGATAATTAGTCAAACTTTTTTTTTTCTCGTTTTCCTAAATATTTTTTAATTTTTTTTTCTATACAAAGATGTGTGATTTGAAGTCCGTCATTGAAGATCAAGTTATCGAAAAGAGGGAGAATAATAATGTTTCTTTTTTTGTGTTAATATAATAAAATTAAAATGGTGTTAATGGGTAATTATACAATACAGGCGCTAAGACGGTGGAGGTAAACAGAAAACAGAGCAAAGTAACGGTAACGGGGTTCGTGGAGGCTAACAGAGTCTTGAAGAAAGTCAGAAGAACGGGAAAAAGGGCGGAGTTATGGCCGTACGTTCCGTACAATGTGGTGGCGTATCCGTACGTAACGCAGGCTTACGACAAAAGAGCGCCGGCGGGCTTCGTAAAAAACGCCGTTCAGGCCATCCCAAGCCCTAACGCCGTCGACGAGAAGCTCACCACCATGTTTAGCGATGACAATCCTAACGGCTGCTCCGTTATGTAATTTTTAACCATTTTCTATGTTTCTTTTTTTTATCTTTTTCTTTTTTGTTAAATTATAAAAGATACCGTCAACTTTGTCATATATTTTTCGAAATTGCAATATTACTTTTGAACTGTCATAAATACTTTTAGAGTAGAAATTCTTTAGAATTTTGGGTGAAAATTAAATATGAAATAACGTGACAGTGAGCTAAAAGAATTCCAATTTGAGATTCTAAAAGATTTATACTCAAGTGGGAGTTTTGAACTGTTTATAAAAGTTGATGAATAATATTGCAACTTTAATAAGTGCAGAAGTATTTTTTTTGGATAAATGACAAAGTTCAAAGGTATCTAATATAATTTGGTGTAAAAGTCATCTTTTACTCCAATACTTTTTACTACTATATTTGACATGTTCTTCGAGTTAAGTCTCAATTAAGGTGAGTTTGACTTGTTTGAAGTTGAAGTATTATAGTCTTTTATGTGGATAGAAGTTTAGACTTAATCGTGAGTTCAAATTTTTTCGTATGTATTACACTAAAATAGAGGAAGTTTGATAAATGGGTGAATTAAAGTTTTAAAATTAAAATTTAGAACATAATCAATTTTACCTTTGGAATTTGTAAATGCATCCATTTTTATTTTTAACTTTCAACCCGAGTCTATCAAGTTGGAGCTCAGTTAAAATATGAAAAATGCTGCAAATTTTACTCAAACTTGTATAAGTGTTGGCAAATGAAAGAAAGAGTCTTTCAATTCTCATTTTTTTCTCATGAACTATAGTTGAAGAATCGTAGAAAAAAGAAACTATAGACCGCATGTGTCTGGTAAATTATATAATGCATATTTTATTTGATACATTGATGAAAACGATTTGACACTAGTCAATTTTTGAGAGCTTAACTTGATGGATGCATTGCAAAAGTGAGTTTAGCTTGACGTTAATTTATATATGGAGGTTCTAATTCCTGCCCCGTAAATATTGTAATAAAAATGTTGATCACTGTATTGCAATATTATATTATTAAAAGAAAATTTGTCTCACGTATGTGATTTGCATACTTTAATTAACACAGTTGAAATTATCTTTTGTATTTTGGAAGAATCTGCTAGGATTGATGCCCTAAATCTCATGGATTATGTAGTTTGTAATTGTAATGTACAAACAATTTTATTTATTTAATAAAACATAAGATATTTTATTCGACATTTAATAACATTAACCCACAAACCAATAAACTAACATCCAAGGTTATATTCTGAAGCTTAAACATGTATACATGTAGGTTATGTTTAAGTGATAACCTAAATGGTTTTGTAATAGATGGATAAGGCTAGATACCTTATCCTTGTGACATTATGAATACGACCTACTTTGTAGATATTACAATTGTTGTAAACTACTATAAATGATCTGATCATGATCATTCATATAGAGATATGTGAACGGGGTATTCTATACAAAGGAGTTTGTATAAGACCGGACCACGAAATGAATAGTCGCATTATATAACACCATTAATAATAGAGACTTACAATTCACCAGGATGACCATAGGTGACATGACCTGAATCTTGAGTGAGTTGTAAACTCCTGCCTATGAAGGTCGTCATTTGATTCATATGGGTGAGAGTGGCCAAATCACCGACTCGATAAGTCTACCATTTTGGAGATTCATCTGATTGGGGAGCTGGGAACACAACTACACATGATGGAATTCACTCATTCCCTAATGTTGGGGTAAGTACATAAATTGCACCCGTAAGGGTTGATTCCGGGGCTTGAACAATGTGGAGCCACATCCTCTCTTGGCCCGAGAGAGATTTAGTCATAGTTGGACTATGACTTATTGTTCATTAGAGGGATCGGTGGTACTTAAGGAGTAATTGTAACTACAAGGGCAAAACGGTAATTTTGGCCAAGCTATACTTATGAGCAATTTGTGAAGGGTCATTGCGCTATTGTTTGATTATATCTAATGGACATAGAAATATATCAGTGCGAAGAGTGCAGCTATCGGTCTTTAATGAAGTGACCGACAGTTAATGAATATTGAATAATTTAACTAAAGAAGATTAATTAATTATTCAAGTACCATTGGAACTTCAATCTACAGGTCCATAAGGTCCCCTTTGTAGCTCAACAGGGATTATTGAGAATTAATTTTGGATTAATTTGAATTGTTCATATTAATTGAGGAAAATAATTATATGTGATATAATTAATGTATTTGATACATTATAATATAAAGTTTATTTCTAGAGGAATTAAATATTTGAATGTGATTCAAATATTAATTATATGGATGAGATTCATATAATTAAATTTAGTATAAATGTAATTTATATTAAATGTCATGTATTATTAAGAGAAATAAAAACTATAGGTTATATTGTATTTGATACAATATAAAAACTATAGGTTATGTATTATATTTGAAATAACATATAGTTATATATACATATAATAAGTTAGTTATTTTATATATAATATTATTATTTAAATTAAATTAAATTACAAAATTAAACGAAGAGAGTTCCAACTCTTTCCCCTTAATTTTCTCTCGATGAATCGTGGTAGGGGAAGGGTTTTTTTTTTTTTTTTCTTTGTAACATAACACACAGAAGAAAATTCTTCTCTCAAACTCTCTCTCTCTTCCCAACAGAACATAGAGCCCACACCTCTTGTGATTCTCATCACCTATAGAGAATACAAAGGAAATTCTTGTAGTGGTGGCCATTGTGGTTTCTTATTCGTGAAGAAGAAAGATTACGTGAAGAACGATTCTTCAAGGGTAAGCACTTTCTAGCCCTAATTCGTTTCATCTTGCATTCAGTAAAATTATTTAATGTCGATGCATAATTTTTTTGTTATGTAAAATTTGCACTTCTATGAAAATTGGGAATTAGGAACGATCCTCGCTTTCACTGCGGACCTTGGGGTTCCTTCAGAATCTTGTACATAAAATGGTTAATTTTGTCCACTTTAGCATAACTCAACAAGATAAAAAATGCTGCGAAAATAAGCATAACTGATTTTAAGCTTGTACTATCGAATTCAAGATGGAAGGTTAGAATCCCATTAGTGTTGGGGTTATCCTAAATCTTGTGGATCCTATAGTTTGTAATAGTATTGTACAAATAGTTTATTTATTTAATAAAATCTAAGGTATTTTATTTGACATTTAGTAGCATTAATCCAAAAAACCAATAAACAAATATCCAAGGTTATCTTATGTAGCTTAAGTGATAACCTAAACGGTTTTGAGTAGATGGATAAGACTGGGTACCTTATCCTCGTGACACTACGAATACGACCTGCTTTATAGATGTACAATTGTTGTAAAGTTCTACAAATGATCTGATCCTGATCATTCATGTTGAGACATGTGAATAGGGGTGTTCTATACAAAAAGGTTTTTATAAGACCAGACCACGAAATGAATAGTCTCACTATATAATACCATTAATAGTAGTAGAGACTTACACTTCACCGGGATGACCATAGGTGACATGAACTGAATCTTGAATGAATTGTAAACTTCTGCCTATGAAGGCAATCCTTTGATTTGCATGGGTGAGAGTAGCCAATTCGCCAACCCAATATGCCTGCCATTTTGGGGATTCCTCTGATTGGGGAGTTGGGAACACAACTACACATGAAGGAATTCACTCATTCCCTATTGTCAGGATAAGTAGATAAATTGCTCTCTTAAGGATCGATTATGAGGCTTGAACGATGTGGTGACACACACCTCTCTTGGCCCGAGAGGGGTTTGGTCATAGTTGAACTATGACTTATTGTTTATTAAAGGGATCAATGATACTTAAGGAGTTGGATATAACTACAGGGGCAAAACAGTAATTTTGGTCCAACTATACTAACGAGCAATTTATGAAAGGTGAGCACTATTGATTGGTTAAACCCAATGGACACAGAAATATATCTATAGTGCGAAAAGTGCAGCTATTGGTCTTTAGTGGAATGATCGACAGTTAATGAAAGTAATTTAACTAAAAGAGTTTAATTAATTATTCAAATACCATTAGAGCTTCAATCTATAGATCCATAAGGTCCCCTCGGTAGCTCAACTATGATAATTGTGAATCAAATTAATTTTGAGTTAATTTGAATTGTTTAGATTAATTGAGAAAATTTAATTATATATGATATAAATAATTTAAATTAATTATATGTGATATAATTAGTATAATATATTTGATATATTATTTTGAGAGGAAATGAATATTTGAATATGACTCAAATATTAATTATATGGATTAGATGTATATAATTAAATTTGATATAAATTTGATATAAATTTGATTTATATTTAATACCATAAGTTATTGAAAGAATTACAAACTATAAGTTATATTGTATTTGATATAATATAAACTATATGTTATATGTTATATTTGATTTAACATAAGGTTGGTTATATTATATATATATTAATAGTAATATATATATATATATATATATATATATATATATATATATATATATTATTTCTAAAATATTTAGAATTGAGAGGGGTTATGTAACTCCCTCCACAATTCTCTCTAAATCCATATATATATGTATGTATGTATGTATGTATGTATGTATATATATATATATATTTCTTTTTTGTTTAGATTTGTTACATAAAGTTTTTTTTTTTTAAAAAAAAAAAAGAAAAAAGAAAAAAGAAAAAGAGATCTCTCAAGATTTGACTACTCTCCGCCAAGAAAACTCTCCGAAAAATTCTCTCAAAACTTTCCCTCTCCATCCCTCTCATGAAAATTAAGATCACAGGACCCTACACACTCATGTGATTCTCAACTCCTAAGAAAAATATGGAGGTCTCACTTTTGATAGCATTCCTTTTGATCTCGATTCATAAGAAGAAAGATTTGTTCGTGACTAATCGAGAGAATTATTTGACTTCAAGGATAAGTATGACTAACCTTAAATTTCTTCTCTTCGAAGCATGCTATAATATTCGTTTAGAATGCATATGTAGTTTTTAAAATTTAATGTTATGTAAAAAATTCAAATTGGGACCTGGTATCAAAGCAGCGTTCTTATTCCCAATTTTATTAGTTTTGGGAATTAATTTAAAGTTTTTATGGTGGGATTACATTTACTATTCTGAAATTAATGTTGATGAATGAGGTTTTGCAATTTTTGGATGTTTTTAGGGTTGGACTATATAGATTTATTGCATTTTTTTTTTTTTACAAAATGGTTTGTAAGGGTCATTGTCTATATTTGATTAAGTCTGTGTCGTTTGTGATTTTTTCGGCGAAATTCTAGAGAAAACGAGGCCAAAGAAAAAAATGGAGGAAAAAAGACTCTTCGAGATAGAAAAGGAGTGTGCCTTACATTCGATTCGTGTGCGGTTCGTGGGGTTCGAGTGGTTCGAGGGTCCAATTTAGCTGCAGTTTGTGGCACTGATTCGGTTCAACCTGTTTTGAAGCTCCTTTTATGTAATAAATAGTTAATTAATTAATTAAATTAATACAACTTTTGTTTAGAAGTCCAATCTCGATCCAATTAATTGCTTTTTAAATTATGCATTGGATATAGGATTTATTTATTTTATATATGTCATAATGTATGCCATAGAGTAAAATCCCATCATAGGTTATGCATTATCTATCATGCATCATAAATATTATAATCGTTATAATATAGTTGCATGATTTAATATTAAAGCATGCTCTTGCATCATATAATATATGTTTGCATGCATTAATAACATTGTCATGCATCAATTATATTATAAGAGTTATAATATATTGTTTGGATGTATGTATGAATGTTATAATTTTATTTTCATTACTTTAGTATATAATGGTTATGTATATTTAAGCAATGAAAATTAAAATTGAAATTGCATGAAATATGTCATTATACTAGGTCTTTTTATAAATGTTATAATTATCCTAAGTTTGTCTTCATATGCAATGTTTGTTTTTAATTTATTTCATTTAATTTTATAATTGTTATAAATGAAGTTAGAAATTAAAATCAATATAAAGAGTTGCTTGTTAACTCAGGTTAAAATCATTTTTTAAGTAGTTTAAAAGATGATTCACTTAGACCTAAATTCACAATATTTCTAATTGTTGGGATTGGTGTCCTAATTCTCTCAGAGTCTCACAATTTGTAAACTGTACACATTGTTATGAATAAAAGAGTTATTTTATTTGGCATTTACTCATATCCAATAAACAAAGCTCCATGGTTATTGTATGTAAACTTAAGCATGTATATAAGATATACAAGTGGATCATGCCTTAAGTGATAACCTAAATAGGTCTGTAGTATAAGAATTAAGGAGGGATACCTAATCTTGGTGATACTACAGATACGGCTCGCTTTGTAGAGGTTTGCAAGTGTTGTGAACTACTACAGATGGTAGATCCTGACCATTCATGTGGAGTCATGCGAGCGGGGGTGTCCTATACAAAGAGTTTGTATAAGACCGGGCCACGAGATGAGTTTTCTTTTTATATAATGTCGTTGATACTTGAGACTTACATCTTACCTAAACAACCATAGATGACATGACCTCAATCCTGAGTGTTTTGGAAACTTCTGCTTTTGAAGGCAGTCCTTTGATTAGTATGGGTGAGAGTGGGCAGATTGCCAACTCAACATGCTTAACTTTTTGGGGCTTTATCTGACTTGGGAGCTGGGAACTCAGTACACAAGATGGAATTCACTCCTTCACCAAAGTAGGGGTAAGTAGATAGATTGCTTCTTTAAGGGCTAATTTCGGGTCTTGAATATAGTGGCCACAACTTCTCTTTGGAAGAAAGGACTCAATCATAGTAGAACTATGACTTATGTTCATTAGAGGGATCAGTGGTACTTAAGGAGTTAGATGTAACTACAGGGGCATAATGGTTATTGGCCCAGCTGTATTTACGAGTGATGTGTGAAGGGTTATCGCACTGTTGATTGGTTGATATGGACACAAAATATATCTGTAGTAAGAAGAGTGCAATTGTCGGTCTTTAGTAAAGTGTCCAGCAGTTAACAGATGGTGGATCTCGTGACTAAAGAGTTTAGTCAATTATTCACGTACCATTGGAGCTTCAAGTTACAGGTCCATAAGGTCCCCTTAGTAGCTCAATGGATTCAATTTGAGAATCAGTTCTTGGTGTTGATTTGAAATGTTCAAATTGACAAGAGAAAATTCGATTATATATGATATGATCGGTGTGATGTATGGATACATCAAGTGGAGGATTAATGTAAATGAGATTTACATTAAGTACCATAAAATAGAAAAAGAACTATGGTTTATATGTTTGATGAGATGAAATATTAAAACTATAGGTTATAAATATAATATGGTAAGTTGGTTATCATATATATTTATAATAATATTAATTATTGGATAATTATATCTTTTTCTCTAATAACCAATTGAGTGGGAGACTATTGGTGGTTTTATGGTAACCGTGAGATAAAAGGAAAAATATTTTCCTAAATTTAGTAGGAGTTGCTATTCTCGGAAAGGAACTCACAGAGTTGCTGTCAAGTGAATTGGATTCATTAAACGATAGCTAAAAGAAAGACTAAACGATCGTAGAGTGACACTATACGATAGTTCACTCAGTTGGTCGTAGCTAAACGATCGCAGGGCTTTTGCTACACGATAGTTTTCCTTCTTCTACACGATTGAGTATTCGCTTATACGATAGACTCTTGTCATCTCCCACTTGCTCAATCGTCTACATGATTGTTATTCCTCCGGTCTCTTCCTCTACCCAAGTCCACACAGAGCCCACACTTTTAGATTCTCACACCGAGAATACCAAGGTAGCCATTATGGTGGTGTCTTACTCAACTCGACTGAGGTCGAGGTTTAGGAGGTCCTTCGTTGCGTTTGTGATCTTAGAGATCATTTAGTTCATCTTTGTTGTTGATCGTGTTGTGTTGTGTTGCGGTCATTATGTTTGAGCATTCGTGTGTTGTTGTCTTTGAGACTGAACGAGCGTTCGTGATCGAAGGAGTTTGAAGCATGAGTCTTCAAAGGTATGTATCTGTTATCTCTTGATTTTCTAAAGCATGTCGTAATTTCGTATTGTGCATGACCTGTAAGTTTCCGTTTTGTGACTGTAATTATTATTGTTCAATTTCAAATGGAATTTGGAATGATCATTTCGCTGCTCAAAGAAATTCTTATGTCAGATTTCCTTCAATTGGTATCAAAGCCAGGTTGTTTTGATATTCCAAATTTCATTTCGGTTTTGAACTTCTTTTACAGTCGTGGTAGGTTTTCTGCATTGCGTTTAAATGTTAAATGCGTTTTTGGATGGCATTGATGAATGTTTATGGGTTTAATTGCCTCTGTTTAAAGCTTTCTTTTAATTACAAAGTGTTAATTTGTAAGGGCCCCTGTGTTTTTGGGCATAACTAACAAGTAATCGAGTCTGTAATTCAAAGTGTTTGAGTTTTTCGAGTCGTTCATGATGAAGTTCCGAAGCATGGAGATGCAGTTCTCAGCAAGGAAGAAGACCAAGAGTTGGTTGTATCGTGTAGCCTCAGGTAACCGATTGTTCAGATTTGGCTAAACGATCGTGTAGATTTTTCTATGCGATCGTGTAGTATTTACTAAACGATCGTTTGCTAAACGATGGGGTAAAGTGTTTGCTCTATTGCGTAACATTGGTTGCCCAATCGTGTAGACGCTGGAGATAAACGATCGAGTGGGAGCATTTTATGCTCATCGTTTAATAAAAGACGCGCGCACTAAACGATCGTGTAGTTAGCATGCCTCATCACATAGTCACTGACTACACGATCACGCGGTATATGACACTTAGGTACCCACTCAGCAATCGTTTAGACGATTGTGCTTCACTGCATCGTTATCGTTTAGACGATTGTTTAAGGTTTGCGTTGTACGTTGCGCGCTGCATGATTGCGTACCTCATGCTTCATCGCATAGTAAAAGGTACACGATCGTTTAGCTCTGGAAGCATTGGTAAATGATTGAGTAAAACGTTTACTCTTTCGTGTAGGTGATCACTCGATATTGGTACACGATCAGTAGAGACGCGAACTTCTACTGGATGGTTCAAAATCCAGTTCGTCTGTTTGAATCGGTGACTCTTTTGCTATTTGTAATAGTTAGCTTTAGATTTGAGAATTTTGAGGCTAATTATCCTGGTTCATCAACTTTTTTTTATATACATGAGATGTATGTGGTTTATATGGCATAATGTATGACATATAGTTTTGAAACCCACCTTAGGTTGTGCAATTATTCATGCATCATGTATTATAAGCGTTATAATATGACATGATGAAATTACAAGAGAGTATGCGCATGCATCATGAAATATAAGAGTTATATTTATGCATGCAGTAAGCATATTCATGCATTATCTTTATATTATAAGCGTTATCGTATAAGGGTGAATGGAAGCATGTTTTGCGTGGTTCGTTGCTATTTTGTATAAGAGTTATATAAAAGTAGCAATGAATGAACAATGCATGGAGCATGACACTTAAGTTGTTTATAAGCGTTATGAATGCCTTATATGTGTTTGCTTTGCATTGTGTATGTTTGTTGTTTCTGTTATAAGCGTTATAATAGAAATTAGAACTAAAATCAATAAGAAAGAGTTGCATGTGGACTTAAGTGAACTCATGTTTTAAAAGAGTTTTAAAATTGGATTGAGATAGACCTAAGTTCAAGGTTCTAATGGGATTTGCAACCTAGTTTAATCTTTTAAAATCGTTTTAATAGGATTAAATTGATTGGCATAAAAGATTAAATTGTATTAAATCTATCTATGAGGGATCTTTTGTTTAAGGCGGGTTTTGTCCAGGCTGCGGTACTTAAGCTGACGGAAACGGAACACCCCCACTTGGGAACCTACCTGAAAAGGTGAATTAGATAGATTTTCTGCAAGCATGTGACAGTTGTTTAAAGACTCCATCAAAGAGTTTAATGGACGATAATCAAAAGTTGTTCAACTATCCAAGGTAAATGTTACTCTTGGGCAAACCTAAAAAGTCACTTAATTAAAATTCTTAGCCATGTTTTTTCTAAGTAAACTAAACCCTAGGTTATAAAAGACTCAAAGGGAGGAAGAGATGTATTTGATATGTTAATGATTCTACTCACGTTTCTCCCTAAATGTTCATGCCGTGAGATTCATGTTTGGCCTCGTGGTGCCCTGGAAGCATCCCCCTTCGACTGGTGTTTGCATGAGTCAATATCAAAGTGGACAGAGAGAGTGTTTATAGTAAGTGGGTGAAGTGTGTGTGTCAACACGTCCTACGTTCTCCTTCATTGGTTCGCACCATGAGATCATTCTTGCACTCCCTCATGGCGCCCTTGGAGCATCCCTCTTCAGATAGGTTTGATGCAATTGGTCAATATCAAGGTGAACTCCAGAAATGGATAGGGTCACTTTATTTTTTGCCCTAATCGAATTTTTTTCCTTCGGATTGGTTGCTTGAGGCGGAACTCTAGGGCCTAAAATGGCGGGTCACACTTACGGGAAATTATTAAGTACGTTAATGATTTCTTGACCAAATCAATGATGGCTAGTCTTTATAGGAGCAAGAGTTGTTTAGGTAGTAACGACTGGTTGAGAATGTCTCAATTCATAAGAGGGATAAATTGGCCACCCTACGGCGGCTTTTTTCCTAAACCTTTGAAGTGTCATTACGAAACTAGATGTCACACGGGGTTCATGTTAGTTTTGCTATTAACGGCTTTGAAGTGTTTGTTTTGGTATTAACGGCTTGCTAAACCGTATTGGATGTTGTATGTTTTTTCAACTGGTATTTACTTAAAACCTAACATAGGTCAATGTGTTTTTGTTTTCAGCAACATGTTTGATTTTCCGATAAATGCCTCTAGTTTTCCCGATTTCATACAGTGGAAAGAGTCTTCTAAAATGTATTTCGTGGTAAACAACCTCAAGTTTGTCATGGTTGAGGAATGTCCTCAAGTCCTGACCCTTGATGCACTGCAAAGTGTTCGTAATCATATGAGGTGTGGATGAAGGCTATTTCATTGGCCCGAATTCACATTTTGGCTAGCATACCTGATGTTTTGGCCAAAAGGGTTGAGAACATGGTCATTGCACATGAGATCATGGACTTGTTGCAAGATAGTTTTAAACGTCCGTTCTTACTTTTCGAGCATAAAGGGATGGATGACAATACCAGTAGTGTCAGTTCCCAAGTTAAACTCCAGGAAGAGAAAGCAAGTGTTGTTGACTCTGTTAAAGTTCATAGAAGAGAAGTGTTCTCTGAAATGGAACTTGGAGCTTATTTAGGTTATGATACTGATCCCACTACTCTCCAAAAGAGGAGGATGTCTAAAGACAGTAAATATGATTTATTGGTCTTGGAGACATGTTTGGTAGAGAATGATGATTCTGCCTGGATCCTTGATTTCGGGTGCTATTAATCATGTCAGTTCCTCTTACCAAGGATTTAATTCCTAGCAACGTTGCCATAGGCAGAGATGACTCTTCGAGTCAGTACTGGTGAGGTTGTTTTAGCTGTTGCTATGGGCAAGCTGAAGTTATTTTTGGACAAGAAACGTTATCTGTTATTGGATAATGTTTTTGTAGTTCCTCATATCAAGAGAAACTTAATCTCGGTTTCTTGTCTCATTGAACAAGGTTATACCGTCTTCTTTTCTGAGAGTAAAGTGTTTATTTTCAAGAATGGGATGGAGATTGTTTTTTGTTCAACGGAGAATAACTTATATGTACTAAGGCTGTTAGTCCTAAAAGTCTTGTTTAATACTGAAATGTTCAGTACGAGAACAACAGCTAAAAGACCAAAGGCTTATCTTAAGAAAAACGCCCCTATTTGGCATCTAAGGTTAGGTCACATCAACCTCAATAGGAATAAGCAGTTGGTGAAATGTGGATTGCTAAAGAGTTTAGAAGAAAACTCCTTGCCGGTGTGTGAATCATGCCTCGAAGTCAAGATGACCAAATGACCTTTTACTGAAAAAAGTTACAAAGTCAAGGAAGCTTTAGAGCTTATACATTCAAACCTCTGTGGTCCGATGAGTGTTTGGGCTCGAGGTGGGTATGAATATTTCATCTCTTTCATAGATGATTATTCAAGGTACGGGTATCTCTACCTAATGCAACATAAGTCTGAAGCCCTTGACAAGTTCAAGAAGTATAAGGTTGAAGTTGAAAACTTGTTAGGTAAGACGATAAAATAACTACGATATAATCATGGTGGAGAGTATATGGACCTCAAATTCCAGAACTATATGATAGAACATGGAATTAAGTCCCAACTTTTGGCCCCAGGTACACCTCAGCAGAATGGTGTATCAGAAAGGAGAAACAGAACCTTGTTGGACATGGTTTGGTCTATGATGAGTTATGCTCATCTTCCAGACTCGTTTTGGTGTTTTGCAGTGGAGACTGCATGTTATATTCTAAACAACATTCCCTGTTCCTGGAACACTTTTTGAGTTGTGGAGAGGCCGTAAAGGTAGTTTATGCCACTTTAGGATTTGGGGGGTGTCTGACCCACGTGCTTGTGACTAACCTGGAGAAGTTGGAACCGCATTCGAAAGTTTGACTCTTTGTAGGCTACCCTAGGGAAACGAAGGGTGGATACTTCTATGATCCGAGTGAGAACAAAGTGTTTGTTTCTACAAATGCTATCTTCTTGGAAGAAGACCACATCAGGGATCATTAACCATGAAGTAAGCTTGTTTTACGTGAGATTTCTAGTGAGACTGGGACTACTGAGGATTCAACAAGAGCTATTGAACAAGCCAATAGATCAACAAGAGTTGTTGATGTCGGCACATCTAGTCAACCAGCTCAAGAGTTGAGACTGCCTCGACGTAGTGGAAGGATTGTGAACCCACCAGATTGCTACATGGGTTTGACTGAAGCCCAAAACGTCATTTCTAATGACGGGGTCAAGGATCCATTATCTTTTAAGCAAGCAATGGCGGATGTTGACAAGGATGAGTGGATTAAAGCCATGAACTAGGAAATGGAGTCTATGTACTTCAATAACATCTGGGAGCTTGTTGATCCACCTGATGGGGTAATACCTAATGGGTGTAAGTGGATCTACAAGGGAAAATGAGGTGTAGATGGAAAGGTCCAAACCTTTAAGGCTAGACTCGTGGCAAAGGGTTATACCCAGGTCGAGGGAGTGGACTATGAGGAAACTTTCTCACCTATTATCATGCTGAAGTCTATCAGGATACTCCTGTCCATAGCCAATTTTATGATTATGAGATATGGCAAATGGACGTCAAGACTGTCTTTCTTAATGGTAATCTCGAGAAGACCATCTACATGGCTCAACTAGAGGGGTTCATCGTTCCAGATCAAGAGCAAAGAGTTTGCAAGCTTAATAGGTCTATTTATGGGCTAAAACAAGCGTCTAGATCATGGAACATTAGATTTGACAGTGCGGTCAAATCGTTTGGCTTTAATTAAAATGTTGAATGATATCCTACAATATCATCAATAGCTCAGTAACTTTCCTGGTACTATATGTGGATGATATCCTACTCATTGGGAATGATGTAGGGTTTTGACTGACATTAAGAAATGGCTAGTTGCCCAGTTCCAAATGAAAGATTTGGGTGAGGCACATTATGTTCTAGGGATCTAGATCTCTTGGGATTGTAAGAACAAGAGGATAGCCTTGTCTCAGGCATCGTACATCGATCAAATGTTGATCAGGTACAGAATGCAGGATTCCAAGAGGAGTTCATTACCCTTCAAGCATGGAACGGTTTTGCCTAAGGATCAATGTCCTAAGACACCTCAAGAGGTTGAGGAGATGATACAGATTCCCTATGCTTTAGCTATTGGAAGCTTAATGTATGCAATGTTTTATACCAGACCCGACATTTGCTGTGCAGTAAGGTTTATCATTCGTTATCAGTCCAATCTAGGATTAGATCACTAGACGACGGTCAAGACAGTCCTCAAGTATCTTCAAAGAACTAGAAACTACATGCTCGTGTATGAAGATAAGGATTTGATCCTTACAGGATACACAGACTCTGACTTTCAGACCAATAGTGATTCTCGTAAATTGACATCGGGGTCAGTGTTCACTCTAAATGGAGAGACTGTAGTGTGGCGAAACATCAAGCAAGGATACATCACAGACTCCACTATGGAAGCCAAATACGTAGCCGCTGATGAAGCAGCTAAAGAGGTTGTTTGGCTGAGGAAATTCCTTACAGATTTGGAAGTTGTTCCAATTATGGATTTGCTAATCATTCTTTATTGTGATAACAGTGGGGCTATGGCAAATTCAAAGGAACCTCAGAGTCATTGTAGAGGCAAGCATATCGAACGGAAATATCATTTGATTAAGGAGATTGTGCATCACGATGATGTGATAGTCACGAAGATCGTGTTGGAGCGCAACGTTGCTGATCCGTTTACAAAGGCTCTCATGGCTAAAGTGTTTGAGGGTCATTGATAACGGGCAGAAATGTACGTTATTACAGTGCTCAGTTATTAAACAATGCAGGATTGCGATGATAAAAATATACAATATTGCGTCCAAAAGCATTAAGTTCATAATATTGCGATCGCATGCGTCCATCGCATTAAAACAGCTAACTTGTGTATTTTTGTGCAGAAAATACGTTGACGCAAGGCCAAAAATGCGATCCAAAGAAATCAACGGTCGAGTGCATTAAGAGATTACATTAACGCAAGGTTATGCGATCATTTGCGCTCACAAATATTTGCTCAAGAAGGTTGCCGCATAGAGCCAACGCATCATGGTGGACGCATCTGGGTAAAAAACGTAATAAACCACGATGGGACAGAAAGCTGATGACATTCGATTTCGAATTAAGTTGACAAGCCGTTAACGATCTACTCTAGCAAATACACTCAACGTTTCGGTGACAAATATTCGTTACATCAGATAGAGAATTAATGTCATCCCATCAGTGCAATCATAAGAGAGAAGAGACCTTTCACCCTAAAGCTCTATAAATACCAAAGGCCACCTTCAGTGAAGAGTTAGTTTGTTCAGTTTGATAATTTTCTCCATAGATAGAAGTAGCCTTGCTCTTAGTTTTTCTAATACTTAGAAGGCGGAGCGAGAGTAGGGAAGAGACGTCGGGAGATTGCCCTGGTTAGCTCGAAAGAGAACCCAGGAGGCGTGGAAAAATAGAGAGAGGGTCGACTCTTGCGAGAGCAAGATTATCTTTTGAGAAGAGTAGAGAAGAACAGTGTAAAAGCCTTGGGAAGCAAGAGATTGCTACCAGGCTCTTTATTCTTATACTGCATTGTCATTCTGTATTTCGATTACATATCTATAAAATGGAACTTGCTTATCTACATCTGTTCACTCTCTTTAAAACACGCATGAGTAGCTAAATCTATCGAATGGGTTGAGAAGAACTTAGCTAACATGACCTAGGATTTTCATCGCATGCGATCATTTTGTCTTATATTGCGCCCATCACCCCTTTAGAGCTACTCGAGAGAGAGCCTAAAGAAAGAACCTAAGGATTGAGAGAGCTAGGTTAGAATCTAGACTTGAGAGAGCAAGATTAGATCTGCATAAGCAAGAGATAGAGACTTAGAGATAAGCTCTGTTTGTCAACATGCATCGCATGCACCCTAGAGATAGGTTATAGTATCATGCAGTCGCCTTGTATGTGTATGTGACAATCGTCATCGCATAGACAAGAATAGAGGCTTATGTGTAAGTCCTATAGACATCATCGCATATATCGCATGTGTTCTAAAACTAGAAGTCGTAGCATTTGCGTTGAAAGATGATTTGCTATTGTATGTATGTAGCATGATCGCATAACATTAATGTAATCCTAGGAAGTGTTAGCTGAACCCCTTCTCAACCCGTTCTCCCGCATATTCATCGCATCTTTTGTTATATTAACTCTTTTTTTAACTCTGCCGCATACATTTTATACTGTAAATAACAACCCAACAACTCTTTGATTTACTGGTTTACCGCAAAGTAATCTAAAAATTATTGCCGCATATAGTTTTCCTTAGTCCCTGAGTTCGACCCTAGGCTTACCAGGAAACTCAGTAGGATTTATACTTAGGTTCTGCTGAGAAAACTTGTTGCACAACGCATTTTCCATCACCACAATTCCTTTTATTAATTCATTACATAAAATAATGCACCAAGTTTTTGGCGCCGTTGTTAGGGACTTCAGCAATACAGTGTGCTAACGGTAATTTTCTGATTTCTTTACAACTTTCAATCTCTGGTGCATTACGACCCAGAGATTGAAAGAACGTTTCGAAGAAGATTGAGAGACAGCCGTCAACAACAACAACAAGACAGAACTCCAAGAATGGCGGAACAACCGGAAGAAAGGGCCGGAAATGTAAAAATATAATGGCCAACCCCATTCTCCTAGCGATGATCGCAATAGACCCATTCGGGATTATGCATCGCCTAACCTATATGATTTCTCCCCAAGAATCATGAGGCCAGCGCTAGACGGATCGAGGTTTGAAATGAAATCGGTTATGTTACAGATGATCTAAACTGCCGGTCAGTTTGGTGGTAGACGTGGCGAGGATCTGCACGCCCACCTTCTGAGCTTCATAGAGATATGCAACACTTTTGTGTTCCCAAATATCTCTACCGAGGAGGTTCGACTAACATTGTTCCCATTTTCCTTATGCGATAAAGCAAGAAAATGGGCTTATTCTCTCGAACCGGGAGAGATAACTTCTTGGGAACAAGTCATGGAAAAGTTCATGAAGAAATACTTCCCTCCAATGGAGGACGTAAGAAGAAGGAAGTTAATTACGAATTTTGAACAAGAAATTGATGAATCGCTCAGCGACGCTTGGGCGAGGTTTAAGAGGCTGGTAAGAGATTGTCTGCACCTGTCTCTTATACACATCTAGATGTGTATAAGAGACAGGGCCAACCCCATCCTTCTGGCAAATGACTGCAATAGACCCATTCGGGACTATGCGTCGCCCAACCTATATGATTTCTCCCCAGGAATCATGAGGCCAGCGCTAGACGGATCGAGGTTTGAAATGAAATCGGTTATGTTACAGATGATCTAAACTGCCGGTCAGTTTGGTGGTAGACGTGGCGAGGATCTGCACGCCCACCTTCTGAGCTTCATAGAGATATGCAACACTTTTGTGTTCCCAAATATCTCTACCGAGGAGGTTCGACTAACATTGTTCCCATTTTCCTTATGCGATAAAGCAAGAAAATGGGCTTATTCTCTCGAACCGGGAGAGATAACTTCTTGGGAACAAGTCATGGAAAAGTTCATGAAGAAATACTTCCCTCCAATGGAGGACGTAAGAAGAAGGAAGTTAATTACGAATTTTGAACAAGAAATTGATGAATCGCTCAGCGACGCTTGGTTATACACATCTAGATGTGTATAAGAGACAGGATGAACCTAGAAGCGGCGTCTCCCTTCAAGCCTCTAGAACACAAGATAGAAGTCTAGCTACCACCATTCCCGAAAAGATTGAAAAAGAAATAGAATGATGAAGAAAAGATCGCGACAGTGACAATAACGCAAAATGCTATGATCCCACAAAAAATGTGCGACCCAGGAATCTTTACGATACCATGCTCAATTGGAGGGGTCTACAATGGTCAAGCACTATGCGATCTTGGGGCGAGTATAAACGTAATACCACTATCAATCTTCAAACGATTGAATATGGGCAAACTCACGCCCACGACGGAGACTCTACTACTTGCGGACAGATCCCAAATACATCCTGAGGGAGAGTTGAAAGATGCCGCAATCTTAATTGACAAATTCATCTTGCCGGCAGACTTCATCATTTTGGATTATAAAGCAGACGAAGATGCGCCCATCATATTGGGACGACCATTCCTCTCGACCGGTCGCGCTCAAATATATGTGCACAAGGGAGAAATCGTAATGAATGTCAATAGGGAAAAGCTCCGGATTAAGGCAGTCAAGATCCCAGAAGACCAAAAAAAGAAGAAAAAGCTGTCGTGGACGTAAAAAGTCCAGCTTGAAATAAGCAGTCCCTGAGTTACTATGCGACTCAACCTCATCAGGGATGTAATCCTTTTGAATATCATTTTTTATATCAATGCTTCATGAACTTTCATTACCTTGCTGTTATCTGTTATCACATATTTGCTTATTTATTAAAATATATATTTATATATATAATAAGGAGATCGTGTTGAACGATCGCAGTAAACGATTTTGTTAATTTTGTTTTTTTTATTATTATTTGACCCTCTTGATGTTTTCTTTGCAACGATCGAGGTGAACGATTGTGGAGGCGCTACGTGAAGAAGAAACCACTTTATTTCATCATTGCAATCCAAAGAAAGCAGATCACCACAATGAAAAGCAGATCGCCGCAAAGCAGGATGCGTCCACAAATAATGCGGGTGATAGTGCAAATTTGGGGGGTTGTATCTTTCCTTGACTTTATTCCAAATTTTGTACTATCGCATCGCATTTTAATTTTAAAAATTGTATCACCGCATCCTCTTTGGTTGGCGCAATTATTTAATATTGATCAATTTAGTAAGTCACCGCATTATTTCTCTTTGCCAATTATGATTTCAATGATGAAACGCATGCCTATATATTTTTTTTTTCATCTATGCTAAAGTCAACTTAATTTTAGGACAGTCACCTCATGAAATATTTCTAGAAGTTAGTGGTGTGCTAGCTTTCTTTCAAACTGACTTTTTATGAAACTTCTTAAGAGCATCGCATGACTTCTTTCAACCTTTTAGCAATGAGGACATTGCCACATTTTAAATTTGGGGGTGCGTTATTCATTTTTCGACCTTGCTATTTTTAACCTTACAAAAAAAAATTTACATTGCGATCGGATCCTACTCGCAGTTGGATGTCCGCATGACACACGTGAAGGCAGGCCAAAATGAAGGTGGGAATCGTGATCAACGCATAAATAAAAGATTGCAACTCCGCTGCCAAATGGGCATGAGTTTAGTCTGAGAAAGAGCGCCTTGCTCGTAGTTGGATGTCCGCATGACATACGTTTAGGCAAGCCAAAACGAAGGCCAGGCACTTGGATCAACGCACGGTCATAAAATAAAAAAAAATGTCTAAAATATGCAAGGCTAAAAATCATTTGAAAATACCCCAGTGAAAAAGTTTTTTTATAAAATAAATCATGCGATGCCCGGGAATCTAGTAAAATCCTTTTGAAGGTTAAACTTGCGGTCCCTAAATTTTAGAAATATTTTAAGAAGAGACCTGGATAAGAATTAAGGAAATTTTCATGTATAGGATTTGAATAAGGCATCCTTGAGAAATCTAGGAAAAAGAAGGTGATGCTTAATTTTATAAGTGGAATGTGGATGGTATGCGTTAATGGAATTGCATTGTGCACTCAAGTTTCCTCAGCAGAATCCAAGTGAAAATTCCACTGAGTTTCCTGGTGAGTCTAGGGTCGAACATAAGGATTTGTGAAAACAAGTTGTGTTGGTATTTTTTAGGAAAACTTTGCAGTGACCAAATAAATAAATTATTGGTTTGTTGTTGATTGCGTTAATGAGAAAATAAACAAAATGCGAAGGATTTGAGAAAAGTTAGTTGTGTGATAGATGCATAGAGTATGCGATGAACAGGTTGAGAAGATCTTTAGCTAGCATTACTTTGGAATGAGTCAGACTATGCGATCATGCTACCACCATGCACAGCAAGTCATTTTCCAATACAAATGCGATGCTCCTAAGTCTAGGACGCATGTGTTGGATGCAAAAGTGTCCATAGAGCTTATCCCTAAGTCTATACTCTTGTCCTATGCGATGATGAAAAATACATAAAAGCAAGGTGACCGCATACAATTGTATCCTATCTCTAGGATGCATGCAATGCGTTGATAACAAATAGTGCTCATTCCTAAGCTCCTATCTCTTGATTATGCATTTTAATCTGACTCTCTCGAGCCTAGATTCTAACCTGACCTTCTCAAGTCTAGATCCTGTCCTTAGACTATCCTCCCGAGTATCTCTAATGGACGAATGAAGCATACATAATACAAGATAATCACATAGCATGAAGATTCCCTAGTTGTGCTAGCTAAATGCTTCTCAACCCATTCAACTAATTTAGCTACTCATGCGTAAATAACAGGGAGTGAACAGATATAGAGAAATAGATTCCATTTCGATAAATGAGTGGAGTACAAAATGACAATGGAAGTTAAAGGTAGAAAGCCTGGTAGCAATTCCTTACTGACCGAGGCTTTTACACTGTAATCTATATTCGGTTCTAAAGATATTCCCGCTTCCACAGGCGTCGGCCCTCTCTGTTCTTGAAGCTTCCAACGCTCTCCCAAGCTTACCAGAATGATCTATCGACACAACCTTCTCTCTCGCGTCTGTCTTAAAACGAAAGAAAACTATGAACAAGGACGTATGAAACTTTGGACTAAAGAATGGTGAACTGGTGAACCCCTTTTCTAAAGGATGCCTTTGGTATTTATAAAACATCCAAGGTGAACGGCGGCGTCTCTCTCATGATTGTACAGATGGGACGGCTTTAATTCCTGACTGATGTGCTGAATATTTGTCACCGAAAAGTTGAATGTACTTGTGATCGTTATCGGCTATCAACTTAATTCGGATTTGACTGTCATCAGCTTTCTGTCCCATCGCGATTAATTAACCTTTCACCCAGATGCGCCCACCATGTTGCGCTGACCAAGTTGCGGCAATCCTTCTTGGACAAATGTTTGCGAGAAAAATCATCGTAAAGCCTTGCGGTGAAGTTGCGCTCAACCGATGATTTCCTATGATCGCAATTCTTGCATTGTTTCAACACATAATCTGCATAAAAACACTAAAATCAACTGTTCCTATGTGATGAACACATGCGACCGCAATATTATGAAATTGATGCTTGATGGACACAATTTAACATGTTTTATCAACGCAATCTAACATTGTTTAAGAACTTAGCACTATGGTAACGTATATTTCTACCCGTTATCACACCCCTAAATTTAAACAATACTTGTCCTCAAGCATAACCTAAAGATTCCTTTACCAAGTCAACCGCAAAGTTCTTTTCCTAGATTTCTCAAGGATACTTCGTTCAAATCCTATATGCCAGAATTTCCTTAAGTCTTATTCAAGTCTCTTCTTATAATATTTCTAAGACCTAGGGACTGCAAGCTTAACCTTCAAAAGGACTTTACTAATTTTTAGAACATCACATGATTTATTTCAAAAAGAAAATTTTCCACCGGGGTGTCAAATGATTTTATCCTTGCACATTTCGTGACATTATTATTTTTTCTGATCTTGCGCCGATCCAAATGCCTTGCCTTTGTTTTGGCTTGCCCCCACGGGTGTCATGAGGACATCCAACTACGAGCAATGCACTATTTCTTAGACTAAACTCATTCCTATTTGGCAGTGGAGTTGCGGTCATTTATTTATGCGTTGATCCTGGTAACTTACTTTCATTTTGGTTTGCCCGTTTGCCCCCACGTGTGTCATGCGGACATCCAACTACAGGTAAGTGCCTTTCACAACTTAACTCTTATCAACATGGGTTTCCCATTGCGTTGACAGTGGAGTTGTTATTCTCAAAAATATTTTTTTAATAGAAAATAGCAAGGTCGAAAATAAATACCTCACCCCCAAATTTAAAATGCGGCAATGTCCTCATTGCCAAAAAATTAAAATAAGTCATGCTATGTTCTTAGAATGCTTCATAAAGAGAGTTTGAAAGAAAGCTAGCAAACCCTTAACTTCTAGAAATATTTTATGAGGTGACTAACTTAAGACTAAGTTGACTCTAGTATATATGAAAGACGTAGAAGCATATTTTCCATCATTGAAATCATACTCGACAAAGAAACAGCATGCGGTAACATACTAAAGTTATTGTGTCAAATGATTGTGGTAATCAAAGAGGATGCGATGATAAGACTTTTAAAACTAACATGCGATGTGATAGCGCAAAATTTGAAATAAAGATAAGGAAGAATACACACCCAAATTTGCGTTGTCGTCCGCATTGGTGTTGACGCATCCATCTTTGCGGCGATCTCTCTTCTTTGGATTGCGGTGATAGAGTGAGATAATTTGTTGTTTCATATAACATATCCACAATCCTGTGCCTTAATCATTGTAAACAAACAAAGAGAGGGTCAAATGATTTTAAACAAATTTTTTTTTTTAAAGAGAAATAATAATAAGTAATATGCAGATAGATAAATGATGATAAAAGTGACGAAGGAATGAGAGTTCAAGAATCAAACAAAGGGTATTTCGGGTTTCTCAACTTCACGGAGGCTTTTTCTGGTTGGAAATCACCTCCGCAATATGTCTTAACTCGCTGTCCATTAACCTTAAATATCCGGCTTCTAACCTCAGTGCTCAGCTCCACCGTACCATGTGGGAATATTTCTTTAATGATGAAGGGTCCAGATCAGCATGATTTTATTTTTCCCGGGAAGAGCCGCAGACGTGAGTTGAAGAGTAAGACCTTTTGCTCGCCTTGGAGGTTTTTACCACATATGCATTTTTTATGCCAATTCTTGGTGCGCTCTTTATAAATCTTCGCATTTTCATATGCGTTGATCCTCCATTCTTCTAGCTCGACCAGATGTATTTTTCGCGTTTCTCCTGCTTTCTTCAAATCAAAATTCAGCTTCTTTACCACCCATAGTGCCTTATACTCCAGCTCCAAAGGCAAATGACATGCTTTACCAAATACCAACGCATATGGGGACATACCTATGGGTGTTTTAAATGCAGTCCGATATGCCCATAATGCATCGTCAAGCTTTGTTGTCCAATCTGTTTGTGAAGGCCTTACTATCTTCTCAAGTATCAACTTAATTTCTCAATTGGACACTTCCACCTGACCATTCGTCTACGGATGGTATGCAGTGGCCACTTTGTGGAGAATGTTGTATTTGTTCAGCAGCTTCTTGATATTACGATTGACAAAGTGGGACCCTTCATCAGTTATGATGGCATGGGAAGTGCCAAAACAAGTGAAAATCTATTTCTTCAGGAACTGGGAGACTATCGTCGCATCATTTGGGTGCATGCTATTGCCTCTACCCACTTGGAGACATAATCGACGGCTAATAAAATCTAATGTTTACCATTTGAAAGGGGGAATGGTCCCATGAAATCAATTCCCCATATGTCGAACAATTCAAGCTCCAAGATAGTGTTCATTGGCATTGCATGTTTCCATGAAATGTTACCTGTGCGCTGGCACCGATCACACTTCATTGCATAGTTAGCTGCATCCTTGAACAATGTAGGCCAAAAGAATCCACTATGTAATATTTTGGCTGCGATGCGTTGCCCTCCAAAGTGCCCACCATATGGTGAGTCATGACATGGCGATAATATGTGTTGTTGAGCACCATTTGGTATGCATAATCGAAAAATCTGGTATGCCCCTCTTTTATACAGATTTGGCTCATCCCAATAATAATGTCTGCATTCATGTTTAAGCTTCTTCTTTTGGTGGTAGGTGTAATCTTTGGGAAATTGCTCACAAACCAAATGATTGACTATGTCCGTATACCAAGGCAATTCTTCTATATGAAACAGCTGTTCATTCTGGAATACAACACTCACCTCAGACTCGTTGCGATCAACCTCAGGATTTTCTAGTCTAGATAAGTGATCCGCAACTTGATTCTCTGTCCCCTTCCGGTCAATTATTTCTATATCAAATTCTTGAAGAAGGAGGACCCATTTGATCAACCTTGGCTTTGCGTCCTTCTTTGTCATTAAGTACTTTATTGTCGAATGATCAGTATGGATGAGGACCTTTGTTCCCAATAGATATGCCCAAAATTTCACCAACGCAAAAATTACTGCCAGGAGCTCTTTCTCTATGGTGGTATAATTTGTTTGAGTAGGGTTTAATGTTTTACTCACATATGCGATGGGATGCAAGATTGTTTTTCTCTTTTGTGCTAAAGCTGCTCCCATCGCATACCCGCTTGCGTCGCACATGATTTCAAAAGGAAGTGTCCAATCCGACGCAATCAATACGGGTGCGGTAATCAACGCATCTTTCAAAACTCTGAATGCGTTGAGGTAATTGTTGTCAAACTTAAATTTTCTATCAGCCTCTAATAACGCACTCAGTGGTCGTGCTATTTTAGAAAAGTCTTTGACAAATCGTCTGTAGAATCTAGCGTGCTCCAAGAAGCTTCGTACAGCCTTCACGCTTGCTAGAGGTGGAAGCTTTTCAATTGTTCAATTTTTGCTTTGTCCACTTCC
>NC_052355.1:24963211-24971686 GCF_009727055.1 Benincasa hispida | reverse complement strand
AGTCAGCTGGTAGGATAAACTTATCAATGGTTATCAGCACATCCTTCACCTTTCCCTCTGGATGCACCAGAGATCTATTGGCCAGTTGGAGAGTCACTGTTGTGGGCACAAGTTGCCCCATGTTCAGCTATCTAAATATTGATAGAGGCATCAAATTTATGTTGGCTCCCAGGTCACACAGGGCTTGCCCGATGTATAGTCCTCCTATGGAGCAAGGAATGGTAAAGCTCCCAGGATCGCTCATCTTCGGTAGAATTATTGATTTGGAACTTTGTGTTAACGCCACCGTGGCAAACTTACCAGCTCCCCACTTCTTAGTTACCACATCCTTTAGAAACTTTGCGTAGGCAGGCATTTCCTCAATCGCTTCACTGAAAAGAATATTAACATGTAATTGCTTAAACATAGATAGGAAGCGTTGGTACTATCTAACATGTAATTTCCTCGATTGCATAGGCAGGCAT
Organism: Benincasa hispida; assembly: GCF_009727055.1. Classification (NCBI taxonomy): domain Eukaryota; kingdom Viridiplantae; phylum Streptophyta; class Magnoliopsida; order Cucurbitales; family Cucurbitaceae; genus Benincasa; species Benincasa hispida. Next base: position 24,971,222 of record NC_052355.1, on the reverse strand, counting down.
TTCGTCAAGCGTTGGTACTGTACCTCTTCGTTCTTTTTCTTCCTTAGTCTCTGCGGGAAAGGGGGTAACTGTACTTTCACGGTTCCCGTCTCAGTTGGCTTTGAGTCGACGCAACCGCCGGTTCTACTGCTTCTTTTTCTCTTTCTTTTTCTTGCATCACGTAATCTCAGGTTCAGCCGCAATGGAAGTTGTCCGACTAAGCTCCTTCTTTTCTCCCTCCACAGTCTTCCCACTTCGCAATGTCACAACCTGATATTGCTCTTTACCTGCTCCCCCTGGGTTGCGTGGAAGTTCAGTTGAACTTGGTAGAGCCCCTTACGGTCTACTCTTCTGTTCGCTCACAATTTGGCCCATCTGTATTTCTAAATTGCGAATGGACGTAGCCTGACTTTGAAGCACCGTTTTGTTTTTCTCTATGTATTGCTTCAATAGGCTTTCCAAGGAAGAGGATTGTGGTGATTGTGAGCTACTTGCTTGATTGCTCGTTTGACCATTGTTTCGTAGGAAGAATCCTGGTGGCTCTTCTTTTTGCATCACAGGTTGGAAATTCTATTGTTGATTCTTTCAAGCAAAATTTGGGTGGTTTCTGCCAAATCGGGTAGCCATCGATGTCTCAAAAAAGGGTTTAATTTCTTTACAAGAGGTAAACAAATTATTGGATTTTTGCAGGCAATCATTCATCGCATGCTCATGACCAATGATCGCACACTTATGTTGGTGTTTGACTGATTGCGTAGATTGATGCCCAATTTGCGTGTGTTGGCTACTCATCGCTAGATTTCCTTGTAACATTAAGTTTCATCAATTGCGGTCATCTGGTTTTGTAGTGAAAATCCACATTACTTATGCGTCATTGTCTTTGAGTCTCATCTTAAACTTCTCTCTCTCTAATCTTCATGGTTCTTTAGAGATGCGATCCAAGAATATTCTTCGCCTCGTAATACGTTTTATCAAGCAGACCACCAGCGGCTGTCGCATTGGCACGCGGTCTTCGAAGCGAGATTCAAACCATGAATAAAAAATTTCCATCTGGAGGCAGTGGCAACCTATTATGGGACAATACCTGACCAATTTTAAACCTCGCTCAGGCATCGCTGAACGATTCATCCATGTCTTGTCAAAATTTGTAATCAGTTTCCGTCGTCTGGCATTCTCAGTAGGTGGAAAGTATTTATTCATAAACTTCTCCATGACCTATTCCCAAGAAGTGATCTCTCCCGGCTCGAGCGAATATGCCATTTCCTAGCCTGACAAGAGAGAAAATGGGAACAAAGTTAGTTGAAATTCTTCGACAGAGATGTTTAGAAATATGCACAAAAGTATTGCATATTTCAATAAAGCCTCGAAGGTGGGCATGCGGGTCCTCGCCACACCTTCCTCCGAATTATCCTACAGTCTGGATCATCTGCAGCATCACTAGCTTCATTTAGAATCTGCTTCCATCGAAGGCAGGCCTCATGATTCCCGAAGAGAAATCATAGAGGTTTGGCGATGCATAGTCCCTGATGGGTCTATTGCGATCATTTGCCAACAGGATTGAATTCGCCATGACATTGTTATCATTTTGTGATCCATTTCCAGGCTGCTCTGCCATCTCTTCTTTATCTGATTGTGGTTGCTGTTGGCGGTCTCTCAGTCTTCTTCTAAATGTCCTCTCAATCTCTGGGTTGTAATTCGCCAGAGATGGAGAGTCTGCAAAGAAATTAGAAAAATTACCGTTAGCACTCCATTTTGTCGAAGTCCCCTGCAACGGCGCCAAAAACTTGAGGCTTAATTTTAGGAAGTGGAAATGCAGATGGTATGCGTTAATGGAATTTCATTGTGCACTCAAGTTTCTTCAGCAGAATCCAAGTGTAAATTCCACTGAGTTTCCTGGTGAGTCCAGGGTCAAACACAGGGACTTGTGAAAACAGGTTGCGTTGGTAATTTTTAGGAAAACTTTGCGGTGACCAAATAAATAAATTGTTGGTTTGCTGTTGATTGCGTTAATGAGAAAATAAACAAAATGCGAAGGATTTGAGAAAAGTTAGTTGTGTGATAGATGCACTGAGTATGCGATGAACAGGTTGAGAAGATCTTTAGCTAGCGTTACTTAGGAATGCGTCAAACTATGTGATCATGCTACCACCATGCAGAACAAGTCATTTTCCAATGCAAATGCGATGCTGCTAAGTTTAGGACGCATGTGTTGAATGCAAAAGTGTCCATAGAGCTCATCCCTAAGTCTCTACTCTTGTCCTATGCGATGATGCAAAATACATAAAAGCAAGGTGACCGCATACAATCGTATCCTATCTCTAGGATGCATGCGATACGTTGATAACAAATAGTTCTCATTCCTAAGCTTCTATGTCTTGATTATGCATTCTAATCTGACTCTCCCGAGCCTAGATTCTAACCTGACCTTCCCAAGTCTAGATCCTGTCCTTAGATTACCCTCCCAAGTATCTCTAATGGAAGAATGAAGCATACTTAATACAAGATAATCGCATAGCATGAAGATTCCCTAGTTGTGCTAGCTAAATACTTCTCAACCCATTCAACTAATTTAGCTACTCATGCGTAAATAACAGAGAGTGAACAGATATAGAGAAATAGATTCCATTTCGATAAATGAGTGGAGTACAAAATGACAATGGAAGTTAAAGGTAGAGAGCCTAGTAGCAATTCCTTGCTGACCGAGGCTTTTACACTGTAATCTCTATTCGGCTCTAAAGATATTCCCGCTTCCGCAGACGTCGGCCCTCTCTGTCCTTGAAGCTTCCGGCGCTCTCCCAAGCTTACGGAATGATCTATCGACATAACCTTCTCTCTTGTGTCCGCCTTAAAACGAAAGAAATCTATGAACAAGGACGTATGAAACTTCGGACTAAAGAATGGTGAACTGGTGAACCCCTTTTCTGAAGGAAGCCTCTAGTATTTATAGAACATCCAAGGTGAACGGCGGCTTCTCTCTTATGATTGTACAGATGGGACGGCTTTAATTCCTGACTGATGTGCTGAATATTTGTCACCGAAAAGCTGAATATACTTGTGATCGTTATCGGCTGTCAACTTAATTTGGATTTGACTGTCATCAACTTTCTGTCCCATCGCAATTAGTTAGCCTTTCGCCCAGATGCGTCCACCATGTTGTGCTAACCAAGTTGCGGCAATCCTTCCCGGGAGAATGCTTGCGAGAACAATCATCTTAAATCCTTGCGGTGAAGTTGCGCTCGACTGATGATTTCCTATGATCGCAATTCTTGCATTGCGTCAACACATAATCTGCAGAAAAACACTAAAATCAACTGTTCTTATGTGATGAACGCATGCGACCGCAATATTATGAAATTGATGCTTGATGGACGCAATTTAACATGTTTTATCAACGCAATCCAACATTGTTTAAGAACTTAGCACTATGATAACGTGCATTTCTTCCCGTTATCAAAAGGCAGTCAACTTTCTAAAGGAAATCTTTAGCTTATGCTTGAGGACAAGCATTGTTTAAATTTGGGGGTTGATAACGGGCAGAAATGTATATTATTAGAGTGCTAAGTTATTAAACAATGCAGGATTGCGATGATAAAAATATACAATATTGCATCCAAAAGCATTAAGTTCACAATATTACGGTCGTATGCGTCCATCGCATTAAAACAGCTAACTTGTGTATTTTTGTGCAGAAAATGCGTTGACGTAAGGCTTAAAATGCGATCCAAAGAAATCAACGGTCGAGCGCATTAAGAGATTGAGTTAACGCAAGGTTATTCGATCATTTGTGCTCGTGAATATCTGCTAAAAAAGGTTGTTGCATAAAGCCGGTACATCATGGTAGGCGTATCTGGGTGAAAAGCGCAATAAACCACGATGGGATAGAAAGCTGATGACGGCTGATTCCAAATAAAGTTGACAAGCCGTTAAAGATCGATTGTAGCAAGTACACTCAACTTTTCAATGACAAATATTCGGCGTAGAATTAATGTCATCCCATCAGTGCAATCATAAGAGAGAAGAGGCCTTTCACGAAGCTCTATAAATACCGGAGGCCACCTTCAGTGAAGAGTTAGTTTGTTCAGTTCGATAATTTACTCCATAGATTGAAGTAGCCTTGCTCTTAGTTTTTCTTATACTTAGAAGGCGAAACGAGAGAAGGGAAGAGACGCCGAAAGATTACCCTGGTCAGCTCGAGAGAGAACCTAGGAGGCGTGGAGGAACAGAGAGAGGGCCGATTCTTATGAAAGTAAAATTATATTTTGAGCAGAGTAGAGAAGAATAGTGTAGAAACCTTGGGAAGCAAGAGATTACTACCAGGCTCTTTATTCTTATTTCGCATTGTCATTCTATATTTCGATTACATATCTATAAAATGGAACTTACTTATCTACATTTGTTCACTCTTTTTAAAACACGTATGAGTAGCTAAATCTATCGAATGGGTTGAGAAGAACTTAGCTAACATGACTTAGGATTTTCATCGTATGCAATCATCTTGTCTTATGTTGCGCCCATCACCCCTTTAGAGCTACTCGAGAGAGAGTCTAAAGAAAGAACCTAAGACTTGAGAGAGCTAGGTTAGAATCTAGACTCGAGAGAGCAAGATTAGATCTGCATAAGCAAGAGATAGAGATTTGTCAACATGCATCGCATGCACCCTAGAGATGGGTTATGGTATCATGTGGTCGCCTTGTATGTGTATGTGACAATCGTCATCGCATAGACAAGAATAGAGGCTTATGTGTAAATCCTATAGACATCATCACATATATCGCATGCGTTCTAAAACTAGAAGCCGTAGCATTTGCGTTGAGATATGATTTGCTATTGTATGTGTGTAGCATGATCGCATAACATGAACGCAATCCTAGGAAGTGTTAGCTGAACCTCTTCTCAACCCGTTCCCCCACATATTTATCGCATCTTTCATAATATTAACTCTTTTCTTAACTCCGCCACATACATTTTATACTGTAAACAAGAACCCAACAACTCTTTGATTTATTGGTTTACCGCAAAGTAATCTAAAAATTATTACTGCATATTGTTTTCCTTAGTCTATGAGTTCGACCCTGGGCTTACCAGAAAACTCAGTAGGATTTATACTTGGGTCCTGCTGAAAAAACATGTTGCACAACACATTTTCCATCACCGCAATTCCTTTCATTAATTCACCACATAAAATAATGCACCAATCATCTGGAGAGTCTAGGTCTAAGGGACATGCGGCATCTTGTTTAGGTCAAGTGGGAAATGATACTGGGGTATAGGGTATGCCCTAGTTTATTATATATTGTACTTGTAATTTATCATGTATTGTACATTAGTCTCCCAAGGCATTAGGACAAGTGGGAGATTGTTGGAATTGGTATCCTAATTCTCCCGGAGTCTCATAGTTTGTAAAGTGTACACATTGTTATGAATAAAATAAGAGTTATTTTATTTGGCATTTACTCATATCCAATAAATAAAGCTCCATGGTTATTGTATGTAAACTTAAGCATGTATATGAGATATACAAGTAGATCATGCCTTAAGAGATAACCTAAATAGGTTTGTAGTATAAGGATTAAGGAGGGATACCTGATCCTGGTGACACTAAGGATACGTCCCGCTTTGTATAGGTTTTCAAGTGTTGTGAACTACTACAGGTGGTAGATCTTGACCATTCATGTGGAGACATGCGAGTGGGGGTGTCCTATACAAAGAGTTTGTATAAGATCGGACCACGAGATGATTTTTCTCTTTATATAACGCCGTTGATACTTGAGAATTACATCTCACCTAAACGACCATAGGTGACATGACCTCAATCCTGAGTGTTTTGAAAACTTCTGCCTTTGAAGGTTGTCCTTTGATTAGTATGAGTGAGAGTGGCTAGATTGCCAACTTAACATGCCTACCTTTTTTGGGGATTTATCTAACTTGGGAGTTAGGAACTCAGTTACACAAGATGGAATTCACTCATTCCCTAAAGCAGGGGTAAGTAGATAGATTGCTCCCTTAAGGGCTAATTTCGGGTATTGAACATAGTGGCCATAGCTTCTCTTTGGAAGAGAGGACTCAATCATAGTAGGACTATGACTAATGTTCATTAGAGGGATCGGTGGTACTTAAGAAGTTAGATGTAACTACAGGGGCATAACGGTTAATAGCCCAGCTGTACTTACGAATGATCTGTGAAGGGTTATCGTACTGTTGATTAGTTGATATGGATACAAAATATATCTGTAGTAAGAAAAGTGCAGTTGTTGAACTTTAATGGAGTGCCCGACAGTTGACAGATTGTGGATCCCGTGACTAAAGAGTTTAGTCAGTCATTCACGTACCGTTGAAGCTTCAAGCTACAGGTCCATAAGGTCCCCTTTGTAGCTCAATAGATTCAAGTTGAGAATCAGTTCTTGGTGTTGATTTAAAATGTTCAAATTGAGAAGAGGAAATTCGATTATATATGATATGATCGGTGTGATGTATGAGATACATCAAGTGAAGGATTAATGTAAATGAGATTTATATTAAGTACCATAAAATAGAAAAAGAACTATGGTTTATATGTTTGATGAAATGAAATATTAAAACTATAGGTTATAAATATAATATGGTAAGTTGGTTATCATATATATTTATAATAATATTTTATTATTGGATAATTATATCTTTTTCTCTAATAACCAATGGAGTGGGAGGTTATTAGTGGTTTTATTGTAACTGTGAGACAAAAGGAAAAATGTTTTCCTAAGTTTAGTAGAAGTTGCTATTCTCAGAAAGGAACTCACGGAGTTTCTGCCAAGTGAATTAGATTCACTAAATGATAGCTGAAAGAAAGACTAACTGATCGTAGAGTGACACTATACGATAGTTCACTCAGCTGGTCGTACCTAAACGATCGTAGGGTTTTTGCTATACGATAGTTTGCCTTCTTCTACACGATTGAGCATTTGTTTATACGATAGACTCTTGTCATCTCCCACTTGTTCAATCGTCTACACTATTGTTATTCCTCCAGTCTCTTCCTCTAACCAAGTCCACACAGAGTCCACCAAGAATACCAAGGTAGCCATTGTGGTAGTGTCTTACTCAACTCGACTGAGGTCGAGGTTTTAGGGGCCGTTCGTTGCGTTTGTGATCCAAGAGATCGTTTAGTTCGTCTTTGTTGTAGATTATGTTGTGTTGTGGTCGTTGTGTTCAAGCGTTCGTGTGTTGCTATCTTTGAGACTGAACGAGCGTTCATGATCGAGGGAGTTTGAAGCATGAGTCTTCAAATGTATGTATTTTTTATCCCTTGATTGTCTAAAGTATGTTGTAATTTCGTATTGTACATGACCTGTAAGTTTCCGTTTCGTGATTGTAATTGTTATTGTTCAATTTCGAATGGAATTTGGAACGATCATTCCACTGCTCATGGAAATCCTCATGACAGATTTCCTTCACTAATAAGATAAGAAATAAGTTTAATCTTTTTAATCGGTTTAATAGAATTAAATTAGTTTTAGTTGTAGCCAATGTATCTATAAGTTTTTGGGGTTGATGCCTTAAATCTCATAGGGTTCTGTAGTTTGTAAACACTTGTGTGAACAAACATTTATGTGATTAATAATATTTGATATTTTATTCACTTCTGCTATGAAATATATGATATTTTTGTTGCATTAACCACTAACTAATAAACTAACATCAATGGTTATCGTTGTAACTTAAACATATATGTAGAGACATACAGGTGGATCATATTTACGTAATAACCTAAAATGCTACAAACGATCTGATCCTGATCATTCATGTATTAGACATGCGAGTGAGGATATTCTATATAAAGAAGTTTGTATAAGACCGAACCATGAAATGTTTAGTTTTGTTATATAACGTCGTTTATAATAGAGACTTTCATTTCACTAGGATGACCATATGTAACATGACCTTAATCCTAAGTGAGTGTTGAACTCCTGCCTATGAGGGCAGTCCTTTGATTTGCATGGGTGAGAGCGGCCAGATCGCTGACTCAATAAGCCTACCATTTTAAGGATTCATCTAA
>NC_052355.1:24960712-24962386 GCF_009727055.1 Benincasa hispida | reverse complement strand
TCCCTATCACTTGTTTATGCAAGCCTAATCTTGCTCTTTCGAGTCCAGATTCTAACCTAGCTCTCTCGAGACATTAGGTTCTTTCTTTAGATTCTCTCTCGAGTAACTCTAAAGGGTATTTTTCATAGCATAAAACAAGACAATCGCAAGCAATGAACTTCCTAGGTCATGTTAGCTTAGTTCTTCTCAACCCATTCAACTAGTTTTTCTACTCATGCATATTAAGAGAGTGAGCAGATGTAGAAATAGAACTTCCATTGAATAGATATGAAGACGAAGTACAAAATAACAATGCAAGTATAGTAAAGAGCCTGGTAGCAATTTCTTGTTGCCAGGCATTTACACTGTTTCTACTCGTGCTCTAAAGATATTCTCGCTCTCGCGAGAGTCGGCCCACTCTCTACTCTTACACCCCAAGGTTCTCTCTCGAGTTGCCCTAGGCTATCTCCGACACCACCACTCTTCTCTTGCTCTGCCGTAAAATGGAAAAGAAAACTATGAACAGAAGCAACTAGTTAACTCGTCAACCGATCAACCCCTTTTCTGAAGAGTGCACTTGGTATTTATAGGGCATCAATGGTAAAATGTGGCTTCTCTCTCCCGGTTGTACAGATGGGAAAGTTTTAATTCCTGATTGACGTGTCGAATAATTATCATCGATAAAGCTGAATGTACTTCCTGACCGTTATCGGCTGTCAACTTAATTTGGATCCGACTGTCATCAGCTTTCTGTCCTATCACTCTTAATTATCCTTTCACTCAGATGCGCCCACCATGTTGCGTTGACAAGTTGCGGCGATTCTTCTTGGGCGAATGTTTGCGAGCAAGATCAACGCAAAGCCTTGGTGTGAAGTTGCATTCGACCAATGAATTCCTATGATCGCAATCATTGCATTGCGTTAATGCATATTCTGCACAAAAATATAAGATCAACTGTTCTGATGCGTTGGACGCATGCGACGCAATATTATAGATTTTATGCTTAATGGACGCAATTTAATCATATTTCATCAATACAATCCAACATTATTTAAGAATTTAGCACTATGATAATGTGCCTTTTTGCCCGTTATCACACCCCCAAATTTAAACAATGCTTGTTCTCAAGCATAAGCTAAAGATTCCTTTAGCAAGTCAACCGCAAAGTTCTTTTCCTAGATTTCTCAAGAATGCTTCGTTCAAATCCTATATGCAAGAATTTCCTTAAGTCTTATTCAAGTCTCTTCCTAAAATATTTCTAAGACTTAGGGATTGCAAGCTTAACTTTCAAAAGGACTTTACTAAATTCTAGAACATCGCATGATTTATTTCAAAAAGAAAATTTTCCTCCAGGGTGTCAAATGATTTATCCTTGCACAAAAATTTTCTTTATTGTTATTTTTTTCTGACCTTGCGCTGATTCGAGTGCCTTGCCTTCGTTTTGGCTTGCCCCCACGGGTGTCATGCGGACATCCAAGTACGAGCAATGCACTCTTTCTCAGACTAAACTCATACTAATTTGGCATTGGAGTTGCGGTCATTGATTTATGCATTGATCCTGGTGACTTACTTTCGTTTTGGCTTGCCCCCCATGTGTGTCATGCGGACATCCAACTACGGGTAAGTGCTTTCACAACTTAACTCTTATCAACATGGGTTTCCCATTGCGTTGACAGTGGAGTTGTTATTCTAAAT
>NC_052355.1:24949435-24959762 GCF_009727055.1 Benincasa hispida | reverse complement strand
CATTTGATAACGCAGGGACCACCTACTTCCTTCTTCATTCAAAGTAGTTCCACGGAGTCGACTTGGCCATGCCAATCTTCTCCATGGTATGCCTTTACTCGCTGCCCATTGACTTTGAATATGTTGGTTATGTCGTCATTTGATAATTCCTCCGCGCCATGCGGAAGTATTTGTCGAATTATGAACGGTTCGGACCAACGTGACTTTAGATTTCCTGGGAAGAGTCGCAGACGTGAATTGAAAAGCAAGAATTTTTGCCCGACTTGGAGGTTCTTACCGCATATGCGTTGATCATGCCAGCGCTTGGTGCGCTCTTTATAAATCTTCGCATTTTCATATGCGTTGTTCCTCCATTCTTCTAGCTTGATCAGTTGCATTTTCTGCACTTCCCCTGCCTTCTTCAAATCAAAGTTCAGCTTCTTTACCGCCCACAGTACCTTATATTCCATCTCCAAAGGCAAGTGACACGCTTTACCAAATGCCAGCGCATAGGGGGACATACTTATGGGTGTTTTAAATACGGTCCGATATGCCCACAACACATCGTCAAGCTTTGTTGCCCAGTCTTTCCATGAAGGCTTTACTACCTTCTCAAATATCAATTTAATTTCTCGATTGAACACTTCAACATGACCATTCGTTTGTAGATGGTATGCGGTGGCCACTTTGTGGAGGATATTGTACTACTTTCCCCGGCAACGGCGCCAAAAACTTGATGCATTATTTTATGTAATGGAAATATGGATGATATGCGTTGATGGATTTGCGTTGTGCACTCAAGTTTCCCCAGCGGAATTCAGGTGTAAATTCCTCTGAGTTTCCTGGTAAGTCTAGGGTCGAACACAGGGACTTGTGAAAATAGTTGCGTTGATGATTTTTATGAAGACTTGCGGTAACCAGTTAAATAAATAAATCGTTGGGTTTGTTGTTTGCGTTGATGAAAATAAATAACGAATGCAGCAGAGTTTGTGGTAAACGATAAATACGATGAATATGCAGTGAACGGGTTGAGAAAAGTTTCGGCTAACACTCCCTAGAATGCGTTCATGCTTTGCGATCGTGCAATATGCATACAATAGTAAACCACCTCTCGGCGTGAATGCTACGGCTTCTAAGGCTAGAACGTATGTGATAAATATGCAATAAGTCTATAGGGTTTACACATAAACCTCTATCTCTATTTATGTGATGACAACATGACATTCACACAAATATGCAACCACATAATATCATTCCCATTCCTAGGATGCATGTGATGCAAGTTGACAAACAGAGCTTGTCTCTAAGTCCCTATCTGTTGTTTATGTAAGCTTAATCTTGCTCTTTCGAGTCCAGATTCTAACCTAGCTTTCTCGAGACATTAGGTTCTTTTTTTACATTCTCTCTCGAGTAACTCTAAAGAGTATTTTGCACAGCATAAAATAAGACAATCGCAAGCAATGAACTTCCTAGGTCATGTTAGCTTAGTTCTTCTCAACTCATTCAACTAGTTTAGCTACTCATGCGTATTAAGAGAGTAAGCAGATGTAAAAATAGAACTTCCATTGAATAGATATGAAGATGACGTACAAAATAACAATGCAAGTATAGTAAAGAGCCTGGTAGCAATTTCTTACTGCCAGGCATTTACACTGTTTCTACTCGTGCTTTAAAGATATTCTCGCTCTCACGAGAGTCGGCCCGCTCTCTCCTCTTACACCCCAAGGTTCGCTCTCGAATTACCCTAGGCGATCTTCGATGCCACCACTCTTCTTTTGCTCTGTCGTAAAATGGAAAAGAAAACTATGAACAGAAGAAACTGGTTAAGTCGTAAACCAACCCCTTTTCTAAAGAATGCACTTGGTATTTATAGGGCATCAATGGTGAAAGGCGGCTTCTCTCTCCCAGTTGTACAGATGGGACAGCTTTAATTCCTGATTGACGCGCCGAATAATTATCACCGATAAAGCTGAATGTACTTCGTGACCGTTATCGGCTGTCAACTTAATTCGGATCCGACTGTCATTAGCTTTCTGTCCCATTACTCTTAATTATCCTTTCACCCAGATGCGTCCACCATGTTGCGCTGACTAAGTTGCGGCGATTCTTCTTGGGTGAATGTTTGCGAGCAAGATCAATACAAAGCCTTGCGGTGAAGTTGTATTCGACCAATGAATTCCTATTATCGTAATCTTTGCATTGTGTGAACGCATATTCTGCACAAAAATATAAAGATCAACTGTTCTAATGAGTTGGACACATGCGACCACAATATTATAGATTTTATGCTTAATGGACGCAATTTAATCATATTTCATCAAACGCAATCCAACATTGTTTAAGAACTTAGCACTATGATAACGTGCATTTCTACCCGTTATCACTGTACTTATAAGCAATTGTGAAGAGTCATTGTACTGTTGATTGGTTACATCCAATGGACACAGAAATATATTTGTAGTATAAAGAGTGCAACTGTCGGTATTTAGTGGAGTGTCCGATAGTTAACGGATGGTGGATAATGTGATTAAAGAGTTTAGTTAGTTATTCACGTACCGTTGGAGCTTCAAGCTATAGGTCCATGAGATCCCCTTGGTAACTCAATGGATTTAATTTGAGAATCAGTTTTTAGGTTAATTTGAAATGTTCAAATTAATAAGATGGAATTTAATTATATATTAATTCAATTATATATGGTATAATTAAATTAATTCAATTATATATGATATAATTGACATAAAGTATTTGATACATTATAGTTTAGCTGGAGGAACAAACATTTGAATATGATTCAAATATATTTTCTATGAATAAGATTCATAGTTATTAAATTCAATATAAATATGATTTATATTAAATGACATAAAATAGAGAAAAAGAACTATGGTTTATATATTGTAGATGATGCAATATTAAAACTATAGGTTATAAATATAATATGATAATTTAGTTATCATATTTATTTATAATTTATTAATTATTTGATAATTAACCATTTTCTCTATAACCACCCTTAGTGGGTATTTATTTAGTTTATGGCAAATTGGGATAAATGAAATTGTTTTAATTATTCCAAAGGACAAGTGAACGAGAGACAAGAATTAACAATCGAGTATCAGCTTGAGAGACTATACGATAATCTTATTATCTACAAGATCGAGAGACTTGTCTATGCGATAGACTTATTCGTTTATACGATAGTGTTGTTTGTCTACTCGATCGTCTTCCTCCTCCAAACTCCAAACTCAAAACTTCCCCTAACCAAAATTAACCAGAGCCCACCACTCATGGATTCTCACACCGAGGATACCAAGGTCACCAAATGGTAGTGTCCTGTTTGGTTCGAGGATCGAGTTGTTGTTTGTTGCTTGTTTGAGGGGAGTGTTTGTGACTTGTTCGAAGCATTCATGAACAAGTTAGATCAAGGGATTACTTGAAGAACGATTCTTCAAAGGTATAGTCTCTTGATCCTTTGTTTTATTTCAAAGCATGTTGTAATTTAAGGTTTATGCATAATCTGTTTTTGTATGACTGTAAATGTATGTGTTCAATCACAATGGGATTTAGATGATCCGCTTCCGCTCAAAGGTTCTCTGCAAACGGAGTTCCTTCAACAGATCCATGAGGTCCCCTCAGTAGCTCAACAAGATTTAATGAGAATCAGTTTTTGGATTAATTTGAATTGTTCAAATTAATTGAAGGAATTAATTAGATATGATATAATTAATTTAATTTTAATTATATATGATATAATTACTATAATGTATTTGATACATTATAATATTAATTATTTATGAGAGGAAATAAATATTTGNATAAATATAATATGATAATTTAGTTATCATATTTATTTATAATTTATTAATTATTTGATAATTAACCATTTTTCTCTCTAACCACCCTTAGTGGGGAGTTATTCGATTTTATGGAAAAAATGGAATAAAATAGAATTTGATTTTATTATTCCAAAGAAGAGTGTTACACGATATTTGTGAACTACTACACAAATCTTAAGAGACTATACGAACGAGTAAGAAAGTCTATGTGATAGACTTGATCGCGACAGCCTTGTTCATTCTTCGATCGTTTTCCTCCTCTAACTCCAAACTCCCTTCTAACAAAAATTAGCCAGAGCCCACCATTTCTGGATTCTCACACCGAGAATAACAAGGTCACTAAGTGGTAGTGTCCCTTTTTGGTTCGAGTTTCTCGTTGTTGTTTGCTGCTGTTTGGGGAGAGTTCTTAACTTGTTTGACGCGTTCGTGAACGAGTTAGATCGAGGGATTTACACGAATAAGGGTTCTTCCAAGGTATAGTCTCTTGAACCTTTTGTTTATTATGAGATAGCATGCTGTAATTTAGTTTTATGCATAATTTTTTCTTGTTGACTGTAAATGTATGTGTTCAATCGAAATGGGATTTGGACGATCCTCTTTCGTTTAAAGGTTCTCTGTAAATAGAGTTCCTTCATAAGGGACCTTTGTCTAAGGCCAATTCTATCAAGGTTGAAGTATTTAAGCTCACGGAAACAGAACACCCTTACCTGGGAACTGACCTGGAAGGCGAATTAGATAGATTTGCTACAAACATGTAATTGTTGATTAAATTTTACTAAAGTGTTTAATGAACAATAATCAAAGTTGTTTAACTATCCAAAATAAATGTTACTATTGGGAAAATTTAAACAAACACTTAGTAAAATAAGTAGCCGTAATTTTCTAAGTTAAATTAATCCTAGGTAAGACACTTAGTGAGAGGAAAATGGGGTATATGATACTTCATTGTTCCTATCACATTTTTCCCTCAAAGTTCACACCATGAGACCTATACTTGGCCTCGAGGCACCTTTGCTTGTGTCCCCCTACGGGTGGTGTTTGTATAGGTCAATACCAAGGTGAATGGAGAGAGTGTTTATAGTAAGTGGGAGCGGGATGTGTATCAACACATCCCATGGTCTCTCTCATTAGTTTGTAGTAAATTTTCATGCTCGGCCTTGAGGCACCTTTGCTTGTGTCCCCTTATAGATGAAATTTGCATGACTTTTTACTGAAAACTCTAGAAACGAATATGGTTGCTTTAGTTTTTGCCCCATTCGATTTTTTCCCACGGTTGGCACATTGAGGTGGAACTCTAGATCTAAAATGTGGGGTTACACGAGAAAATATTAAGTTAACAATTTTTTGACCGAGCAATGGTGACTAATAATTATGAGAATAAAGATTTGTTCTATTGTAATTATTGGTTAAGATTGTCTCATTTTAGTGAAGGGGTACTTGATATTTCTAAAAAAGAGCTATTATTCCTAACTTAATTCGAGCTTGTTATCGAATTTTACGTGTTTATTTCCCTATTTTGTAGGTACCAAGCAATCAAGAGGTAGAATTAATCATGTGGTGAAGAACGAGGTTAATTTGAAGAAATTTGGAGTTGATTCGAGCATCCGGGCTTTAAAGAAGTTGAGATTACGAAAATGCCATCAAGTTCCACCGAGTATAATTAGCCATCGAGTATCATCGAGTGCCATCGTGTACAAGGTTGTCGAGTATTATCGAGTAAAATGTTACCGTGTAAACAAGCGTCGAGCATCGAGTATCGAGTAATCAAGCATCGAGTATCGAGTTTTTGATAGAACGTTCACCATTGAAATGCTACTCCTAGCTTTGCAACGCTCCGAGTTGGCAGCAACGCCAACGTTACAACATTTCCCTGACGCTCGTGGCCTTTCCTGTTGAGTGTTGCAATGTTGTTTCTAGCGTTGCAATGCTGCGAAGATTTCTATAAATACCTCTCTTCGGTTTTAAGTCAAATGTTGAATTTTGGAGGTCGAGCCAATGGAGGCCGAAGTTAACCTTCATTCTTCTTCCTTTCCCTTCAGAATTTAGTATCTTTAGGTTAGTTTTTTCAATTTCAGTATCATTAGGTTAGTTTTTATTTTATTTTTGGATTATGGACGTGTTTTGGATTGTATCCCATTGGTTTGTTTATGAATCGATGAGGAAATCTTACGTTTAATTCATGAATCAAGCGTTCTTGTATTTTAATGTGTTTTCTATTCAATTTTGTGCTTCAAATTAGAATTGTGTTTTTCTTTGAATCTCGCATGATTTAGACTTGCTTTTGTGTGTTGGATTGATGCCCCTATCATGATCGCATGTCTTAGCTAGTTAAATTCAAGCCCGCACGTATCCTTGTAATCGTCCATGCTTTGAATTTACCCTTGTAGCATAGATTAGATGGGCATGCTTAGGTGTATAGGCTGACCTTGAATCTTTGTATCACATGTTTAATCCAGATTTAAAGAATAAATTGATTATTTGAACATGGCTTTCCTAACACTTAATCAACATAGTTGAATCCTTGTCCTTAATGTATGTGTTTCTTGTTCTTTATGGCTGCTAAAGACCCAATTGCATCTAGGAGCATAGGTTAGTTAAGGCACGATCTTTCCAGCCTTAATTATGAATTAGGATGCTTGATTTGGTTTGGATTAATTGATTGTTGGCCTTTGTAGAGATTAGGTAATTCGCATCGATTGGGTAGCTATGCATGCATAATTTGAATACATGATATGTTGGCAGAAAACAATGATTTAAATTATATTGAATGGCTACTTGATCCAAGAACTAGATGAATCCATTACCGTCCCATATATCCCTTGCAATTTCCTTTTCTTTCATGTTTTCAATTTCAAAACCAAAAACCAAAACCCATTTTTTACTTTTTTTCTACGGTCAAATCTAACCCAAAAAGAAATTAATTCTTCACTTCTCTGTGGTTCGACCCCACACTTACCACTGTTGCTACTTTAGTAGTAATAAGAGTAGTTCGGTGATTTTACAAATTTTCTTTTGTTTCGATTTGGAGTTGAATTAACGACATCGATTCTCAATCCGAACAAAATGGTGCTGTTGCTGGGGAAGCCATTGACGTTTCGTAAGTTAAATTTCTAGTTAGAGTATTCTTTTGCTTTTGATTTATTTTTCTTTTTATGTCAGTATTCTAAGCATGGACAAATATCATCAATAAGGATGGGGACAATCAAGTGGAACATCTTGGCTTAGTGACGAGGTTTGTGATCTTCGAGGTCAATTTGCTGAGTTAACTTCTTTGGTTAGTCAGTTGGTTGCAGGTAACCCACAGCAGGTGCAAGCATGTAGGACTGATCACCCTGAGCAAGCATACCCAAGTTTGCAGTGGATTCCTATGCCATAAGACTACTCCATGAGAGGGTATCCTAGTTATATAGATGACAATTTTCATCAGCCGAGATGAGAGGAGTCTTATAGCTATGGAAACCTAGGATGGGACCAGTTCCACTATGATTCACACCCTGCCACATCCAGCATGACTATGCATGCTCACACTGCCTACTCAGGTATGTCATTAGAAGATGTGATTAGACAACTTGCTATTAACAATATTATTTTTTAGCAGGAGATCCGCGACCTCCAGGAGAGATTTAGTCTACAAACTGAGGTTGGAACTAATCTTCAAAGTTTGAAAGACACAGTCACTCAATTTTCTGATTCAATTGAGAGAGGATGCAAACACCTGGTACACACATCTTATGACTGTTCCTCTACAATAACTCTTCCACACCAAAACCCCTCATTTATCTCTCTGGTTAGAAAATTAACTTAATGAAACAAATCGCGCTTCCCTGCGGATCCACTCGGACTTATCACTGTTGCTACGTCTTTGTAGTGATAGGAGTAGTTTGATATTATAAATTTTCTTTTGTTTCGATTTGGATTCAAATTAACGACATCGATCCTCGATCCAAATAGTACCTGTTCCTCTACAATAGCTTTTACGCTACCTCACTGAAACATCATTGCAAAATAGATGTTACATAAGGTGCATTAAGTTATTTTGCTAAATTTGATTGGTTTTTCCTAAATGGGTAATGCATGAGATACTAATGTAAATAAATTGTACGTTTCAACAAACTTTACATATATGACTTCTGCAACTCTTAACATACTTGTCGCCGACAAATTAATCGGTAATAATTACATCACCTGGAAAAACACAATCAATACAGTTCTGATCATCGGTGACCTAAGATTTTTTCTTGTTGAGGAGTTTCCTCAAATCCCTACTTCAAATGCCGCTCGAAACGTTCGAGAGGCATACGAACGCTAGGTACAAACAAATGAAAAGGCCCGAGCGTACATCTTAGCAAGCCTCTTCAAGGTTTCGGCCAAGAAGCATGAGCTCATGCTTACTGCCCATGAGATCATGGAGTCCCTGTGGGGAATATTTGGACAACGTCCACTCAAATTAGGCACGATGTGCTCAAATTCATCTTCAATGCCCGCATACCAGAAAGGGCCTTTGTTCGAAAACACGTTCTGAACATGATGGTCCACTTTAATGTGGTTGAAATGAACGGATCTGTCATTGATGAGGCCAGTCAGGTTAGCTTCATCCTGGGAACTTTACCTAAAAGTTTCCTACAGTTTTGTAGTAATGATGTTATGAACAGGATTCACTATAACTTGACCATCTTGCTCAACGAGCTACGTATTTTCAATTCTTGATGAAAGTCAAGGAATATAAGGGTGGGATAAATGTTGCCTCGTCCTCAAAGAAGTTCTACAGAGGTTCGACCTCTCAAACTAAGTCTATGTCTTTCTCTTCCAGCATCAAAAAGAAGAAGAAAGGTGGAAATAGGAAGGTTAACCCACTAGCTGCTGCCCAAAAGGGCAAAAAGACCAAGGCTGCAAAGGGAATTTGCTTCCATTGCGACCAGAAGGGACATTGGAGAAGGAATTGTCCCCAGAACTTGGCAGAAAAGAAGAAGACCAAATAAGATAAATGTGATTTACTTGTATTGGAGACTTGTTTAGTGAAGAATAATAATTCGGCCTGGATAATAGATTTGAGCGCCACTAACCACATTTATTTTTCATTTTAGGAAATTGATTCCTGGCGGCAATTGGCACCTGGTGAGATGACGATGTGTGTAGAAACTGGGCATGTCGTCTCTACAAGGGCAGTGGGAGGACTCCAGCTTTCTTTACAGAAAAATTATATTTTACTTGAAAATGTATCTGTAGTTCTTGACTTGAAAAGGAACTTAATTTTTGTAAAGTGTTTAATCGAACAACTTTATTTTGTACAATTTTCTTTAAATAAAGGGTTTATTTTTAAGAGTGGTATAGAACTTTGTTCTGCTAAGCTGGAAGATAATTTTTATGTGCCAAGACTATTAGCAACAAAGGTCCTCCTAAATACTGATCTGTTTAAAACTGCAGTAACTCGGAAGAAAAGACATAAAATTTCTCCTAAAGAAAGAGCTCATCTTTGGCACCTAAGATTATGATACATAAATCTCAATAGGATTGAGAGACTGGGTAAGAATGGACTTCTAAGCGAGTTAGAAGAAGATTTTTTACCTGTATGTGAGTCATGCCTTGAAGACAAAATGACTAAAAAGTCTTTCACTGGAAAAGGTCACAGAGCCAAAGAGCCCTTAAAGCTTGTACATTCAAATCTTTATGGTCCAAAGAATGTTAAGGCAAGAGGAGGGTTTGACTATTTCATCACTTTTATGATGACTATTCCAGATATGGGTATGTTTATTTAATGCAACATAAGTCTGAAGCTCTTGAAAAGTTCAAGGAATACATGGCTGAAGTTGAAAATGCATTATATAAAATAATAAATACATTTCGATATAATCGAGGTGAAGAGTATATGGATATAAAATTTCAGGACTATTTGATAGAACATGGAATTGTATCCCAATTCTCAGCACCTAGTTCACTTCAGCAGAATGGTGTATCATAAAGGAGAAATCGAACCCTGTTGGACATGATTTGGTCTATGATGAGTTATGCTTCCTTACTTGGCTCGTTTTGAGGTTATGCAGTATAGACTGCAGCCTACATTTTGAACTATGTATAATTGTTGTTTTATAAGCATACATTCAATCCAATAAATTAAGACCCTAGGTTATTTTATGTAATTCTAAACAAGTATATAGAGACATACATGTGGATCATGTTTAAAAAATAACCTAAATGGTCCGTAGTAGATGGATAAGGTTGGGTACCTTATCCTTGTGGCAATATGGATACGACCCACTTTGTAGATGTTACAAGTGTTGTAAAGTGCTACAAATGATCTGATCATGATCATTCACATGGAGACATGTGAGCGAGGGTATCCTATACAAAGAGTTTGTATAAAACTGGACCATGAAATGGTTAGTCTCATTATATAACGGCAATAATAATAAAGACTTACATTTCACTAAGATGACCATAGATGACATGACCTGAATCCTGAGTGAGTTGTGAACTCCTGATCATGAAGGCAGTCATTTGATTTGTATGGGTGA
>NC_052355.1:24910931-24948842 GCF_009727055.1 Benincasa hispida | reverse complement strand
TATGGCCAAATTTCCAAACGTGAATATGCCTACCATTTTGGGGATTCGTCTGATTGGGAGCTGGGGACACAATTACAAGACCGAATTCACTCTCATTCCCTATGTTAGGCCCATAGATAAATTCTCCTTTAGGGCTAATTCCAGGCTTGAACAATTTGTGGCCCACACTCTCTCTACCCGAGAGGAACTGGTCATAATTGGACTATAACTTATTGTTCATTAGAGGAATTAATTTTTTTTAATTCATTAAAGGGAGGGAGTCACAACTCCCTCCCCCCATTATTCTCTTTAAAACGTTATGTGCATTCTCTCACTGAAATTCTCTCTGCAAAATTTTTACAGAGAAGAAATTCTTCTTCTCTTCCCCTCTCAATCTCATTCCTCCCCTCGTCCAAAGAAGTGAGGAGAGCCCACACCTCTTGCTCAATTCTAATCCCTAGAGAATGTTAAAGGGTTCTCAAGTGGTGGTACCCAATTGAAAATTTCAGTTTTGGAGATCGTTCGTGATCCTGATCAAGAGGGATAACGTGAAGAAGTGTTCTTCAAGGGTATATATATCTTCTTCCCTTTTCTCTCCCTCTAAGCATGTTGTAAAATTTAGATCTTTAATGCATAATCTCTCTATTCTATTCTGTAATTGGAGTTATTTGAATCGAAAAATTGGGATCGATCCCCACTTCTGCTACAGAACCGTCACTAGTTTTCAACTGGTACCAGAGCCAGGTTCCAATATTTTTTTTTTTTTTTGTGATTTTGGAATTTAATGGCATTTTTATGGTGGGTGAATTATGTTTTATTCATGTTTGATGAATGTTGTTGAATGCTTTGCAATTTGGATATTTTCAGGATTGGGTTCTTAGTTTTACAGCATTCCTTTTACGAATTGTTGTGTAAGGGCTCTAGATTTTTTGGGCATAATTTGTAATCGAGTCTACAAATTTGATGTCTTGAGTCAATCGTGCTATTCTCGACGTTGTTCTGGAGAAAACGAGACTAAATTCGATGGAGAAACAATGGAGTTCGTGTCTGTTTCTATGCAGTCTGTGACAAGCGTTGCAACATTGTGCCCTAGCGTTGCAACGCTGCGCTAAGGCGGAATGGAATTTTTTTTTTGTAGCATTGCAATGCTAGGACATAGTGTTGCAATGCTTCAAGACGGACAAAAAATTTTGGTTTACAGGCCATTCGAGTCCAGTTCGAGTGCTGGGTGGTCACGGGTCGTGTGGTTCAAGACCCGGTTCGCTTGTTTCGAACCGATTGTACTATTTATTATTGTAATAGGTAGTTTTTGGTTTATTAAATTAATATAATCGTTATATTAATTTAATTAATGGTTTTAGGAGTCCAATCCCGATCCAAAATTGCTATTTAAATTATGCATATGATGTATGGTTTAATTATTTTATATATGTCATAAAGTATATCATATAGTAAAATCCCATCATACGTAATGCATTGTTCATGCATCATTCATATTATAAATGTTATAATATATGTTTGCATGATTTATTTTTATAGCATGCACATGCATCATATAATATAAGTGTTATACTATATGATTGCATGCATAAATAACATAGCCACGCATCATTTATATTATAATAGTTATAATATATAGTTTTGATATATGGATGCAATGTATGTTATTTATTTCATTATTTTAATATAGAAGTGTTGTATGTATATAGTAATGAAATGTGAATTGCATGATGCATGACATTACTTTAGTTAATCTTATAAATGTTATAATTTTATAAAGTATGTCATACAATGCAATGTATGTTTTAATTTGTTTAATTTATTTTATAATAGTTATAAATAAATGAAATCAGAATTAAAATCAATAATTCAAAATTGCATGTAAATTTAGGTCATTTTTTAAAAAAATTAGTTTCAAAATTTGATTCACATAGACCTAAGTTCACAAATTTCTAATGAGATTAGAAATAAGTTTAATTTTTTTAATTAGTTTAGTAGGATTAAATTGGTTTTAGTAAAAGATTAAAATTGTAGCAAACATATCTATAAGGGACCTTTTGTCTAAGGCTAGTTCTGTCTAAGCTGGGGTATTTAAGTTGACAGAAATGGAACACTCTTATCTAGGTTGCTGACCTGGAAATGTGAATTAGATAGGTTTGCTACAAGCATGCAATTGTTTATTAAGGTTTATTAAAGTGTTAACGAACATTCATAACGAACTTTCCAAAGTAACTGTTACTTTTGGGAAAACTTAAACAATCACTTAGTAAAAATAATTAGCCGTATTTTTCCTAGGTAAATCAAAACCCTAGGTTATTAAAATACTCAGTGGGAGAAAAAAGATGTATATGATACGTTATATTTTTTTCACTCACGTTTCTCCCTAAAAGTTTACACTGTGAGACGCATGCTTGGCCTTGAGGCGCCCTGGGAGCGTCCCTTTTCGGATGGTGTTTGCATGGGTCTATATCAAGATTAATGGAGAGAGTATTTATAGTAAGTGGGAGAGGGATGTGTGTCAACATGTCTTGTGGTCTTCTTCATTGGTTTACACCATGATATCTTCTTGCATGGCCTCGAGGCACCCTGGGAACATCCCCCTTCAGATGGTTTATGCAGTATGTCAATATCAAGGCGAACTCCATAAATAGATAAGATCACTTTAATTTTTGCTCCAATCGGTTTTTCTCTTTGATTGGCTCATTGAGGCAGAACTCTAGAGTCTAAAATGAAGGGTCACACTTAGGGAACTTATTAAGTTAATGATTTCTTGACCAAATAAATGATGACTGATTGTTATGGGAATAAGAGTTATTCTAACGTAATGACTGGTTGAGAATGCCTCAATTCAATGAAGGGACAACTGACTACCCTTCGGTGGTTTTTGTCCTAAAACACTGAAGCATCATTTCAAAATTAGATGTAATTAGAGTTCATTTAGATTTTGCTAAACCTAATTGGATTTTTAGAGTTATGCTAAAATCTAATGTAGATTAATTTGTTTATTTTCAGCAAAAATGTCAAATAGTATTTTTCTGTTAGTTGCCTCTAATTGTTTGACCACCTTTAATTATACGATGTGGAAAGAATCACTTAAAACCTATTTCATGGTAAACGACCTAAACTTTGTAATAACTGAGGATTGTCTTCAAGTCCCAACCCTTGATGCAACACGAAATGTTTGTGATACATACGAAATATGGACAAAGGTTAATTCTAAGGCTTGAGTTCACATTTTGGTGAGCATACCTAATGCATTAGCCAAAAGTTTTGAGAGCATGGTCACTGCACATGAGATCATGCACTCAATGCAAGAATTGTTTGAACAAAAGTTCTCATAATTCAAGCAAAACGGGGTTGATGACAACAGGACCAGTATTGTTAGCTTCATAGATAAACTCCAGTCCATATTGAATGTCTAGGGACAAACAGAGAAATCAATTGTTGCTGACTTTGATAAAGTTAATCAACGAGGATTGTGCTTTGAGATCAAACTTGGAATTTATGATTTAGGTTGTGGAGTTGATCCCACTACTCTCTAGAAAAGGAAGAACTCCGAAGAAAATAAATCTGATTTATTTGTCTTGGAAACGTGCTTAGTAAAGAATGATTATTCTGCCTGGATAGTTGATTCAAGAGCTACTAACCACATATGTTCTTCCCACCAAGGATTTAATTCTTGGAAACAATTAATAGTTGAAGAGATGACTCTTAGAGTCTGTACTGGTGAGGTCATTTCAGCTATTGCTGTAGGCAGGCTTAAGTTATTTTTAGACAAGAAATGATATATGTTATTAGATGATATATATGTAGTTTCTCATATCAAGAGGAACTTAATTTTTGTTTCCTGTCTAATTGAACAAAAGTATTCTTTACCCTTTTCTGAGAATAAAGTGTTTATTTTCAAGAATGGAATGGAACTAGGCTTTGGTTCAACGTACTAAGACTGTTAGTTACAAAAGCCATACTAAATATTGAAATGTTCAAAATGACAACAATTGTAAAAAAAAACCAAGGGTTTCTCCTAAAGAAAATGCCCATCTTTGGCATCTAAGGTTATGTCATATCAATCTCAATAGGATTGAGAAATTGATAATAAGTGGACTTCTAAATGGTTTAGAAAAAAACTTTTTACCTGTATGTGAGTCATGCCTTGAAGGCAAAATGACAAAACGACCTTTTATTGGAAAAGGTTTAAAGCCAAAGAAACCTTGGAGCTTATACATTTAGACCTCTGTGGTTCGATGACTGTAAGAGCATAAGAAGGGTATGAATATTTCATCTCTTTCATAGATGATTATTCTAGATTTGGGTATCTATACCTAATGCAACATAAGTCTAAAGCACTTGAAAAGTTCAAGGAGCACAAGACTGAAATTGAAAACTTGTTAGGTAAAAAGATAAAAACACTACGATATGATCGTGGTGGAGAGTATATGGACTTAAGATTCTAAAATTATATGATAGAACATGGAATCACATCCCAACTCTCAGTCCCATGTACACCTCAACAGAATGGTGTATCATAAAGGAGAAATAAAACCCTGTTAGACATGGTTCGGTCTATGATGAGTTATGCTCATCTTCCTGACTTGTTTTGGGGATATGCAGTAGAGACTGCAGTTTATATTTTAAACAACATTCCCTCAAAGAGTGTTTCTGAAACACCTTTTGAATTATGGAGAGGTCATAAAGGTAGTTTACACCACTTCAATTTGGGGATGTCCAGCCCATGTGCTAATGGCAAACCCCAAAAAGTTGGAACCTCGTTCAAAAGTATGTCTATTTGTAGGTTATCTCAAGGAAATGAGAGGTGAATACTTCTATGATCCAAGTGAGAATAAAGTGTTCGTATCGACAAATGCTACCTTCTTGGAAGAAGATCACATAAGGTATCATAAACCACGAAGTAAAATTATCTTAAGTAAAATTTCTAATGAATCTACTGAGACTTCAATAAGAGTTGTTGAAGGGGCTAATACATCAACAAAAGTTGTTGATGTCAGTTCATCTAGTCATCCATCTCAAGAGTTGAGATTGCCTCGACATACTGGGAGAGTTATGAACCTAGCTGTGTGCTACATGGGTTTAACAGAAGCCCAGGACATCATAATTGATGATGGAGTTGAAGATCCATTGTCTTATAAACAAGCAATGGAAGATGTTGACTAGGATGAATTGATTAAAGCCATGAATCAAGAAATGGAGTCCATGTACTTCAATTATGTATGGAAACTTGTAGATCGGTCTGATGGGGTAAAACTTATAGGTTGTAAATGGATCTACAAGAGAAAAGGAAGACTAGATGGAAAAGTACAGATCTTTAAAGCTAGACTTGTGGCAAAAGGTTATACCCAGGTTGAGGGAGTGGACTATGAAGAAACCTTCTGGTCTGTTGTTATGTTAATGTCTATCAGAATTCTCTTGTCCGTAGCCATATATTATGACTATGAAATATGGAAAATGGATGTCAAGGCTGTCTTTTTTAATGGTAATCTTATAAAGACCATCTACATGAATCAACCAGAAGGATTCATTGAACAAGATCAAGAGCAAAAGGTTTGTAAGCTTAATCGGTCCATTTATGGATTGAAACAAGCATCTCGATCTTGGAATATAAGATTTGATACAATGATCAAATCTTATGGTTTTGATCAGAATGTTGATGAGTCTTGTTTTTACAAGAAAATCAGCAATAGCTCAGTAGCTTTCCTCGTGCTTGATGTGGATGATATCCTACTCATTGGGAATGACGTAGGTTTTCTGACTGATGTAAAGAAATGGTTGGCCGCGCAATTCCAAATGAAAGATTTGGGAGAGGCGCAGTTTGTTCTAGGGATCCAGATCATCAAGGATCATAAGAACAAAAGGTTGGCCTTATCTCAGGCATTGTATATTGAAAAGATGCTTGTCAGATATTTGATGCACAATTCCAAGAAGGATTTACTACCTTTTAGGCATGGAATTATATTGTCTAAGGAACAGTCTCCTATGACTCCTCAAGAGATTGAGAAAATGAGACGAATTCCCTATGCATCAGTTGTTGGCAACCTTATGTATGCAATGTTATGTACTAGACCTGACATTTGCTATGCAGCAGGGATTACCAGTCGATATCAATCCAATCCAGGATTAGATTACTGGACGGTAGTCAAAACAATCCTCAAGTATCTTCGGGGAAAAAGGGACTATATGCTTGTGTATGGAGATAAGGATTTGATCCTTATAGGATACACAGACTTTGACTTTCAGACTGATTGGGATTCTCAGAAATCCACATCAGGATCAGTGTTTACTTTGAATGGAGCAGGTATAGTATGGCAAAGCATCAAGCATGGATGCATCGTTGACTCCACTATGGAAGTCGAATACGTAGTTGCTTGTGAAGTTGTTTGGCTTAAGAAGTTCCTTACTGATTTGGAAGTTGCTCCAAATATGTCTTTCCACATCACACTTTATTGTGATAACAGTGATGTTGTGCCAAATTCTAAGGAACATAGGATTCATGGAAGAGCCAAACACAGAGGGAAAATATCACTTGATTCGGGAGATTGTGCATCGAGGTGACGTGACTGCCATGAAGATTGCTTCAGAGCACAACGTTGCTGATCCATTTACAAAGGCTCTTACGGCTAAAGTATTCGAGGGTCATCTAGAAAGTCTAGATCTACGAGATATGTGGCATATTGTCTACGGCAAGTGGGAGATTTTACTAGGATATAATGTATGCCCTAGTTTATTGTATTTTTATACTTTATTTGTATTGTACATTAGGCTCCCTAAGCTTTAGCACAAGGGAGAGATTGTTGGGATTGATGTCCTAAATCTCTTATATTCTCGTAGTTTATAAACATTGTATAAACAAATTGTTGTTAATAAAATAATTGTTATTTTATGAGCATACACTCAATCTAATAAACTAAGATCCTAGGTTATTTATGTAATATTAAACAAGTATGTAGAAACATACAGGTGGATCTTGTTTAAATAATAACCTAAACGGTTTGTAGTAGATGGATAAGGTTGGGTATCTTATCCTGGTGACACTACGGATACGACCCGCTTTATAGATGTTACAAATGTTGTAAAATGCTACAAATGATCTGATCTTGATCATTCATGTGGAGACATATGAGCAGGAGTATCTATATAAAGAGTTTATATAAGACTGGACCACAAAATGGTTAGTCTCATTATATAACGTTGTTAATAATAGAGACTTACATTTCACTAGGTTGACCATAAGTGACATGACCTGAATCCTGAGTGAGTTGTCAACTCCTACTCATGAAGGCGGTCCTTTGATTTGTATGGATGAGAGTGGCAAGATTGCCAACTCAATATGCCTGCCATTTTGGGGATTCCTCTTATTGGGGAGCTAGGAACACAACTTTGCAAGATAAAATTCACTCATACCCTGATGTCGGGGCAAGTAGATAAATTGCTCCCTTAAATGTTGATTCCGAGGCTTGAACAATGTAGATACACCTTCTCCTGGCTCCAGAGGGACTTGGTCATAGTTGGACTATGACATTATTCATTAGAAGAATCAGTGGTACTTAAGGAATTAGATGTAACTACAAGAGCAAAACGGTAATTTTGGCCCAGTTGTACTTACGAGCAATTTATGAAGGTTCATTGCACTGTTGATTAGTTATATCCAATGAACATAGAAATATATCTGTAGTACGAAGAGTGTAGCTCTCGATTTTTAGTAGAATGATTGGCAGTTAATTGAAGTTGGGTAATTTGTTAAAGAGTTTAATTAATTATCCAAGTGTTGGGATTAGTGTCATAATTCTCCTGGTAGTCTCGTAGTTTGTAAAAGAAGGAAATCGGACATGAGGATTTCCATGAGCAGCGGAAGGATCGTTCCAAATTTCATTTGTAAATGAACAACACAATTATAATCATAAAACGGAAACACAATTACAATCATAAAACGGAAACATACGTTCATGCATAAAACAAAATTAGAGCATGCTTCTCTAAAGATCAAGGGAAGGAATACACATACCTTTGAAGACTCATTTTCAACACCCTTGATCATGAACGCTCATACTCAGCAAGACGGCAACACACGAACGCTTGCACACTTCAACCGCAACACTGCATGATCCACAGCAATCTCAAACACAACGAATGCAACGAACAGCCTCCACAGAACCTCGACTAGTGTCAAGATGAGTATGACACCACCACGAAGGTTACCTTGGTATTCTCAGTGTGAGAATCCAGCAATGTGGGCTCTATGTGGACTTGATTAAAGGCATAGACCGGAGGAAGAATAATCGTGTAAACAATTGAGCAAGTGGGAGATGATAGTGTCTATCGTATAGATGATGCCCAATCATCTAACAAAAGCTACGCGATCGTTTAGCTAAAGCTGCACGATCGTTTAGCTCATCGACCAGCTGAGTGTCTATCGTATAGAAACAAACCACCATCATCTAGTCTCTCCAAGCTGTCATTTAGTAAATCGTATTTACTTGACAACCTTTCCGTGAGTAATTTTTTAGAATGGAAATCTCAATTCAACAACTACTAAAATTAGGAAAACATTTTTCCTTTTATCTCACGGTTACCATGAAACCACCAATAACCTTCCACTCAATTGGTTATTAGAGAAAAAGAGATAATTATCCAGTAATTAATATTATTATAAATATAAATGATAACCAACTTATCATACTATATATNATTATAAATATAAATGATAACCAACTTATCATACTATATATATAACTTATAGTTTTAATATTTCATCTCATGAAACATACAAACCATAGCTCTTTTTCTATTTCATGGCACTTAATGTAAATCTCATTTATATTAACCTTCCACTTGATGTATCTCATACACCACACCGATCATATCATATATAATCGAATTACCTCTTGTCAATTTGAACATTTCAAATCAATACCAAGAATTGATCCTCAACTTGAATCCATTGAACTACCAAGGGGACCTTATGAACCTGTAGCTCGAAGCTCCAATGGTATATGAATAACTGGCTAAACTCTTTAGTCACAAAATCCACCATCTGTTAACTGTCAGGCACTCCACTAAAGATCGACAGCTAAACTCTCCTTACTACAGATATATTATGTGTCCATCTTAACCAATCAACAGTGCGACAACCCTTTACAGATCGCACGTAACTACAACTCGACAAATAACCGTTATGCCCCTATAGTTACATCTAACTCCTTAAATATTATTGATCCCTCTAATGAACATAAGTCAGAGTCTTACTATGACTAAGTCCTCTCTTCCAAAGAGAAGTTGTGGCCATTATATTCAAGCCCCAGAATCAGCCCTTAAGGGAGCAATCTATCTACTTACCCCTACTTCGAGGAAGAAGTAAATTCCATCTTGTGTAACTGAGTTCCCAGCTCCCAAATCAGACAAGTCCTCAAAAAGGTAGGCATGTTGAGTTGGCAATCTGGCCACTCTCACCCATACTAATCAAAGGACCGCCCTCAAAGGCAGGAGTTTCCAAAACACTCAGGATTAAGGTCATGTCACCTATGGTCGTTTAGGTGAGATGTAAGTCTCCAGCATCAACGACATTATATATAGAGACGAATCACCTCGTGATCCGGTCTTATACAAACTCTTTGTATAGGACACCTCGCTCGCATGTTTCCACATGAATGGTCAGGATCTACCATCTTTAGTAGTTCACAACACTTACAAACCTCTATAAAGTGGGTCGTATCCATAGTGTCACCAAGATCAGATATCCCACCTTAATCCTTATACTATAGACCTATTTAGGTTATCACTTAAGGCATGATCCACTTGTATATCTCATATACATGCTTAAGTTTACATAGCCATGAGGCTTTTTTTATTGGATATGAGTAAATGCTAGAATGAAATAAAACTTATTTTATTCAGAAACAATGTGTATATTACAAATAACGAGACTCCGGGAGAATTAAGACACCAATCCCAATAGTAAACACCTCTGTCATATTATTATTAATAAAATAAATGTTATTTTATATGCATTTACTCATATCCAATAAACTAAGATCCATGGTTATTTCATGTAACTTAATAATGTATGTGAGACATACAAGTGGATCATGCCTTAAGTAATAACCTAAATGGTCTGTAGTATAAGGATAAAGGAGGGATACCTTATCCTGGTGACACTACGGATACGGTTCGCTTTGTAAATGTTACAAGTGTTGTAAAGTGCTACAAATAGTCTGATCCTGACTATTCATGTGGAAACATACGAGTTGGGGTGTCCTATACAAAGAGTTTGTATAAGACCGGGCCACAAGATGATTAGTTTCTTTATATTAACGCCCTTGATAATTGAGACTTTTCACTAAAATGACCATAGGTGACATGACCTTAATCTAGAGTGAGTTGGAAATTCCTGCCTATGAAGGTGGTCCTTTGATTAGTATGGGTGAAAGTGGCCAGATTGCCAACTCAATAAGCCTACATTTTTGGGGATTCGTCTGCTTAGGGAGCTAGGAACTCAGCTACACACGACAAAATTCACTCCTTCCCCGAAGCATGGGTAAGTAGATAAATTTCTCCCTTAAGGGCTGATTCCGGATCTTGAACATAGTGGCCACACCCTCTCTTTGGAAGAAAGAACTCAGTCATAGTAGAACTATGACTTATTGTTCATTAGAGGAATCAGTGGTACTTAAGGAGTTAGATGTAACAACAGGGGCAAAAAGATTAATTGGCCCAGCTGTACTTACGATCGATTTGTGAAGAGTCATCGCATTATTGATTGGTTATATGGACACAGAAATATATCTATAGTGCGAAGAGTGTAGCTGTCAGTCTTTAGTGGAGTGACCAACAGTTAACAGATGGTAGATCTCATGACTAAAGAGTTTATTCAGTTATTCACATATCATTGGAGTTTCATGCTACAGGTCCATAAGGTCCCCTTGGTAGCTCAATGGATTCAAGTTGAGAATCAGTTTTTGGGTTAGTTTGAAGTGGTCAAATTAACAAGAGGGAATTTGATTATATATGATATAATTAAATTGGTTCGATTATATGTGATATAATTGATTTGATGTATTAGATACATTATCTGGAGGAATTGATATAAATATGATTTACATTAAATAAGGAGAAAAGAACTATGGTTTAAATATTACATATGATGTGATATTAAAACTATAGGTTATAAATATAATATGATAAGTTAGTTATTATATTTATTTATAATAATAACAATTATGAGATAATTTTTTAATTGGTTATTTTCTCCATTAACCGTACAAGTGGGAGGTTAATTTCAATTTTTGAATAACTGAAGGATAAAATAAAAAGAGTTTTCATTTTATGGACGATCACTTCATTTAGTGAATTACTAATCGTTTACTCACGAGAGACTACACGTTAGCTCTCAGCAAGAGACTAAACGATCGTGTAAGCGATTAAGTGGGATTTGCTAAACGATTGTGTACGCGAGATACTAAGCGATCAAGCGAGATTTGCTAAACAATTGTGTAAGCGAGATACTAAGCGATCAAGCGAGATTTGTTAAACGATCGTGTAAGCAAGATACTAAGCGATCAAACGAGATTTTTTAAACGATCGTGTAAATGATTGAGCGAGAGACTAAATGATCGGCTAGACAATTTCTCACAAAAGCGAGATTTACTAAA
The DNA here is from genome assembly GCF_009727055.1 of Benincasa hispida. Lineage (NCBI taxonomy): Eukaryota > Viridiplantae > Streptophyta > Magnoliopsida > Cucurbitales > Cucurbitaceae > Benincasa > Benincasa hispida. Next base: position 24,937,203 of record NC_052355.1, on the reverse strand, counting down.
CGATCAAGTACTCTAAGTCTATGCGATAGATAGAACCTTTCTCCTACTTACTTGATCGTGTAGTTCGATCATTTTCTTCCTCCTTCCCTCTATCAAATTAACACAGAGCCCACACCTCCTGGATTCTCATTCTGAGAATACCAAGGTTGTCGAGTGGTAGTGTCAAAGGATTTTTGTTCGAGGAGCAAACTGTTTGTGATTGTAGCGACAGCGAAAGATTGCTTGCTAGACGATTGCAGCGAGAGTGAGATATTGCTGTGCAATTGTTCACAAGAGCGAGAGATTTCCAGAAGAAGACTTCTTCAAAGGTATGTCTCTCAATTCCTGTTATATTTAGTTATGAAAGCATGTTGTAATCTTCTTTAAGATGCATAACTATTCTTGTATGTTTGTGAATGCATTTATTCTTGCACAATGGGCTTGGAAAGATCTTGCTTCCGCTCATGGAGATCTCTATTTAGATTTCCTTAAATTGGTATCAAAGCCAGGTTCTGATATTCCAAATCCATTGATGTATTGAATTGATTTACGTTCTTAGTGGGTGTTAAGCATGTCTACATTATGTTTAAGTGTTAAATGTATTTGTGGATGTAGATTAATGGAGTTTTTGGGATGATTGCCTCTGGTTAATGAATTCTTTTACATTTTAATGTTAATTGTAAGGGCCCATGTGTTTTAGGCATATTAACTTGCTATCGAGTCTGTCATTCAAAAAGTTTGAGTCTGTTCGAGTCGCGTGATGAAGTTTTAAGGCACGGAGATACACGGATACTTATTGCATGATAAAGCGCGCACTAAACGATCGTGTAGGCCAGCATGCTTCATCACATAGTCACGGCTACCCGATCACTCGGTAAATGTTACACAGTGCTTGCTCTTCGATAGTCTAGAGATCGTGCTTCATAGCATAGTAGTCGTCTACATGATCATTTAAGCTTGCGTTTAAACTTGGTGCGTTGCACGATCAAATGGCCTTCATGTTTCATCGCATAGTCAAAGGCACTCAATCATTGCTACACAATCGTGGTTACTCGACCAACTTTGCTAGACAATCACAAAGAAGGCTTCGCCCAGGCAGTTCAAGACCCGATTCGCTTGTTGAACTGGTTTACTCTATGGTTTAATGTAATAGATATATTTATTTCCAGTTTTTTAGGCTAATCATCCCGGTCCATTAATTTTGGTGAATGTACATGCGATGTATGTTTTTATTATATGTCATTAATATGCCACATAGTTGTAAATCCCACCATAGGTTATGCATTGGCCATGCATCATCTCTATATTGTAAGAGTTATGATATAGTAGCTTGCATGATTAAATTACTTCAAGAGCATACTCATGCATCATATAATATAAAAGTTATATTTATGCATGCATTAAGCATATTCATGCATCATCTTTATATTATAAGAGTTATAGTATAAGGGTGTATGAGAGCATGTATGCTTATTTCATTACTTTAATTAAATAAGAGTTATATAAAAGTAGTAATGAGTGAATAATGCATGGAGCATGACACGTAGGCTTATTTATAAGAGTTATGAATACCTTGTATATGTTGCTTTACATTGTGGTTGGTTTTAGTTGTTTCCATTTATAAGAGTTATAATGGAAATTAGAACTAAAATCAATAAGAAATAGTTGCATATGAACTTAGGTGAACTCATGTTTTAAACGGGTTTTAAAATTTGATTGAGATAGACCTAAGTTCATGGTTCTATTGAGATTAGATACCTAAGTTTAATCTTTTGAATTGGTTTAATATGATTAAATTGATTTCCATAAAAGATTAAATTTGTATTAAATCTATCTATAAGGGACTTTTTGTCTAAGGCTGGTTCTGGCTAGGCTGGGGTATTTAAGCTGACAAAAACGAAATACCCTTACCTGGGAACCTACTTGGAAAGGTGAATTAGATAGATTTGCAATAAGCATGCAACAGTTGATCAAAGACTTCGTTAAAGAGTTTAATGAATGACTATCAAAAGTTGTTCAACTTTCCAAAGTAAGCGTTACTTTTGGGCAAACCTAGTCACTTAGTTAAAATCGTTAGCGGTGTCTTTTCTAAGTAAACTAAACCCTAGGTTATAAAATACTCAGTGGGAGGAAAAGATATATATGATATGTCAATTCCATTCACGTTTCTCCCTGAATTTTCATACCGTGAGATTCATACTTGGCCTCGTGGTGCCCTGAGAGCATCCCCCTTCGGATGGTGTTTGCTTGAGTCAATATCAAGGTGGATGGAGAGAGTATTTATAGTAAGTGGGTGAAGAATGTGTGTCAACATGTCCTGCGGTCTCCTTCATTGGTTTGCACCATGAGATCTTCTTGCGCGACCTCGTGGTACCCTAGGAGCATCCCCTTTTGGATGGTTTGTGCGGTTGGTCAATATCAAGGTGAACTCCACAAATGGATAGGGTCGTTTTAGTTTTTGCCCCAATCGGATTTTTTCCCTTCGGATTGGCTGCTTGGGGCGGAACTCTATATCTAAAATGAAGGGTCACACTTACGAGAAATAGTTAAGAAAGTTAATGATTTCTTGACCAAATCAATGATGGCTAGTCATTATAGGAACAAGAGTTGTTCTGGTATTAATGACTGGTTGAAAGTGTCTCAATTCAGAGGAGGGATAAATTGACTACCCTTCGGTGGCTTTTTTGTCCTAAATCATTGAAGAGTCATTGCAAAACTAGATGTCACACGGGATTCATTTAGATTTTGCTAAACCAAAATGGATTTTGTTTTTCACGAGTATTTGCTAAAATCTAATGTAGATCAATGTGTTTGTTTTTTCAGCAACATGTATGATTTTTCGTTAATTGCCTCTTTTAATTTGACTGATTACATACATTGGAAAGAGTCTCTTTAAACATATTTTGTGGTAACGACCTCAAGTTTGTCATGGTTGAGGAGTGTCTTCAAGTCCCGACCCTTAATGCACCGCGAAATGTTCATAATGCATATGAGGTGTGGATGAAGGCTAATTCAATGGCCCGACTTCATATTTTGGCTAGCATACTTGATGCATTGGCCAAAAGGGTTGAAAACATGGTCATTGCATATATGATCATGGACTCATTGCAAGAATTGTTTGAACGTCAGTTCTCGGTTTTTGAAAAAAAAAGGATGGATCACAAAGAAACCAGTAGTGTTAGTTCCAAACATAACCTCCAGTCTTTCTTGAATGTCAAGGGATTAAAAGAGAAAGCAATTGTTGTTGACTCTGATGAAGTTCATCGACAAGAATTGTTCTCTTAAATGGAACTTGGAGCTTATTTAGGTTTCGATACTAATCCCACTACTCTTCAGAAGAGGAAGAAGTCTACAAACAGTAAATATGATTTATTTTTCTTGGAGACGTGTTTGGTAGAGAATGATGATTCTGTCTGGATACTTGATTCACGTGCTACTAGTCATGTCAGTTCTTCCTACCAAAGATTTAGTTCCTGGAAAGCATTGGAAGATGGAAAGTTGACTCTTCGAGTTGGTATTGGTGAGGTTGTTTCAGTTGTTGCTGTAGGCAGGCTGAAGTTATTTTTGGACAAGAAACGTTATTTGTTACTAGATAATGTTTATGTAGTTCCTCATATCAAGAGGAATTTAATCTCAGTTTCCTGTATAATTGAATAAAGTTATACCGTCTCCTTTTATAAGAATAAAGTGTTTATTTTCTAGAACGGTATGGAGATTGGTTTTGGTTCAATGGAAAATAACTTGTATGTACTAAGGCCCTAGTCATAAAAGTCTTGCTTAATACTGAAATGTTCAAAACAGCGATAACTGCAAAAAGACCAAGGGTTTCTCCTAAGGAAAGCGCTCATCTTTGGCATCTAAGGTTAGGTCACATCAACCTCAATAGGATTGAGAAGTTGGTGAAATGTGGACTCCTAAAAGGTTTAGAAGAAAACTTGTTATTGGTATGTCAATCATACCTTGAAGGCACAATGACCAAACGACCTTTTACTGAAAAAGGTTATAGAGCATAGGTAACATGACCTTAATCCTGACCATGTTCTCGATTATGACCAGGATGACCATAGGTAATATGATCTTAATCCTGAGTGAGTTAAGAACTTCTGCCTATGAGAGTGGTCCTTTGATTTGTATGGGTGAGTGGCCATATCGCCGACTCAACAAGCCTACCATTCTGGGGATTCGTCTGATTGGGAGTTGGAAACTCAGCTACACAAGATGGAATTCACTCCTTCCCCGATGTAGGGGTAAGTACATAAATTGCTCCTTTAAGGGCTGATTTTGGGTTTTGAACAATGTGGCGCCACACCCTCTCCTGGCCCGATAGTGGTTTAGTCATAGTGGGACTATGATCTATTGTTCATTAGAAAGATCAGTAGTACTTAAGAAGTTAGAGGTAACTACAGGGGCAAAACGGTAATTTGGCCCAACTGTACTTACGACAATTTGTGAAGGGTCATCGTACTGTTGATTGGTTATATCCAATGGACATAGAAATATATCTGTAGTGCGAAGAGTGCAGCTATTGGTCTTTAATGGAGTGCCCGATAGTTAACGGATGATGGATAATGTAATTAAAGAGTTTAATTAATTATTCACTTACCGTTGAAGCTTCAAGCTATAGATCCATAAGGTCCCCTTAGTGGCTCAAAAAGATTTAGTTGAGAATCAGTTTTTGGGTTAATTTGAAATGTTCAAATTAATAAGAGGGAAATTAATTATATATGATATAATTAAATTGATTCAATTATATATGATATAATTGATATAATGTATTTGATACATTATAGTTTATTTGGAGGAATGAATATTTGAATGAGATTCAAATAGTTGTTAATTTAATATAAATATGATTTATATTAAATGCCATAAAATAGAGAAAAGAAACTATAGTTTATATTGTATATTATGCAATATTAAAACTATAGGTTATAAATATAATATGATAAGTTGGTTATCATATTTATTTATATTATTAATTATTTTGGATAATTAACCCATTTTTCTCTCTAACCACCTTAGTGGGTGGTTAGTTGGTTTTTATGGCATAATGGAATAAATAAAATATGATTTTATTATTTAATAATCCAAGTTACACAAAATTAGAGAGCCTATATTATAGTCTCCTTACACTAAACGATTGGGAGAATCTTGCTATACGATAGTGCACTTTCTCGATCATCTTCCTCCTCCAAACTCACAAACTCCCTCCTAACCAAAATAGTCAGAGCCCACAACTCCTAGGTTCTCACCCTGAGAATACTAAGGATACCAAGTTGTAGTGTCTTCCCTTTTGGTTCGAGTCTTGTTGTTGTTTGAGGAGTTCGTGAAAGTTAGCGGGATTTACATGAAGAAGTGTTCTTCAAAGGTATAATCATCTGAACCCTTTTTTTAGTTTAAAAGCATGTTGTAATTTTTATCGAGGAGTTCGTGAAGAAGTGTTCTTCAAAGGTATAATATGCGTTCGTGTAGAGTTTTTTGCACGATCATGTAGCATCTGCTAAATGATCGCATAGCTAATGCTACGCGATCGTGTAGAGTTGTCTACTCGATCGTGTTGCATTGGCTACATGATCGTGTAGGCACTCAAGGAGTAGACGATCGCGCAATATATGATGTTCGACTCATGGCTTGCGTTCTAAACGATCGTGTAGACTATCATGCTCATCGCATAGTCAGTAGCTACACGATTGCATAGTATACGATACTCGGCGCACACTACTCGATGGTGTAGACTATCATGCTCATCGCATAGTCTTTAGCTACACAATCGTATGGTTTGCGCTACTCGATGCATGTTGCACGATCAGTAGGTTTGCTACATGATCAAGTTGCAAGGCTTCAAAGCGAGCAGTTCAAGACCCGAGTTACTTGTTCCGAACCGAAGGACTCAACTTTTGTAATAGTTTACCTATTCTCTTCTTGGTTTTGAGATTTACTATCCCGTCCATCAACTTTAATTAAATATGCATTTTATGTATGTTTATTATATATTGTCATAATGTATGTCATATTAGGTTTAAAACCCATCATAGGTTATGCATTATTTTCATGCATTCATTTTTATATTATAAGTGTTATAATATATTAGTATGCATGATTTAAAAATTACCTAAAGCCATGCTCATGCATTCATAAATATAAAAGTTATAATATATGCATGCCATATAGCATATCCATGCATCATTTATATTAATAATTTTATAATATAAGGTTGAATGTATGTATGGAATGATAGCCTTAGTTCATTACTTAATTATATAAAAGTTATATATTAGTAATGAATGAACATTGCATGAAGCATGACACTACCTTAGGTTAATTTTATAATTGTTATAAATAACTTATGTATGTTTAGCTTGCAATATTGTTTGATTTTAATTGTTTCATTTCTTGATAAAGTCTATAATTAATTGAAATTAGAATTAAAATCAATAATAAAGAGTTGCATGCAAAACTTTTAGGCTTTAATCATTTTGAAGTGCTTTTAAAATTTTAATTGAGATAGGACCTTGAGAACACTTTTCTAATAAGATTAGAAATCTAGTATTAATCTTTTAAAATCAGCTTAATAGGATAAATATTGATTCCTATAAAGATTAATATGTAACAAATGTATCTATAAGGGCCTTTTGTTAAGGGCTTAGTTTTGGCTAAGGCTAGGTTACTTAAGTTCGATGGAAACGTCGCATCCCTACCTAGGAACACCTACTGGAAAGTGTGAATTAAATAAATTGTTACTTACATGCAAAAATTTGATTGAAAGTGCTGTAAGAGTTTAAAATAAGACATTGAATCAAAAGTTGTTTAATTCATAAAAAACAAGTGTTGTTTTTTAGCAAATCAAACAAAATCACTATTAGATAAAATCAGGTAGCCAGATTTTTTCTAAGTTAATGAACCTAGGTAGAACATTCAATAGGAGGGAAATGGAGTATATTTGATACCTTCACCTTTTACCCTCTACACATTTCTCCCTAAAAGTTCACACCGTGAGATCTATCCTCGGCCTCGAGGCACCATGGGTGTCCCTCTACGGGTGGAATATGGATAGGTCATAATATCAAGTTGAACGGAGAGAATGTTCATAAGAAGTGGGAGCAGGACGTGTGACAACATACCCCTCAATCTCTCTCATTAGGTTGGATAAAGTTTTTGTGCATCGCCTTTTGGCATCATGGGTGTCCTCCTAAATGATGAGTTTTGCACAACTCTTTATTTGATCTCCAAAAATGGATAGGGTTGCTTTAGTCTCTTGTCCTAATCGGCTTTTTCCTAAGGTTGGCTCATTAGGGTAGGACTCTAGGACCTAAAATGAGAGGTTACACTTACACAAAATTATTAAGGACGTTAACAAATTGTGGACCATACAATGGTGACTATTAGATTCAATTACAAGGAGTTGTTTCTATCTAATTGTTGAGATTGTCTCATTTGAGTGAAGGGGTACTTGATCACCCTACGGTGACTTTTGTCCTGCCTCACTGAAGCATCATGGCAAAATAGATGTCACTTAAAGTACACTAGACTATTTTGCTAAAACTTGATTAGTTTTATAAAACCGATTAATGCATTAGACTTAATTAAGTTTGTTCATTTTTTCAGCAATTTAATTATGGCTACCACGACCTTAAGTTTACTTGCTGCCGATAAACTAACTGACGAGAATTACGCTAGTTGAAAAAACACCATAAACATGATTTTGATCATCGATGATCTCCGCTTCGTCCTTTATGGAGGAATGTCCTCCTTCTACTGCTCCTCAAAATGCTCAGGAAGCATATAAGTGATGGACACGGGTGAACGAGAAGGCCCGAGCATACATCTTGGCCAACCTTAATGAAGTTTTTGGCCAATAAGCATGAGTCCATGGTCACTGCACGTGAGATCATGGAGTCCCTACGGGGAATGTTCGGAAAACCGTTTACACAGCTCAGGCACGACGCTCTCAAGTACATCTTCAACTCACGGATGCAAAAAGGGTCATCTGTTCAGGAACATGTTCTCAACTTGATGATCCACTTCAACGTGGCTGAGATGAACGGGTCGAGCATCGATGAGGCCATCCAGGTTAGCATAATTCTGGAATCCTTGTTAGATAGCTTCCTTCACTTTCGTAGCAATGTTGTTTTGAACAGAATTAACTAAAATCTTGCAACTCTACTCAACGAGTTGCAGACTTTCTAATCCTTGTTGAAAAGCAAGGAGAAGAAGGGTGAAGCAAATGTTGCATCATCATCTAAAAAGTTCCACAATGGTTCAACCTCTAGAACTAAGTCTGCACCTTCTTCTTCCGACACCAAAAAGTGGAAGAAGAAGAACGATGGTACGGGGAAGGCGCCTGCTAACCCACAACCTGCTGCTCCATGGGGTAGACAACCAATGAGAGTTGACAAGGAAAAATGTTTTCATTGCAACCAAGATGGGCATTAGAAGAGGAACTACCCCAGATATTTGGCAAAAAAGAAGAAGGCCAAACAAGGTAAATATGATTTGCTTTTTTTGGAGACTTGTTTGGTGGAGAATGATGATTCTACCTAGATTATTGACCCTGGGGCCACTAACCATGTTTGTTCTTCATTTCAGGGAATTAATTCCTGACGGCAGCTTGATGCTGGTGAGATGATGATGCGAGTTGGAACTGGGCATGTCGTCTCAGTTGTGGCAGTGGGAGGTCTCCGATTAACTTTACAAAACAAATTTCTCATTTTGAATGATGTATTTGTAGTTCTCGATTTAAAGAGGAACTTAGTGTCTGTAAAGTGTTTGTTGGAATGTAAATATCAACTCTTTTTCTCTTATAGTAAAGTGTTTATTACTAAGAATGATGTTGATATTTATTCTGCTCAACTGGAAAGTAATTTGTATGTGCTAAGGTCGTTAGCAACAAATGTCCTCCATAACATAGAGATGTTTAAAACTGTCGTAATTCAAAATAAGTGACTTAAAATTTCTCCTAAGGAAAATGTCCAACTTTGGCATCTAAGATTAGGACATATTAATCTCAATAGGATTGCGAAGTTGGTGAAGAATAGACTTATGAGCGAGTTTGAAGAAAATTCTTTACCTGTGTGTGAGTCATGCCTTGAAGGCAAAATGACTAAAAGGCCTTTTACTGAAAAATATCATAGGGCCAAAGAACCTTTAGAGCTAGTGCATTCAGACCTTTGTGGTCCGATGAATGTAAGAGCTAGGGGAGGTTATGAATATTTCATCACTTTCACTGATGATTATTCGAGGTATGGGTACGTTTATTTAATGCAACAGAAGTCTGAGTCTTTTGAAAAGTTCAAAAAATTCAAGGCTGAAGTTGAAAACGCATTAAATAAAACGATTAAAATACTTCGATTTGATCAAGGTGGGGAGTTTTTGAATTCATCTTTCCAGAACTATTTGATAGAACATAGAATAGTTTCCCAACTCTCAACACCTGGTACACCTCAGCAAAATGGTGTATCAGAAAGGAGAAATCGAAGCTTGTTGGACATGGTTCGGTCTATGATGAGTTATGCTTCCTTAGTTGATTCGTTTTAGAGTTATGCAGTAGAGACTGCAGTTTATATCCTGAACTGCATTCCCTCCAAGAGTGTTGCCAGAACACCTTTGGAGTTATGGAATGGTTGTAAAGCTAGGATACGTCATTTCAAAATCTGGGGTTGCCCAGCACATGTGCTTGAGGCTACTAAGAATCTAGAACTGTAACATCTCGATTTTTTAGGAAAATTTAAGTTAATTATCTCAAATTGCTGAGTTTTAGTTTCCTAATCTTTGGAATTTGGAAACAAATTGTTACCATTGAAGAAGTTTTATTGGTTAATGTGGATTCTTTAAGCCTGAGTTTTGAATTAATTGGAAGGGATAATTGAATTATTTGTCTAAGAAATTTTGAGTTTTTGTGAAATTTGAAAGGGAAAAGAGAAAATTGTGGTTTTAAGATTTTACCCTCTTTAATTTTGGAACTTGGATCCAAAATTTAGGTAAAGAATTAGGAAAAGATAATTGGTTTATTTGGAAGTAATTAAATCAAGTACTTAAAAAGATTTGTAAATTTGGATTCAAGTTAATTTGGAAAGTTAAAAATTTAATTTTGGGATTTAGAATTTTTGGAAAGAAGATTTAAAGTTGGTGAATTTATTTTTAGGTTTATTTAATTAATTGGAGAAGAGGTGAAAGATCTGAGTTTGATATGACATATTTATTAAGGAAAGGAAATATATATATATATATATTTGTGTGGTGGAGAATTAAAAAGAAAAGAAATATGAAATTTTCAAACCCTCACTTTCTCACTGTCTCTCTGGTTTAGACGAACTTTGGCTATCGTACTGCCGATGTCCACATCCTTTCCTCCGTCAAGTTGCAACTGCGCCACTCCGACCTTCATGTCGCCGGATCTGCTCGTCATTGGTCCTCCTCTCTTCCAGTCGTTGTCCTCTATCAAATGCCGTCGTGAGGTTCGTAGTTTTGGGATAAGATCTAAATGATTTTCATGATTTTGTTGAGGATCTTGAATACCCAATAAATAATATGTTTAATTATCATTTCAATCGTGATTTTGGAGGTTGAATTTGGAAGTTTGAAGAAGTTTAAAAGGTCGTTAGCGTGCTGTCAAGCAGAGTTAAGGTGATTTCGGCAAGAATTTTGGTAAGATTTGGGGCTTTGTGACTTGTTCAGTTCGAATGTAATTTATACAAATTAAGTTATTAAGTTTTCTTGCTGATTTTGGCATGATTGAGCACTTAGGTGTGAACCTAAAGGTTAAATTTTAGTTTTGGTTTATGTACTAGGATTTAATTCAAAGATTGTGGAGATTAGAATGGGTTAGTTGCTCAAATATTTGGCTCGATTAAGGATACAAGAATTTCACAAAGATTCAATTGCTTTTTGGTTCAACCTAATATCAAAGTAAGTAATTTTAGTATTGGAACTGCCCACGGGCCAAACACTAGATATATGCCAACATAATAAATGAATTATGACAGAACGATAAAATGATAGATGAAAAGTATAGTATGACCGATATATGTTCTTGTATGAGAATTTGAAAGATTTATTTGTGCACGTAGAGGCTTGCATGCTAGTAAGAGGTGATACTTGATTCACTGAGGGTGTATTTGATATAAGGATATAGAGGCATATATGCATGTTGTATAGCCATGATGTTGAGGTGTATATGTATGTTATAAAATCATATTGTAATAATTATGATGTTGAGATTGTGATAGTGTCTTTACTGATTAGTTAGATGCCCATTAGATATTGTGTTTCCTTCGGGATTCACCAGATTGTGTTTCCTTCGGGATTCACCAGATTGTGTTTCCATTAGGATTCACCAGATTGTGTTTCCTTCGGGATTCACCAGAGATTGTGTTTCCTTCGGGATTCACTAAAAGTAGTGGACATACTTAATTACAGTAGGTTAAAAACCAGGTTTGCATGTATGTATGTGTCCCATGAGGACTAGAGCAATTTTTATGTTCCACCAGAGGTAGGCATCTAGAGGACATAGATGCCTAGCCCGACCCCAGTAGTGAGGTTATTTACTGAGTATTTTATACTCACTCTTTCTCATGTTTATGTTTCAGGTAAGGGCAAGGACGCACTAGCGAATGACAAGAGGAATCCTTAAACGAGCCACTGGGGACCAGTTTTATGCTTCCGCTCATGATATTTAGATTTCTTTCCATGTTTTTCAACTTTCAATTTGATGTATGAAACTTACTATTAAGATTTGTTTTCAGACCTATTTATTACCATTTATGATTTATGGGTATCCTATCGTCTATTTTTAATATCTAAATTTAATGAAGGTTTTTGAGTTCAACTTATTTATTTAGCATTTATTTCACTACGTTCAAGGTTATGCCTGTTTGTAGGCTACCCAAAGGGAACAAGAGGTGGTTATTTGTATGATCCTAAAAAAAAAATATTTGTATCAACAAATGTTACTTTTCTTGAGGAGGACCACATAAGGGAGCACAAATCTAGAAGTAAAATCGTGTTGGATGAACTTCAAAGAAACTACTGAATCTTCAACAAGAGTTGTTGAAGAGCCTATTACCTTAACAAGAGTTGTTGAAGTAGGTTCATCTAGTAGGTCAAATCCACCTCAAGTGTTAAGGGAACCTCGACGTAGTGGGAGGGTTGCGAACCCACCTATTCGCTATATGGGTTAACTGAAATCCTATTTACCCTCTTAAGTATTTATTTACAATTTTTTTTTAAAGAAAACTCTTGCATAAATACAATATTTTAATAAAAAAAATCCGGTTGTTCAAATTCATTTTGAGCACTCTAAATGGAACAATCTACTCTCCTTTCATCTTGGTATCTAAGCACATTTCATCTGCAAACATTGCAATTGAATATCAACACATTTTTTTCTCTTGAAATCAGAATATTTACAGAAAAAGAAACAATATTTAAAAAAAACAATAATAATAATAATAATAGAAAGAGAGAGATTGAAAAGGTGTTTATTGAGTGTGGAATGTTTGTAAAAAGAAAAAGGAAAAGGCCATAGATGCTTCCATCCATCTCATAAGAGTTAAAGTTAGACCATTATATTTACATTCCCCATAATGATCCTTAGCCCTTTTTTTTCTTTTTTCTTTGTTTTTTTAAAATATAGACAATGATATAAAGTTTAGATCCCTCCAACTCCAACTATAGTTACACATTCTTACAACTTTAGTGGTCAAGAATGGTTTAATTATATCAATATTAAATCATTATTATTCACTTTTTAGATTTTATGAGAATATATTGTAATTCTTAAAGTAGTACATCCTATTGTGTTTATAATGTGTGCTTCAAATAAATATAAAAATAATAATAATATGGAGTGTACGTAAGCATAATATAGTTAGAGAGAGACAAATCAATTTGAATATGTAGTTAAAGGTCCAACTCAGATTGGAGCAATAAAATTAAATGATCAGTAGATATTTGTTTTTTTTTAATTACATGTCAATTACCACTAAACTATGTCTATTTTGACAATCAATATAAATTTAGTTGAATAGCAATGGTGGATATATATAAAAAATAATCGAGTTATATATATTATCAGTAAGGCTCAAAGTGTCTATAATACATTATTTATAAATTTATGATATAATTTATATATATATATAGGAAGGAATTTTAAAGAGACTAATTTCAAAGAACTTTTTTTTTTTAAATAATGTTATTTTAATATTTATCGACAGGTTGTGAAATCATGGACAGGGTCCACGAGTTTTGAGTCAGCACATAAATCGTGTACCCCATCCACGATTTAAGACTTTTTAGTGCTTTTGCATATTCGGAGAATCTTTTACTGTGAAATTCAAATTTTTAAAGGCCTAAAATAAAAATTGAATCAAATTTCTAGCCACGAATTAAGGTTAAATCTATTTTTTTTCACATTTTTTCCCAACTTCTGTCTTCTTCTTTTATTTTTTTTAGTGTTTTTTTTATTTTCAGAGAATCTTTTAATGTGAAATTCAAATTTTTAAAGGTCTAAAATAAAAATTGAATTGAATTTCTAGCCGTGAATTATTTCTAAATCTATTTTTTTTTTCACATTTTTCCCCAACTTTTATCTTCTTCTTTTATTTTTCCGTCTTCTTCTTTTATTTTTTAGTGTTTTTTTTATTTTCGAAGAATTTTTTACTGTGAAATTCAAATTCTTAAAAGCCTACGGTAAAATAAAAATTGAATCAAATTTCTAGCATCGAATTAAGGCTAAATCTATTTTTTTTTCACATTTTCCCCAACTTTTGTCTTCTTCTTTTATTTTGTAGTGTTTTTTGTATTTATGTAGAATTTTTTAATGTGAAATTCAAATTTTTAAAGGCCAAAATAAAAATTGAATCAAATTTCTAGCCACGAATTAAGGTTAAATCTATTTTTTTCACATAGATTTGTTTTACCAAATTCAAATAGATTTGTTCTATTTGTATCCACTTAAATAAAAAAAATAATTAAAAAATAATAAAAATATGGAACTCGTGGACGGTCCACGAGTTTGTTAGCTGACATAAAAATTGTGTATCGGGTATACTATTTTGCTATCTTTGTAGATATTTTTAAAAAATATACTTTGTAATTTCTTTCCTATATACCCTATTTTTGGTCATTACTTTTAAAAAAATACAGTATTTTTGAACTTATCCCAATTTCAAAAGACAAACTATTGAAATAAAATCAATCAAACCAAATAATGTGTATAGATTCTTGACTAATGAAAACTTTTTAAATAATTAATTTTCAATGCAACAATTGCCTTTGAAAAATACCATTCATCTTGATTTATGAAAGATGTGAGGTGACTTCTTAAAATAAAGACCAAATAAATTGACAAAAAGGAAAATTCTTGTGCAATTTCAAATTATTGTCAGCTTGACCTTAAAAAGATGGTTATAATCAATACATACTTTAATTTTCTAAATATGAAAATAAAGTACAATGATAAATCCTCTTGACACATAATATTTATATTTTTTTAAAGAAAAAAAAAAGCAAATAATAGGTCAATTACTCATTTGCTTGTTTGGGAAGATTTTGAAAAGCTTTGTAACAAGATCAAATGGAATATTAACATGAAAACTTGTAGAGCAATAATGAAAAGATTACAAAGTTGAAACAAAATGCCAATTAAGAAGCTAGATGCATAAGAAAAAGAGATTATCACTATATAAGATTCCAACATTTGATGGTTAATTAAGCTCTCTTTTTTAAACTTAAGTTTAGCCTTTTTTTTTCATTTAAACTCCTCATTTTCTTTTCCCCTTTTTAAACCCATAAGAAATATACACCTTTCAAAGTTAACAAAAAAGAACCCACACTTTTACTTCACTTTAATCTAATCCCTAATTCCCTATCCCACTAAAGGATCATCATCAAGTCTCTTTTTCAATGGAATATATATTATACTCTTCCAAACTTATCTTATATACTTAGGTGTTATGATGTAAATATGTTACTTTTTGTGAAAAATAAAAGTATATAAATTTTTATTTTAAAAGTATTTGTTTCATCATAGTTAATACAACATGTAAAATAAAGTTGGCATGTTTGATATATATATACACACACAAGAAAATGAAGTCTTACTATGGACTTCTCTTTTTGTCCCTAAAATTACAATTTTATCATATTCAAAGAACCAACGTCTCTGATATTTGGATGGAAGATCACCTTCTATATTGGTGTTGAAGTTGTTATAAGTTTGTAATTTGGTTGACCAGTCAACATTTCAGATCTCATTTGGTAATTAACCATTTGGTTTTTTGTGTTTTTGAAAACTAAGTTTATTTTTTTCTCAATTTCTTACGATGGTTTTCATCTTTCTTGAGTAAAAAGTTAAATTCTTAGCCAGCAAAAACAAATCTTAAAAAACTATAAGTTTTTAGTTTTCAAAACTTAGCTCGTTTTAAAAACATTTCTAGAAAGTAAATAACGAAAAGAAGAAATTTAGAAGTGGACGAAGTATTTATAGGCTTAATTTTCAAAAACTAAAAACCAAATAGTTACCAAATGAGACTTTAATGTTGATTTTGTATTACTAAGAACATATTTAAGAGTGATTCTAAAAATAGTTAAAATTACTTTTGTCACTTTCAAAATCACTCTTTTTTTTATAAGTTCAAAATCATTCTTAAACATGGTTTTAATTATTCAAAACAACGTTGGTGATATAAGAATTACATTTAGAAGTGTAAAAGTAAATACTAAATTAAATTTAAGTAATTAAAGACTCTTTCGATGTGATTTTGAAAACGGTGAAAATATTTTTCAAAATTACTTCTAAATATGTAGAAAAAAAAACCGAACTTTACATTAAAAAAAAAATAAGAAGAAGAAGAAAAAAAACACCGAAAGTTTTGCTTTTTTGGAAATGGATTCTTTTTTAAGTCAAAGTTGTTAAAACCCTACAATTTATTGGAATGGATCCAATTCAAGAGTTCTTTCTAAGTTGTCAAATAAAGCAAACTCTTCTTTTCTCTATCACGATTATGATCGTTTTTCTTTTTAAAAAGAAAAATAAAGTTTACAAATTATAATTATAGGATAAATTTTATGCCAGAAAATGTTTGACAAGTTTTTTTTTTTTTAGGAAAATGTTTGACAAATTAAAAGTTATTTCTTTTTAAAAAATCATGATGTTTGATTATATAGTAAAAGCTAAAAGTAGGTTTAATTTTTATTAAAAAAATATAAATAATAAAAGTTATTTTTAAGAGAAAACTGTAATATTTTTAAAACATTATTTTCAAATTAAATTGCAATTTAACTGTTACATCATTAATTATTCTGTTTATTTGTTAGAATATCAAACAACTGTGCATGCATAAATCCTTTCCCTTTTAGAAGAATCCAATTAACAGCCACCAACTTTATGCTTATATTTTTTGACCAATCATTAACTTCCACGTAAATGCAAGAGAAAAAATAATAATAATTAAAAGCAAACATAGCAAAAATTAGACTATTTAACTAGAGTGAGCATAAATCAATAGATATAAAGCATGCACTATTTGTTAAGAATGCGACCAAAGTCTCATATTGGTTAACTAAATAGATGATCATGGGTAATGTAAGTGAGGACAACTACTTCTATTGGTGAACTATTTTGGAGAAAAATCAAAATCAATGTCACGAGCGTTTTTGGCTAAAGTGGATAATATCATATCAGATAAGAGTTCGACAGATGGATGACTATTTGAGGGGAAGTTTGTTGAGAATGCGACCAAAATTCTACATTTTTATGAGGATTTATGTCCAAAGTGGACAATATTATACTATTGTGGAGATAGTTAGAGGATCGTTGTCCCTATCAGTATTAACCTCAAAATCAAATGTTCGAACCTCCCTCCCTTTATTGAACTTTAAAAATAAGGCAATTTGATAACTCTTATGGTGCATATTTATTGAACCAAAATTTATTTTTAATCAATTCTATGACATGGAGATTGTTAACACAATCAATTCAAAATATAGTTAGAATAATCTGGACATAAATCTTAAATAAGAGGTTGGATGTTTAAATCATCTAACTCTGCATATTGGTTAAGCCTGGAAGGAAAAGACGGACTTAATTATCGATTTAGTTGAGTTTTTTTTTTTCTTTTTGGTGATATTGTGAACAATGCAACTCAATTGTTAAAGTAACAAAATTCTATAATCCAAACAACCATGGTTAAATTATGGAGCCAACTTAAATATAAACCATAAGAAAATTAAATAGGTTGGGTTGATTCTATTCAATCAAATTTTAATGAATATTTTTTACCTTAGAATTAAATTAAATTGACAACCCAAAAATTTCAAATTAACCAAACCACATGCATATTTTAGGCTTAAAATTAATTTGGGCTTAAAATAGAGATAAATTTGTAGTGAAAGTGAATTTTAAGTCATTAATAAAAAATTATTATTATTATTATTATTATTATTATTATTATTATTATTATTATTATTATTATTATTATTATTTTATATTATTGTACTTTCAATTTGGTTGATGAGCTCGAGAATCAAGTAATCCAACCTACTTTAAAAAAAGGGTAGAGTTTCCTACACATGTAACCTAATATGGTCTAATTACAAAATTATCTTAAACTCCCTATCTTTTTTCATGAATAACCTAATTAGATTAAATATTACATAAAAATCTATCGCAAATGTCTATATCACCCTCCACGAATTTCAATCATTTTGAAAAATAATAATAAGAAAAAATAGAAATAAGAAAAGACACATATGGATATATTATGGAAAAAAATTAGAATTTCAAACGAAGTTTTTTTTTAATATTGTGATTAAGAAAACTATTTAGGGAAATATAGTGGTTTTGAAATTATTTAGAAATCTATGGTTGTTTTGGAGATTTCGAGGCGAGGATTTAGTTTAAAATATTTTGTCGAGGGTTCAACCCTCGACCTGTTGTAAATTAAAGAAGAGATCGAGAGTTTGACCATCGACCTGAGAAGAGGACGAGGGTTCAACCCTCGACCTGTTGAAAATTAAAGAATAGATTGAGGGTTTGACCCTCGACCTAAAGGAAATTGAGAAGAGGACGAGGGCTCAACCCTCGACCTGTCGAAAACTAAAGAAGATTGAGAAAATTTGAAAGAGGTCAAGGGTTTCTGGAAAATTAGCGCCTATCGTCTAGCTTCAAGCGTCTATCGTCTAGCATGCAATGTCTACCGTCTAGCATTCAACGGCCATCGTCTAGTGCCCAATGTTTATCATCTAGCTCAATCGTTTAGCAAACGATCTTGCTCTCAACAATCTCGCTGATCTCACTCTCAACGATCTCGCTGATCTTGCTCTCGCTGATCTCGCTCTTAAGGATCTCGCGCATAGCCTATCGCTTAACTACTGCGAGCATCGTTTACCTCCGCGCAATTACTACATGATCGCCCAGCACCCACCTACACAATCGCCTACCTCATCATTCACTTACTAGACGATTACATACCCAATCATATAGTGTCGCTCATCTACTACACGATCGTCCAGTGCCTTTGCTCGCAAACACTTGACATTGCCGCAAGCCTTATCAATGCATCATGCCTTTCAACCCATGCGTTCATCCTTAGTACCAACGCATAGTTTACCCTTGCCTTCAACACTTAACCTCTACAATCCTTCCCTACATATTCTTTATTAACATAATAATACGTGCAAACTTCTGGAAAGAACAAGTGAACGATGAACAACTTCTTTATTAGAAGCTAAACGATCGTTTACAATCTCTCCACGATCACTCAGTATGACTAAACGATCGTTTACTAAATCCTCTGCGATCGGCCACAAACTCCTACACGGTCGTTTAACTATTATTATTACACGATCTCCTTCTCAGAACCTATAAGATCGCATACCTTTTACTATACGATCGTATACCAAATTCTACACGATCGCCTAGTGGAAGTAGACGATGAGCAGCACGCTGCGATGGCCTCTCCGCGATAGCGTCTTCCGAACTCCCACTCTCAAGAGCTCTCTTTCCTCACTACACGATCACCCACAAACTCCTACACGATCACTTAGCAATTACAATTAGACGAACGCCTTCTCAAAACCTATACGATTGCCTACCTTTTACTATATGATCGTATACCAAATGCTACACGATCGCTAAGCTTTACTACACGATCACATAGTGGAAGTACACGACGAGGGCACGATATGATGGCCTCTCGAGAGCTCTTTTTCCTCACTACATGATCGTATACCAAATGCTACACGATCGCATAGCTAAGAATCTGAATCTCTGCAACGTGCATCAGAGTGATTTGAATCGTCGACCTTTAGAACGAATCCGAATCTCTGCAACGCGTCAATATCTCGTCCTATCCCACACTGCTTTTCCAATCCGTGAGGTCGAGTTTTGAAAACTCGACCATTTAGCTTATAACCCCACTGTCTCTCATTTCCTCCTCACTGCCTTCGTTCCGCCTCTCATTTTCACACTGCTTTCGTTCCATGCTTTCGACCATTCTCACACTGTTTTCGTTCCCTCACTCTTCTCACTGCCTTCGTTCTGCCTCTCATTTTCTCCTCACTGCCTTCGTTCTCCCATTCTCACTGCCTTCAGCAAATCTTCTTCTTCTCCCACATTCGTCCATTAAATTGTGAGGTTTGTACCTTTTACTATACAAAATTTCATTTTTTTTTAAAGAACTATACATTTTGTTCCTATTCTTATACTATTATATTTTTTTTTATATAGTTTTTGTTGCTGTTTGGAAACAATGAAGAAACAAAAAAGGTAATTATATTTGTGAGTTTACTATTTATTTCTTACTAGTTTTATTATATTTAGTAGATCTATATGGTTGAATTCAATAATATTTACATATCTGATGTTATAGTTCTTTCTCTAATTAAAGTGTTAATCTTAGTAGTTTGTTATTAGTGTTAATCTTATGGTTGGGATGTTATACCAACCATGTTAAATCTTAAATTATATTTGTGTTTGTTTTTGTTTATATTTAAGTATACGTTTATTGTAAGAAATTTGATACTTAAATAACTATAGTTTTAAAATAGTTGATTTTTATGATATTTGAGTTTTCTAGTATTAACTTTGGAAAATATAGTTTAAAATAGTTTGAAAAAAAGTTTTTATTTTTATTTTATTTTTTATTTTGTATTAAATTTGAAAAAATAGATTTAAAAGTTTACCTGCATTGAATGTTTTAAAAAGTTGATGTTTATAGTTTAAAAACTTTAATATTTTTAGTTTAATACAAAATTATTATGATTTTTTGAAATATATTTCTTATGATATTTGATTTTTCTAGTATTAACTTTGAAAATATAGTTTAAAATAGTTTGAAGAAGTTTGATTTTATTTTATTTTTTATTTTTTATTAAATTTGAAAAAATAGTTTAAAAAAGTTTATCTCATTGTAATTTGAAAAGTTTAATTTGTTGTTATGTTTAAAAATAGTTATAAAAAGTTTAATTTATTGTTATGGTTAAAAAGTAGATGTTCATAAAACTTAAAAAGTTGATGTTTATAAATTAAAAAGTTTAATATTTTTAGTTTAATACAAAATTAGTAGAACAATTAGTAATGTATTGTTTGTCTTCTTCATTTTTTAAGAAAATGGTAGGCAAATGCTTGGGATTTTTGTTGTTTACAAATGGTAATATGATTGATGGTATTGATGGAGTTCACTATGATCAACCACCACATGGGAGTTTTAGCATAAATATGAACAGTGGAATTGTATTTGAACAATTCATTGAAATGGTTGGGATGTCACTTAGTGTAGATATGGGAACAAATCATATAGAAATAATATATAGACATCCTAACCTAGAACCATCAAAATCAATAAGGTTTATGTCATTCCCTATTTTGAATGCACAAGCTATGAACTTGATGTTCTCAATCGTAATGCCACTGTCGAATTTAGTGCATTTGTATGTAAATGTAAATAAGATAGGGGTGGATATAAACTTGAATACATCATTTAGCCAGTTTGAAGATCCAACTGAATGTATTGATCCTGATCTGGACTCAGTTGCATCGCCATGTGATAATGAAGATATGGCGGTTAACAACTTGTATAGAGACTTCAAAACTGAAACGGATGATGAATTTGAAGATGATCGTGAACATGAGTTACTTTCAGATACATTCAACGATTTGGATATGAATGTACTGGATAGCATTCAAGAACATGACCCAATTGTAGCCTCTGTGGACATTGACAATACTCAATTGTATAAAGGGATGATTTGTCAAGACAAAGAAATGCTACAACACGTGGTCAAATGTTTTGCAATAAAATGTCATGCACCATATGAGGTTATTGAATCGATATCGACGATTTGGACAATTCGGTGTAAGAAGTGGGAGGAAGGTTGCAAGTGGAGACTTCGTGCAATAAAGAAAAAATTGCATGGCTTGTTCGAGATCACTAAGTACGATGAGCAACATACATATTTTTATTCAAAACTAAGTCAAAGGCATGTGCAATTGGATTCATCAATGATTGCACTAGAGTTTTGTGATGCCGTAAGAGAAAAACCATCTATCAGTGTGGCACAACTGCAGTCTGATATCAAATCAAAATTTGGATATCATGTTCCCTACCATAGGGTATGGGAAGACAAAAGAAAAGCGTTGGCTAAAGTGTTCGGTGATTTGGATGAGTCTTATAAATTGTTACCCAGGTGGTTGTATATGGTTAAGCAGACCAATACCAGAACACGTGTAGAGTGGAGAGTGAAAGAAATGCTTACTGAAGGCCATGTTATCCTAACTTCTGTATTTTGGGCATTTGGTCCTTGTATAGAAGCTTTTAATAAATGTCGGTCGACAATTCAGATAGATGGTACACACTTGTATGGCAAATATAGAGGAAAATTGTTGATTGCTACATTAGTTGACTCGAACTGCCATCTTTTTCCACTTGCATTTGCCGTTGCTGATGAAGAGTCCACAGACTCATGGGGATGGTTCCTGAAACACCTAAGAGAAATTGTAACACACGAAGAGGTGTGTTTAATTTCAGATCGACATGTTGGTATAATCGTAGCAATGAACAATCCAGCAAATGGTTGGATGGGACCAAAATGTCACCATCGTTTCTACTTACGACATATCGTTAGCAACTTTAATAAAAAGTATAGATTTAATTCATTGAAAAATTATGTTTATCATGTCGGGTGTCAGTTTCAAATTCGGAAGTTCAATAAAGCAATTGAAGATATCAAAGAAATAAATCAGAGCTATCTAAGTGTTTTTTACAACATTAGTTTAGAGAAATGGACTCAAGCACATGATGGAGGATTCAGATTTGGGTGGATGACGACAAATCTATCAAAGTGCATAAATGGAGTCCTCAAAGGAGCTCGAATGTTGCCTATAAATGCTCTTACTCATATAACATTTTTCAAATGCGTGAATTATTTCGAGAAAATAAGAGAAGAAATAAGGGATGCATTGGAACGTCAAGATAAATACACCCGGTAATATTATTTTTATATATATATATATATATATGTTATTAACAATTTATTTCAAGCATATTTTATAATATTAAATGGAGTAAAAATCCAGGTACGCACACAAGAAAATAAATAAATGAGCTGCAAGATCTAGAAAACATGAAGTACAATCATACGATCGATATGAAGGTGTGTTTCATGTGAAGACCGGACGTCATAGTCTCAATGCCAAAGGAGGAAACGTTCAAATATTGAGGCTAAACAGGTCCAAGCGGTACTGTTCATGTAACAAGTGGCAAGCATTCGGTATTCCATGCTCGCATTTTATGTCCGTTTGCTCACATTTTAACATGAACTACGAAGACTTTATTGAGGACTACTATAAATTGTCAACGTATGCTGAATGTTACTCTCCTCAATTTCAACCTGTACCACATGAAGATTACTGGATCACGCACCCTAATATACCCGTCTTACATCCTGATCCATCGTTGTTGAGAAAACCTAGTAGACTGAAAAGTTCACGTTATCACAACGAGATGGATTGGACACAACCAGCCACTCAGAGTGATGTACGATGACTGGTCACAAGTTTGTCAACTGTACCTCGGTATGACCCCATCTACTGACAAAATTAAAGGATCGAGGTTAAGTTTGATATGGTTAGGAACACAATTCTGTGAGCTCACAGATGATGTAGACGAGGAAACCGTCATAAGATATGCACGAGCATATATACTACAAATGATGGGTGGAAGTCTGTTTTCCGACAAATCAAGTCATTTTGTGTACTTGATGTTCCTGCCACTATTAGCTAACCTCTATGATGCAGGGCGGTATTCGTGGGATGGAGCATGTTTGGCATGGTTGTATAGACAACTATGCAAAGCAACAAGACCTGAGGTTCGAGAGATAGCTGAGCCTCTCATACTTTTGCAACTATGGGCTTAGGAGCGATTTCCAACAATGGCTCCATAGCTACAACATGTTAATGACGCTCAGTTAGCTTGACAAGCCTACGATTCTCAGTATGTTGTTTTAATTCAATTTAATTTTTATATCACTAGTCTAGTAAATTTAGATTCTAAATTATCAATTTAAAATTTTAGGTGGAAAGACAATTTTTTTGTGACTAGGACAGCCACACATGTAGTCAGCTAGTACAGATACATGTTTGATCTGCTTCAACCTGATCAAGTACATTACACTGAACCTAATTGATTATTTTATACACATTTTTATTGTATTTGTCTTTAATGTTCTCCAATATAATATTTTGTGTTTCAGGTTATTTGGGAGCCGTACAAAATTATTATGCATACTTTGCCCAATTTCTGTACGAATGATCAAAACATATGGCGGACGATGAGTCGTCTCATATGTTTTCACATTGGTGAGTGGCATCTTCCTGACAAGGTGAAGAGACATTTTGGTTTTCAGCAGGATGTCCCATCGCCTTATAATATTAAACCCCTATTACATGATATCGACTTAATGACTGTAATTTGGTATGGCACTATCGTGCAAGGTTTATTACAGTGGGGGTTTCTATTGAACAGTTTGACAGGGATGTCACTCAAGACTACATTTATTGGTATAATAATATCACAAGACGCTACGTCACTCATCTGAGAGCAGCTGTGGGTCATCTGGTAAATGAATGAATATTATCTAATTATTTTTAATTTAAATTTATTTTAATATTATCTAATTATTTTATAATTCACAGAGATTGAACAACAGTAGATTCTGTGATGTTGCGAATGATCCGAACCAGGTTCTTGCTATATGTAGTGATAACCAAAGCTATATGGAGGAGATACATTATATGTACGATATACCTATTGTTCCTCCACCAACTCCTAGACGTAGAGGACCTATATGGGAAGAGAATGAGTTTGATGAGGTTGCCCATAATGTGGAAGAGTTGTCTCCTGTGATACAGACGCAGAGTCAAACTGATTATGTTAGTCCGATGATGATGATGTCATCATTTGGTTCAGGACATTATGACCCAGAGAATGGTCCTTTGTCTTCATAGTGCATAGACATGGTCGGGGTCGTGAAGAGCATAATGAATATTTATATTATGAAGCGTCTGCAGAGGTACCAGAGCAACATCAAGAAGAACCAGAGCAACCTCAAATTCAAAGTCGATGACGACAACGAGCTTAAATAAAATAATAAAAATTTTTAAATTTTAAATATTTTTTTATGATAATGAATATTTATTTTTATGATATATTATTTTTTTAAATTTATTCTTTTTAGAGTTTAAATAAAATAATAAAAAAAAAAAATCGATTTTTTTTATAAAATGAAAAATTAAAAAAAGAAAAGAAATGAAAAGAAACACAAAGGTCGAATGTTGAAAAAGTAAAAAAGAAAAAGAAACACAAAGAATGTCAAAAAAAAAAAAAAAAAAAAAAAAAAAAAAGGTAAAGGTCGAGGGTTCAAAATTCGACCTATTTATAAATAGTTTGAAAAGTACAATATTTTTATAAATAGTTTTTAAAACCACCATATTATTTTAATTTTACCATTTCAAACATTTTGAAAAATAATAATAAGAAAAGACACTAAATTATAGTACATAGTATATATGAGATTTATTTGTACATTTGGTTTTCAGTTTCAAATATATATGGGTATATTTCAAATAATCGAAAGAAGCCATCTATCTTAATATAATATACATGTGTATATATGATAAAATGTGTGGAATATATATATCAATAAAAATGAGATCAAGATTAAAACATGATGTATATATTATATAAAACCTTCTATTTGTATTTGTTCTAAATATATTTGAAATAAATAGCATATAAGTGAAAGAATGAAATAATATTCATTAAATATGATAGATATTATTTCATTCATATTTAATAAAAACTAAAATTTATCTTTTATCTCGTCACGGGTTGGTACGGTTGACCTAGGTAGGTCGCCGCTTTCAAACAACATCGTTCGCCTTCGTTGGGGGTAGGCACCATTCGTCCAGTCAACGTCACTGATCCGAAGTCGCGGTTCTCGTTTCATTCTGGATCTGCCAAATTGTTCCGTAGTGATCAGTCCATTGATCAGAGTTTTTCATTCGTTCTTGCTGATCAGTCTGTTCGTTCGCTGGTACAATCACCGCATTGATCCACTGTTCATCTATTCGTAAGCAACCACACGTCGAGCCAGATGGTGAGTTCTTTTGGCAGACAGTAACGTTTTTAGTCGCGGCTTTGGTAACGTTCTGGATGGTGAGATTATAGCAGCAGCAACAGCAGAGGTTTTCGCTAGGACTGATTTTGGATAGGCATTTAAATCTGAGGTTTGGACATTGATAGATTTGAGGTATTGTGGTGTGAGTTTAACCACGATGAGAGCTAGTGACGATGGTACATAAGCAGTCGCCTTTAAGACAGAAGGAGAAGAATGGAGGTTGAGTTGCTCGGCAACCCTTTCGTCTACTTAAACCGTAGATCAATTCGAGATTGGGTGTTCGTTCTTCGGAGGTGAAGAATTTTGGGTTGTCTGACGGCCGTTCTGAAGAAGGTGAATGGTCTGGTACGAGGAGTGTTACCAAACTAGGGTTGGGGAGGTTGATGGTGGGTGTTCCGGAGGCGGTCAAAAGGTTGAAAAAGCCTCTGTCGTCTAACCTAGAATAGGAAGAAAATCGGGTTGTGAGGGTTGAACCGGGTGGGCTGGGTTTTGGGTTAGTTGAGGGGAGTTTGGGCTCGAGTGGAGTTGGGGCCTAGGATGTGAAGGGTGTGTCTGGGAGCCTTGAAGGTGTTAGGGCCCAGAAGAAAATCGAGTTGTGAGGGGTGTTGGGTTAGGCCTT
>NC_052355.1:24846653-24910708 GCF_009727055.1 Benincasa hispida | reverse complement strand
GGAGTTAGGAGGCTCGCGGGGAGGGGGAGGGGGGAGGGCAGAAGCCAGGCCGTGAGGAGGTTTCACGAGCTAGGCTTTTTAGAAGCGAAGGTCGTTCGGTGGACGCATGGGATTTTTGTGAGCGGAAGGAGCCGGTTCTCAAAACCGATTTAGCTAGATCAGACCGGTTGGAGAAGCAATATGGTTCTGGTTCCGGCGTGAAAGGGAGAAATTCATGGGCGGCCCTTTTTTAGTCTAATTTGTGGGGAAATTTAGAGTTCATTCCCCCATTGGTTGAAAATGATAAAGTTATTGTTGAATCTTGTGAGGAGATTATTGATGAGGGTGTTTGTTTGTGGGAGAAATCTTTGGTTGGTCAGTTTGTGGATGTCAAACTCCTGTATTCTATTATTTTTCGACTTATTCAGAGAATTTGGGGACACGTAAAGATGCCAACTATTACCTTGTTGGAGAACGGTTTTGATTATCTTTAAATTTCAGAAGGTAGAGTCATGGGATTGGGTGCAGGAGAATGGTCTGTGGCACTTGGATGGCAAGCCTTCTTATTACAATAGTGGTCTCCAGGTATTGTTCCTAAAATCTTTGTTTTTTATTCTGTTTCTATATGGATTAAACTGGAGTGTGTTCCTCTGGAGTTGTGGATGGATAGGGGTTTAGCAGTGTTAGCTAGTGTCGTGGGTAAGACTGTCTCTTTTGATGTTGCAACAAGAGAGCGGTGGTGGTTATCGTATGCAAGGGTTTGTGTTCAGGTGGATGGTGATTCGTTATTGCCCTATTCAGTCACTGTTAGAATGCAGGGTCAGGAGTTTATTATTCCAGTAGTGTATGAGTGGAAACCTCGTTAGTGTGCTTGTTGTGGTTCCTTTGGGCATATTGGGGGTATGTGTGAGAAATAGGGTGTGGCAAATGGTTAAGAGTTATGTATTGTGGCAGTTAATGAGGGGTGTTTAGGGGAGAATGGGGGACTTAAGAGTGTAAGGAAGGGGCAGGATTTAGGTATTAGTGGGATGGAAGTTAGCCCATTGGATGGGAATAAGGGTGCGGGGAGTGATGACGAGTATACTATGGTTAGTCATTGTAGGCGTGATAGAGGAGGTGTAAGGCATAGGAGTGGTAGTAGGTCACCGAGTTCGACGC
Source organism: Benincasa hispida (assembly GCF_009727055.1). Classification (NCBI taxonomy): domain Eukaryota; kingdom Viridiplantae; phylum Streptophyta; class Magnoliopsida; order Cucurbitales; family Cucurbitaceae; genus Benincasa; species Benincasa hispida. The sequence goes on along the minus strand of NC_052355.1, from coordinate 24,909,571 downwards.
CCTTAAGAAGCTGAGTAGTTTATGGGTCCCCTGGAATTACAGAGTTCATAAAGCATGTTGATGAATGTAATCAGTTTGACGTTTTGTGTGATGAGGGGGGAGACTCGTTGGCATTGGCACTAGTGCAAGCAGATCCTGATCCATTGTCTGTTATGGATGGGATGTTCGAGAGTTTGGGCAAAGGCCCAGTAGGAGGTGGTAGGTGTGATTTCTTACAAGGTTCATGATTTGGTGTTCCTGGAATGTTAAGGGTTGAATGACCCTGTCAAGTGTAGGATGGTGATAGACTTTTTGGCTTCCTCATCCTGTTACTTTCTACTGTTGCTTGAAACGGGGGTGTCGTCGTGAGAAGAACTTTGGTATGGTGAATGGGTAGGTTTGGTGATGCTTGGAGTTGTGTGTGTAGCTATAGTGTGCGGGGAGTTTGGAGGATCTAGGTGATGTGGCAGAAGAGTGTCTATGATTTTTCTATAGATGTCAGTGGGGATCAGTTCATTTCTGGAACCTTAGTGGAGATTGTATCTAGTGCTAGGTACATATTGGTGTTGTGTATGCCTCTAATCACGTGAGCGAGAGGAGGAACTTGTGGTCTCAGTTGATTGATGTGTGTGCTTCGTGGCAGCTTCCTGAAGTTTTTTTAGGGGATTTTAATGCTATCATAGCAGTTCGAAGGATTTTAGTGGTTGCCCTAGCTTGAAGGAAATGGAGGAGTTTGATGGGGCTTAATAGAGGCAGATCTGGTTGAGTTGGGTGTGACAAGTAACTGGTTTACTTGGACTAGTAAACTTCAGGAAAATGGTATCTTGCGCCGGTTGGATCGATGCTTGTCTAATGAGGCGTGGAAGGTAACTTTTCCATATTCGAAGGTTAGGGTTGGTCAATGGGGGATTTCTGATCATAGCCCTCTTCTGGTTTCTATAGGAGAGACGAGGAGTAGGTCGCCTCCTACATTTCGCTATTTTTCTCATTGGGCGAAAGCTGATGGTTTTATTAATACTATCAGGTCAGTGTGGAGAAGGTTTGAGGATGTGTCTTCTATGGTTAGCTTTGTGCAAAATTTGAAGGCAGTGAAGCGGGTTTTACGTGCATCATTTGTTAGGCATATCTATGTGTTAGCTGATGAGGTGCGAGTGGCTAGGCAGGATATGGAGGTTACTCTGGCTGAGGAGGAAAGGGATCCTGATTCAGAATCAGTGTGTGCAGAGGCGCTCGGGCCACTGAGGTGTTCTGGTTAGTAACTAGATTGAAGGAGGCGTCGCTCCGGCAGAAGACCAGGGTGAGGTGGCTAGAGTTAGGTGATATGAACACAACTTTTTTTCATCGTTATGTTCGTTCTCGTTGCAATTGCATTGGTTTATTTACGATCGTGAATGCTGGAGGGACTCGTCAGATGGTGCATGACATGGTGGCAGGGGTGGCGGTAGAGTTCTTTTGAGGTAGTTTGGGGTCTCAGCCTGTGGGGTATAGGGATTTTACTACCCAAATTGGGGATATTGTGCAGTTTAGCTGGTCCAAGGAGGGGGTGGAGGCGCTTGGTCACCCAGTGAGTCGGGATGAGATTCAGAAGGCTTTATTCTCGATGAAGTCTGGGAAGGCTCCTGGGCCTGATGAGTTTTCGATGGATTTTTACAAAGTTGTTTGGAGTGTGGTTGGGGATGATTTCTGTGATGTTGTGATGAACTTTTTTTAGTCATGTTGCCTGCCTGGTGGAGTTAATTCTACTTCTATTACTTTTATCCCAAAGAGGCGGGGAGCTGAACGTGGAGGAGTTTCATCATATTTCTTGTTGCAATGTTGTGTATAAGTGTATCTCGAGGATCTTAGTTGAAAGATTGCGGTTGTGGTTGCCTGCTTTCATCATTGGTAACCAGTCTACGTTTTTTCCGGATAGGTCGATTTTCGATAACATTTTATTATGTCAGGAGCTTATGGGGGTCTATAAGAAGGGTAGAGGGAAGTCGCTTTGTATGTTGAAGGTAGACCTTCAGAAGGCGTATGATTCGATCAATTGAGATTTTCTGTTTGGTGTGTTGCTGGCTATAGATACGCCCCTTCAGTTTATTAGTTGGGTGAGGGCTTGTATTACTTCGCCTACGTTTTCTGTGATGATTAATGGTTCCCTTTAAGGATTTTTTCCTTATAGAAAAGGGTTGAGACAGGGGGATCTGTTGTCTCCTTTTTTTGTTTATGATGGTGATGGAAGTCTTCTCTAGGTTGTTGAATAAACCTCTTGTGTGGTTTAGGTTCCATGATCGGTGTGAGTGTGTGGGCCTGACTCATTTGGTTTTTGCAGACAATTTGATGATTTTCTGTACAGCTGAGAGAGATTCTTTGGAGTTCGTGAGGCAGGTCTTGGTAGATTTTGCAGGGCTGTCTAGGTTAGTTGCAAATGTTGGGAAGAGTTCCATGTTTGTTGTAGGTGTGGAGTCAGGTGAGGTAGAGGAACTAGTTACGTTTATGGGTTTCTCTCTTGGTTCGCTACCTCTTAGGTATCTAGGATTACCTTTATTGGCTAGTCGGTTGAGGGTTGTGGATTGTGTGCCTTTGGTACAGAGGATTACAGCTAGTATTAGAAACTGAGCAGTGCAGTCCCTCTCCTTTGCTGGGAGGTTGCAGCTTGTTAGGTCTGTTTTACAGTTCTTTCAAGTGTTTCGGTGTAGCATCATCGTGTTGCCTACGTGTGTAACTCATGAGGTTGATCGTCTGTTACGTAGTTATTTATGGAAGGGTATTGTGGTGAGTCAGGGTGGTACACGGGTGGCATGGGATGAGATGTGCTTGTCGTTAGGAGAGGGGGGTTGGGTGTGAAGCATGTGGCCTCATGGAACCAGGCTGCTATTATGAAGCTGCTCTGGCTTCTTTTAATTAAACCAGGATCATTATGGATGGCGTAGGTGGAGGCGTATGTTTCGCGTTAACGGTCTTTGTGAGCTGTTCAAAGTGAGGTTAGGAGGTATTGGTGCTTGAGGGCTATCTTGCGAAGTAGAGATAGATTCAAGCATCTGGTTCGTTTGATGGTCAGCGATGAACGGTCTTGTTTTGTTTGGTGGGATCCTTGGTTATCGGGAGGTGCGATTTTGGATTCATATGGGTCTATGGTGGTTTATGATGCAGTGAGTAGTTTGGAGGCGCGGTTGTCAGAGTTCATGGATAGTGAGAAAGGTTGGAGGTGGCCTATAGTGTCTTGGGAGTTGCTTGAGATCTGGGGTCTTATTCAGGCAGTGGGTTCTTGGTGAGGGGGGAGGAAGTGTTGGATTTTAGTGGTCGATTTTCTATCAATAGTGCATGGGAGAGTTTTCGTCCTCGTCGTCCTAGGGTGTCTTGGGCTAATATTTTGTGGGCGAGAGGTGGTATTCTGCATCACTTCTTCTGTGCGTGGTTAGCTTTGAGGGACAGGTTGGGTACGTGGGATTGGTTAAGGAGTTGAGGTGTGTTTTCAAAGGAGGGTGTCTTTTGTGTGGGGGAGGTGTGGAGTCGTGGGATCATTTATATTTTGAGTGTGAGTTTTGGAGAGAGGTGTGGTCTGGTGTGTTGCGTCAGTTGGGTTCGTCTCATTGGGTGACGGGTTGGGATGTCGAATTGAGTTGGTTATGTCGAGTGGGGTCGGGTAAAGAGGTGCGTAGTAAGTTGTTCCGTGTATTCTGGTGTGCTTCCATCTACTACATCTGGCAGGAGCGTAATCGGCGACTGCATGGAGGTCGACCAAGGTCGGTGTCTGCTCTATTTCACCTTATGGTCTCTATGGTTCGTGCTCGATTTGCTTCCTGGCGAATTGATCTTCTTGGTCTTATCTAGTGTGTTTATGGTTGTTTCTTTTTTTTTAACTTGCCGTTCTTTGTTTTGTTGTTGTCCCTAGTTTGTGGGGTTTTGGTTTCTTTTCTCTAGCTTTCTCCCTGGTGGTTTGGGGATTTTGCATTTATGTTTTGGTTTTGTTATGGTCTAATTTTGTTAGCTTTGTTTTGGTTTTGTTGTCCTGTCTTTGCTTGTATTTTGTTGCTTTGATGCCTTGATCCGGGCTGTGGGATCTCCCCTGTTGTATAATAATATCACCTATTCTAATATATATATATATATATATATATATATATATACTCATTAAATAATAATCCAAAATGCAAAAAAAAAAAAAAAAAAAAAAAAAAAAACTTAACTAAAATATTCCTAAAATTGAAGGGGTACACCATATAAGTGAAAGAATAAAATAATATCCCGCATTAATTACGAGATCTACCGTATTAATTGATAATATCAATTTTTAATATTTAATTGAATTTTTTATTGAATTTTTAATTAAAATTAAATTGTAAAAAATTTAAAACTTTAATAAGAGAGAATAAGTATTAAGGGTTATATTTGTCCGAAAATTAGAGCAAAATCTAGATATGAAATATATTACAATTTTAGGATATTTTTGAAATTTCGCTCGTGAACTAGATTAAATCTCTGCAAATTTTAAAAAAATAAAAATAAAAATAATCAATCTAACCCAAACTTATTTTAAATCCAATTCAAACTCGATTGAGGGTCGATAATTTTTATTTTTAGTCCATTCAATAGAATTCATTAATATTTTTTCTCAAAATTTATTTTCTCGATTCAACTTTAATTTAGAGATATAAAATGTAAAATTTTAATAAATAAATCATACACTATTTTTTTTACGTAATTTTCTAGAAAAAAAAGCCCAAAAAACCTAAATTGAGAAACGGGTTTCCTTATAAAGTCCATATGAATGGCAATAACGGGCTTTCTCAAGTCTCAGACAAATGTGACAAAGCCCGGCCCATTTTAAAACCAATTCGGACTTGTTGGAAATGGAACATGTTGTTAATTGTTCGGGGAATTGGAGTGAATCCCTTATTTGTCAGTGTCTAGTTGGTACTTGTTGTTATTGATAAAACTAATTAAAATTTTTGCCCCTGATTTTTTTATGTAAACGTAATCTATATATTTTATTATTAATTTAGATTCTGTTTAACTATTTTTCTCATTAATCTCACTTTAATTAGATATCCAAATTTTTTTTTATCAAATTTATATTTTAAATTTTCATATATTATCAATTTTATTTTATCTAATCAAAATTTTAATTTATTCTAGTCTTTGAATTGTTTTTCATTACTTTATATATATTTAAATTTATTCAAATTTTTTAATTGTTTTGCACGGTTTTATACATATTCTTAATAAATTAGCTGAATATTTCTCATAGACTTAAAGGTTTGAATTATTTTATATCATTAGATTTTTATATTACTTTAACGATTCGAAAAAAGAAAATATTCATCACTTTTCTTACTCACAGAGTGTTTATTGAATTAGGTTTTGTTGTGATTTTTTTCACAAGCTATTGTTTTTGCTAAGGCTTTACAATGGATTATACTTATCTTTTATTCTTTTTCTCTTTCTATCCATCTATCGATTTTCATCTTTTTCTCTTCATTTGTTATTGTATGACATTCAATCTTCTTTTGTTTCATTATTATAATCAACTTATTTGTTTTTCGGCCAAAGAGGATGAAATCTTATTCATCGAAGCAAATCAAAATTAGAGGCTACAATAAATTGGGACTTCCGTGATTGCGGAGAACAGAGAATTGGAGTTATGATTTATATATAGTGGTCGACTATTTTCTAATGTACCTGTGAATCTTGCAAATACACTATATATTTGAATAATAATTCACCTGAAATAGAACATTCTCTTCAACTTCATGAGAACATTATTATCAAATTTTGTTTATCTAACTATTTTTCAATTAGTTTAACTTTTGTTACCATATTTAGTTTTATCAAAAAATTTTTTTTATTAGTTTAAAGATATTGTTATCAACTCCAAAATGTAATATAAAGTTAAACGTATTTTCAGTTTTCCCTCGATAGACTCTAAAAATTAACTAATATACATTTGCAGAGTATTTATAACATGAAGTTATGAGATCAACTAATCTACATGTACACATACAATGTAAATGTAATATAAAGTTATGCAATTTTAACTTTTATTTTTCGTGTTTCCTTATTTAAATTAGAGATTCTCCGTGTTCTTCAACAATATATATTTGAGTCTATCTTTTGTTATCAGGTTCCGTTTTATCTTTTTTATTATTTGTTTATACATTTTGTTATTATATTAATTTTTTGTGTATATTATTACTATTTATATAGTTTATTTATTTTAAAATGTAATATAATGATATAACAATATATCATTTATTAAAAAAAAAAAAAACAACCTCACCCTTATTTCCAAAAGTTTCAATATATTTATAATTTTTGTGAAAAAAATAAAAAATCTAAGTACTTTCCTCCCTAAAAATATATATATATTCTTTTTAAAAAAATTCTCTTCTACTTTACCTCCCTCTTATCTCATTTTTTCATTTTTCTCTTTCCCATTTTCCATCTCGAGCAAACTTGTAGCCATAACATCTCCGCAACCTCTCATTTAAAATCAATGCTAGCACACCCTCCTCACCACATCTTAGGTCACCTCCTTTACAACCTTCCATTATTTCTTCTCTCACCACATCCTCTCTACTACATTTCGGTTTGCATGTCAAATATTTTTTTGCTCATCATCGACAGGTTCTCTAAGTAGTTGCATGCCACCACCCGTGACCATCACACCACAAACACACCATCATGGCCATCCATTGAAGAAGCAGCCACCAATTGTTTCTCGATGAGGACCATATTGACAAGTTTTAGATTTTTGAACGGTTTATAAGATTTTAACCATGTTGTTTATTTTTTTAGATTTCGATTGAGATTGTAATTTTTTTCTAAAAGTTTAGAAGAGTGTATTTGCAGTTTTCGAGTTATTTTTGAAACATTGTCTATTTGTACTCAATTTATTAGTTTTTGGGTAGTTTGATCATTCACTAATATATATTTTCTATTATTTAAATTCAGTTTGCTATTTTTTACAATTTTATAATATTTTTGCCATTTTTCTGAATGAAATTTTAGCATTTGCTATTTCTCTCGTCAGCCTTTAATTGTTTAGTAGATTATTAGAGAAAAAAGTATTTCGGGACACTCTTATCGTTTTTTTCATCAAATTATTCAATCATAATTTGTTACATGATCAATTTTTTAAAAATATTGTAGATATGATAAAAGTAAATACATAAAAATACGTGCATTTTGTGATGTAGTTGAGTATTACTATAAAAGTCAAAATTGGAGAGACCAAATTGTAAAAATCTAATAGGGTAAAAAATGCAAACAAAGTTTCAAAAGAGGAAATAGTATGGGTATAGGAATGTAAACAATATCACAACTTAATGAAATATTTGGAATACCATTATATTGTTGTATTATGCTCACATTGACACATAAATGTTGGTTAAAAAAATATTTTTTGGTCTTTAAAATTTAATGGAAATAATAATTAAAGCTTTGTTTGTTAACCATTTAATTTTTTATTTTGGTTTTTTTTGGAAATTAAGCTTATAAGCCGTCACTTCCATCTATTGGTATATGTTTTGTTATCTAGATTTGAGGAGTGTTTTCAAAATCAAAAACAACATTCAAAAATTAAGGTATCATTTGTTAGCCATTTAATTTTGAGTTTTTGGTTTATGAAATCTATAAACAATCCTACCACGTCTAAATGTCTTGCTTTTTTATCTACTTTTTACTAATGTTTTCAAAAACTTGTTTTTATTTTTGAAATTTGGCTAAAAATTTCAACTCTTAAAGATGAAAACCATAAGTAAGAAATTGAGAGAAAATATGCTTATTTTTCCAAAAACTAAAAAAAAAAAAGAAAAAAAAGAAATGGTTACCAAAGGCTTAAAAAGTAGTTTTTAAAAAACTTGTTTTTATTTTTTGAAATTGATTAAGAATTCAAATGCTTATATAGGAAATATAAAAACCATGAACAAGAAATAGTGAGAAAATAAACATAGTTTTCAAAAGTAAAAAACAAAAATCAAATGATTACCACCAGAGCTAAATTCCTAAATTTTATTTTCCAACAATCTAATTTCAAAAATTTTAATAATAAGACGATGTAAGATCCGTCGGATTGACTTAAGAAAAAAATATTTTTCAAAAATCTCATTTTTATTTAAACATTTTTGATAAAAATTGATTAAAATACGCTTGAGAAACTATTTTGAGTGGTTGTCAAACACTTCAAATTTTTCCAAAATAACTTAGTTTTTAAATTAAACACTTGAAAATGTAATCCAACACACCCGTGTAGGCCATAGTCTATACACTCTTCATCTAATTTTTTTTTTCTAATTTAATCTTTATTAAAAAAAAAATCTTAAAATTTAGTTAGATTTAAACATATTAATGTGAGGTAAGAAAATTTGAACCTTAATATTGGTTTATTAGTGCTAAGTTAGGCTCATTTTGGCGTTATTTTTTTTATTTTTATTTTGTATATTTTATTTTTTATTTTCGAAAACTTTACTATTTTTTTTATTTTTTTAAAAGGCATAAATATCTAAAATTTATTATTATTATTTATTTTGAAAAAAAAAACCCTTTAGAATTCCGGTATGAAATGCGTTTATGGCTTTATGCTGCATAAGGCGAGAAAGAAACGAATGACGATTTGTTTAATAAAAAAAACGTGTCATCGCGGTGTTTTGTAGATAACACGATTTCCTACTGCGTGGCGGCGCAATCAAGAAACTCGGCGGAAGCAGAGCGGTGTCCGGTCAGCTCCGTCGCGTCGCCTTCCTCTCTCTCGGTGTTATTCTGCACAAAATCATTGCATCTTCTTTCTTTCTGTATTTTAATCAATCATACTCCGTAATCTTCGCCTTCGACTCTTATATTTTACTCTTATGAATGCTTCATCCAACCCTTTCAGCTTTGACTATTATCGCCTACCTTTGTTTAGATGCATTCTTAAGTTCTCTCGACTCGCCATTTCCGATCCTCGTGTTGTTTTCATTGTTAATTACTAATGGCGATGGCTGCCTTCAAATCCTCATCTAGAAGAGGAGGTTCGACTTCGGTGACACCTTCTTCGAGCAGTGGCGCGTCAACATCGGGTAAAGATAGCAAGCCGAGTGGTAATTCTCCCAAGAAAGCTACTATCCGTAGATCACGAAGCGTGAGTGCCTTTTCCAGATCTAGCGCTGCGGATGTTTCGGCAGATTTTTCGAATAGTAGAGATAATCCGCTCTTCTGGAGCAATGGTTCGCCTCCTTTGGAAGAAGCTCGAACTGTTAACCTTGAATCTGATGGAAGTTCCACCAGAATTAGTGCAGGAAGTTCGAAACGTGTCAGTTCTGGTGGTGTTGAGAATTCTAGGGGACGATCAGTGTCGAGGAGCTCCGATTCTGGAAGTGTAGGTTCAGGAAGCAGGAAAACCGGTGGCCGAAGCTTGTCGAGGGTAGGCACTGAACGGCGGGAACGCTCGGCGTCTGTGACTCGATATCCTGTCTCATCGCTGTCCTTGAACTCTGAGGTTCGACATTAATTTCATTCCCTGCTTTGTTTTCTCTATATCTGCAAGTTCAAAGAATGTTAGGAGCACTAGAACTGAATTCTTTTCCCTTCTTTCTGATATTAAGAGTGAGGCTGAGCGAGATAGTCGTTATAGTACGAAATTCAATAATAGAAAGACTCCAGATTCGTTGCTTCATGGGCGGAGAGAGGTTGGCTTAGTTAGAACTAGAAGTAGTTCTTCGGATGCTTTGCAGCAATCAAAAGGCCTGCGAGATCGGTCGAGTCATCGTTTGCCCTTTGATTTATCAGATAACTGCGATGTGTCGGTGGTAAAAGCTTTAAATTCTTCTTTTATTTCTATAAGATCTTTCCTGTTGATGCTACATTATTATCACTAAGTGTTGGAACATTGGTCCCAGTCTTGTAGTTTTGAAGATAGGCTGTCCACAGCGAGCTCTTTGTCTGAAGCTGAAGAGAGGACCGTAAGAGCTGTTTGTGAACAAATGAAGGTGGGTTATGCCAATTTTAGATTATTTCTGTTTGAATATTCTCATTTAAGTAGTGCTAAGCCATAGTTTAATTGTTTAATTATGACTCTGGTTCCTTCAATAGTCAATAAAAGGGGATTGTTTGCAAGGACATTCCAGTGGTAGTGACATATATGACATAATTCAATATGAAGTAAGACGTGCTGTCCAAGATATCCACAATGACCTTCTCAGTGTAAGTTCCGTCTTCTGCGGATGTTTATGTTTCTTTCGTCTCTTTGTTCGTATAACATTGGAACTCTTAGAGGAAGTATATGAATTTTTGTTTAGTTGAATGATATGTGGGGTGAGATACTTGAATCTCTAACCCTTTAGTTGAGGGTACATACCTTATTATACCAGTTGAGCTCTGGTCATGTTGGCATGAAATTTTTTAATTTGATTATTTTGGAATTATTATTGGATGGATGTAAAAAATATAGCTTTTTTCCCCTAAAGAAGCTCATTTTATTAAGATTGTGGTAAGACATCATCAAGTTATGGAAGTTCGGTAAATTGTGAGGGAAGTAATTACAAGATGTATGGAATACCTAAAGGACAATGAATGTTGCCGAGCCAATAGTTTCTTTCACAATCTTTCTTGTTCTTGAATGATATATTGTTTCTCTCCAACCATAAACCCCAACTTTCCGACAATTGTTGTTGAAAAGTCTTTAATACTTTCCGGCATCTCGAGCCTTGTTGATATCTTTACTGATATTTTCACTACAGCCCTTAGTTTTTCAGAACATGTCTTATAAAGGTAGTAAAATTCACAAGATATTTGGAATTCAGTCCATATCCATGGTTTTTTGCTGTTCACAAGTGTGAGGAATGGATATTTCTAACTTTTGGGTTGTTTCTTTATCACGTTGAGGGTTTATTTATAATAACTATTCTTTCACGGGGGAAACAATTTTTTGGTGTTCTCACCCTTATCTCGAAAAACTTTTATATTAGCTTAATTTAGAATCATGGAGTCTTGGATATTTATAGTATATGAAACCATACTATTAGCTAGGAACAGGAATAGTTGATCAGATGATTTAGATCTGTTTAACTAATAAAGATTGTCAATTATATACTGGCACATCAAAATTCCTGGAAATGAGAAATGTAGACCAGGAATAATTTGATATATATTTCTCTTGTATAAGATGACCTATCTATATGTTCAAATTTGTTCATAATGTTGTTTGCTTCAACTATTTCATGGCTTATAATTTCAGGCTCCACAAAGCAGTGCTGATACTACAGGAAGTTCTGACATTGATATCCCTCCTGAATTGGTGAATCCAGGTGCAATTGAATTGGTGGACTTGAGAAGCGAGTATACGAAGAAGCTTGAGCAGGTAGTACTTGTTTATTCATTTAACTTCATACCCTTCTCGATATTGATGGTTGTTCCTCCCGTTCGATTATGGTTCATATTTTGTGTTTCCAAATTCTTTTCTGTTTTTATTATTTAATTGCTAATAATAAGACATTAATATAATTTCCTTCAACTTGTAGTCGCAAGAGCGAGCTAGAAAACTTCGGGCAGACTTGGCAGTGGAAGAGCATCGTGAATTAGAGCTCAGTAGAATTTTGCGGGAAGTAATACCAGCTCCTAAGACTTCTATGAGACGAAAAGTATGCTCTCATAGTTTCTTCATCCATGTTACATTCAAATCAGTACCCCGTTTTGGCATAATCTGTCTAGAATTCTCCTGATAAGTTCCTCTCTTCAACAAATGATTGAAGACAGGATGCGATTTCCTCCATTACGGATTTAGCATATTTACATTCTGGTCTTTCTGATGCATATCTTGCACAAAGGAATGGCAGCGAGGAATTGATCGTTTGTTCAATTTAAAACAGGCTAGTATTGAAAGAAGAAGGATGTCAAAGCGTTTAACTGACGATGCCTTGGCATATTTTGATGAGTGTGTTTCGTTATCAACATTTGATGGTTCTGATTTCTCATCACTGGAAGAAACACCCCCTATCCACCAAGTTTCTTCCACTACCCAGGTGGAAGATGGTACCATCCCCCAGGCAAGTTAAAGTGTTTCAGTTATTACTTGAGCATTTGTTTCTTTGACAATTTGGTTCACTTTTGAATCATTTATCATGATCTTTTCTTTTCTGTTTTCTTTTGTCATGTCGACAACTAGGGGTAGCCCTCCAAGGAGTGATCCTATAATCAGATAATATCTTCTTTTATCTCATATAATATATTCTTTCATGCCTCAATAAGTCCTTCACAAGGTTGCTCTGACTTAGTTAAGCCACGAAATTGTGGGTTACCCTTTGAAAGAAAGACCTCTTAAACCCTTCACATTTGTAGAGAAGGGAGTGCAGAGCTTGGTGATACTGTAGCCTGTAAGTGTGCCTATTGGACACACAAAAAATTAATTCTTCGCCATTTCTTTTGGACATGCTGCACTAATTTGTAGAACTTTGAAGTTGAACTTGAAGTTGGTCATAAAAATTAAAAATTTAAAACGACCGAGCTTGAGAGTCCAGATAGAACATTCAACTTTCTTTAAATATTCAACTCTCAAACAAATTGGCTATATCCGGGTTCAGGAGATCTTAAAAGAGGAATCTACTTTCACTCACCGTTCCAAGTTTATGTTGCTCAAGTTTCCTCTTTTAGTTCTTTCAACTTAAAAAAATCATAAGTGCTATGCTTCAGCAAACTACTAGGATACTTGTTTTAGAAATCTTCCTTCAGGATTTAGAGGGAATGAGTTCAATTCATGATAGCCACCTACGTAGGATTTAATATTCTACATTTCTTTGGCACTCAAATATATAGGATCAGATGGGTTGTCTCGTAAGATTAGTTGGAGTATGTGCAAACAGGCCCAACTCTCACAGATATCAAAAAAAAGAATCTCCAGTTGACATGATATCTTTAAAGTAAGGACGTGAGGCTGGGCCTATTGTTCCCCACAAATTGAAAATGCAAACCTATGCAATTGAATCGTATAACTACTTTTCATGGAAATCGAATTGCTGATAGATTTTCCCGTGTCAACACTGCACTTTCAGGAACCAGCAATTGGAACTTCATCTGAGATTGACCAATATAATTTAGGGCAGACATCTTACAGAAGCAATAACCTGAGCAAACATGGGAAAGGCAAAGCTCAGTTTTCCTTCACAAAGAAACCTCATGAAAGCTATGGGATCAAACAGGACATTGGGAAGTACATTCAGAAAGACGACAACGAATCACAAGTCGTAAGCATGAAGCATTGTGATATGATGAATGATACGAATTTACAGAAGGCAAAAGAAAGCCTGTTGTTGGATCGAGTTGTTTTCAGAAGCAGAATAGAATCGGGCAGTTTACTACTATGCGGCGTAAGTTCTTTAAATTGTTCCTCATATTATGCTTCTATCATCTGATCTGATGGTGTCAAGGACAGGTTTGATTGTGATAAAAGCATTGTTTTTTTGGTTTTTGTTTTTTTTTTAAAAAAAAGTTGGAATTTTACGATATTTGTATTTGTAAATAAAGAATTTGTGATAATTTTATTATGTTTGGTTGAGCTGTTGGCATTTTTTTTTTTATAGGAATGAGCTAAATTCCCATCCCAACAAATCCAGCTTTCATCGTAAAATATCAGATTGTAGGGATGTAAAATGTGTAATGTATCGTTCCTGGAATAATTTGGCAATGGTTCGAGATAAATTTGAGTGAGTGCGCAAAATTTAAGAGGAAGGATTAAACTATTTAAAGAGGAAAAATCAAAATTTTTGTTTTTTTTCCATTTAAGTAGTACAATTTCTTTGAAATTTGACCTAAATATTAAACTTTATGTGAGGAGTAATACTTGGGTGTAGTGCACACATCCCTTCAATCTCAAAGGAATAAATATATTTCTGAAAGAAAAATTTATTACATTGTAACTTTAAGAGGGTATTTGACGCACGATAAATGTAGAAAGTTGGATTGAGTTGGTAATTGTTATCTAGGGAACTGGAGAGTTAGATTGTCTTGTATTTGGGGTATAGAGTTGAGTTGAGTCTAAAAGTCTACAATGGGGGTGCATAGTTGAATTGATTGAGTTGGGACATTTGATGTAGTTTTTGTCTTTGTTTTGTTTTTGTTTTTGTTTCTTTTTTTTTTTTTTTTTTTTTTTTTTTTTTTTTTTTGACAAAAGAAAAAAAAAACTATATTTTTTTAAAATTTGCAAAACATAATCAATTTTCAATGTATTCATGTACTAAACACAAATTTGGTTATGGTTTAGGAGTTCCAATGCAACCTTCTACTACCTATTAAAAATAAATAAATTGTGCAATTAGATATGCCTAATTCTAAGTGTAGCTATATTCAACCCAAACAAGTCTCAATAAGTAATGTTTCGTGAGGCTTATCTTTACAATATACTAGGTTGATAAATATCTCATTATCTTAGACCTGAGAATGGATCATTAACTTTACATAACATATGTTTACTGGCTCTTATTCTTCTTTTTCTTTTTTACATTTTATTTACGACTATGTTCTTTAAAATTTAATCCCAAACCATGTTTTTTTATAATTTATCTAACAACTTTTCTTTTTGAAAATCTAATTACCAACTATTTGTTTTCTAATTTTATTTACAACTATTTACCAATTAGTTTAGTTCTAGTTTATATACTAATTGTTTTTTCTTTAACTTTTTTACCATCTACGTTTTTTTTCTAGTTTGTTTACCAAATATTTTTTTTTAAAATTTATTTACCAAATATACTTTCTTTCAATTTAATTACCATTTTTTTTGTTCAGTCTAACACATTCTAATAAAATCGAACCCCAAAAAAAGCCAACGATAAAACATAGTTGGGACATCAAAATCCAAAAATCTAAGGAAAAAACCTAATAAGGAGATCGAAGCCTAAAAATCCATTGAACAAAAAAACCCCTATAAATCTAACAAGCATGGAACAATAAAATATAGGGAGAAGAGAGATCCAAAACCCACGAAAAAAAATCCCAAAAAAGTAGATCTGGATAAAAAAAAAACTCCCAAAAGAAATATATCTGAACAAAAAAAAAACTAAAAAGAAAAGATATGAATTTTTTTTTTAGAAAAAAAACTCCCAAAAAAAGTATATCTGAAAAAAAAAAAAAAAAAAAGTAGATATGAACAAAAAAAACTCCCTAATCAATCGATCATGCTCTATCTAATTGAAGTCCCTGATCAAGTTCGGTTCCTAGAAACTCGATTACAAGAAGTCTCTGACAAGATCGATGAATTCGACGCGGTAGCTAGTCGCTTAGACGGGATGCCCGTCAAGGAATTGTTAACAAGGGTTGAGACCCTAGAAGCAAAAACTATGAGAACTGATGGTTTCGAGCGTGAGGATGGCTCGTCAGGCTCTGTTGCCCTTATGGAAAAGTGTGTTGAAAAACCAGACAGCTCGCAAAAAGCGATAATTCAAATGGTGACGGAGTTATTTGAAGACTTTCGAGCCACCCTCGATGTCGTCGGGGTAGAGATTGCGGATATCAGTGCAAGAGTTGACTCACTATGAGAGCAGCGGGAAATCAAGCCCCAGCTAGGGGTGCAGTCCAATTCAACAGGGTAAAAGTACTTGAGCCTAAGCCCTTCTGTGGGGCTCATGACACGAAAGCGCTAGAAAATTTTATCTTTGATATGGAGAAGTATTTCAGAGCTATGAACACAGCTACTGAAGAGTGAAAGATCACCTTAATAACTATGCATCTAGTAGAGGATGCCAAGTTATGGTGGAGGTCCTGTTTCATGGACATCTAAGAGGGTCGGTGCATATCAACCTGTGGGAGAGAATGAAACAGGAGTTGTGTTCTCAGTTCTTCCCGAGAATGTTGAAATTTTGGCAAGATGTAAGCTACGAGAATTGAAACATAATGGCGCTATTAGGGACTATGTGAAACAATTTTTCAGGCTGATGTTAGACATAAGGGATATGTCCGAAAAAGATAAAGTTTTCTGTTTTGTCGAAGGGCTAAAACTATAGGCAAAAACAAAATTATACGAACAGAGAGTACAGGGCCTCCCAGCTGCAAACACAACGGTTGAACAATTGTTCAACTTAATTGACGAATCTCAAGAAATGAGGCAACACTCGAAATCCCCAACTAGAGGGAGTAAGAGTAACTATTCAAGTTCATCGAGAAATAGTGGGGGAGACAGAGTCACTAGTGGAGATGACAAACCACTTCAACAGAAGACTGGAAATACGTGGCGAGGGCCAAATCAACAAAACTTTTATCGGCCCCCATTTTGTTACATATGCAAGGGGTAACACAAGGCAAGTGAGTATCTGAAACAGACAGCCTTTAACGCCTTTCAAGCCTCGTTAGACTTGGACTCAAAAAGAAAAGTTTTTTAGGTAGAGGACAAGAATATACAAGTAGAGGAAGATAAAACCCCACGAGTTGGGGCCCTAAGATTCCTAGCTGCCCTCCAGAGGAATTTGGGAGAAACAAAAGAACCCCAAAAAGGCAGACTTATGTATATAGATGCTTGGGTCAACCATAAATCGACCAAGAGTACCATGGTCGACTTTGGAGCCACCCATAATTTTATGTCTGAAACAGAAGCCAGACGGTTGAATCTCCGTTAAGAAGTAAAATGAAAGTAGTGAACTCTGCGGCCTTGCCTATTACAGGAATAGTAAAGAGAATAGTCATAAAGTTGGGAGATTTAAGTGGCTCTGCCAATTTCATGATCGTTGAAATTGATGATTTTGACGTGGTGTTAGAGATGGAATTCTTGCTTAAGCACAAGGTAATACCGATACCCCTCACCAAATGCTTAGTGATCACAGGGTCTACGCCCATAGTTGTGCATGCCGAGATCAAACAGCTGAATGAGATAAAGATGATCTCGACCCTCCAGTTGGAAAAGGACCTTACCCACGAGTCAGTTGAAACCACAGAGGGTAAAGCCCCTCAAGACATTTTGTGTGTCTTGGAAAAGTGTCGCATTGTCGAGTCAGACATTTTATACAAGTCCCTCCTTCAAAAAGGAGGAAAAAAGAGCTCAGCCGAGAGTTCCTACCATGGGGACAAAGTTCGGGTAAGATTACGCCCAAAACAATTTCGATTGCAATGCCAGAAAGAACGTCACCTCGTGAGAAGTTATGAAGGACCGGTGGAAGTCATCGAAAAGGTTGGGAAAACCTCTTATCGGTTGCAATTATCGTCATGGATGGAGATTCACCCTGTCATCCATGTAAGTAAATTGAGACCCTATCACGCCAACCATGCTAATGAGTGATGTAGTGGTTTGACATGTCCGCTTGCCACGACGTAGAGAACAACATAGAAAGAAGTCAATGAGAGACTTGCTGGAAGAAGCAACAGAGTTAAAAAATTGAGATAAGGTTTGGAAGAGTTTCTGAAGAGATGGAAAAGCCTCCAAGACAGAGAAGTTCGTCGAGGGCGCATAGAAGACCTCAATGCAACTGCTCAACAATTTGCTGAGTTCGAGCAAAGTTGGTTGACGGGGACGTCAACCAATTGAATGGGGAGAATGTCACGGTCATGCTTGTCCAGGGTGTGTTGCCCATGACCATATGTCTGCCTCCACCTCTTTTTACTATGTTTTCATCCTATNAGGGTGTGTTGCCCATGACCATATGTCTGCCTCCACCTCTTTTTACTATGTTTTCATCCTATGTATTTCATTTTGCTAGTTAGTTTACTTTTTATGTACTTTTCTTAGTGTATGACCTCTCATCCATTTCCACATGCAAGGGTGGCAAATGTCTTTTTGTTCAGAATGCATTATATGGGGATAAGACTAGCCATCATATCCTCATACCCGAGAATTGTATGTTATAAAGCCATTGTTGTTTATCACTTTCTAGTTGTATAACTAATCTCCATTGCTTAATCATGCTTTTAAACGTTTGTGAAAACCTTTTTCTCTAAACCCGTTTTCTAAAACATTTTCTCAAGAATGGAGGAGGTTGTGAAAAATGCCCATTGTGCCATCGGCTATTCGAATTTAAATCAACTAACTTGTTCGAGAATGAGAACAAGTGCCGCACAATCGCCTTGACACCCTTACAAAGTGCAATTGTGACATTAGACTCCACCTAATTATTGCTCATAGATATATACCCTTCATTATTTTAGAAATATCCTATTCTAAGGGGTAAAGACGAGTTATCCTATTCTAACTAGTAACCAAATTACTTCACTATTTCTTTTTATTATTATTATTTTACAAACCATTTCGCTAAATTTTGGTTAGAGGCAAGTTCTAATTTGAAGGTGCTGACACTTGATTAGTTTAAATTTTAAATTTCATACTATCGGTTCATTGTCTTTAATAATAGCATTTAAAATATAGAAATAAAATAAGATACGAGTGTAGATGTATTGAAAGAGTTCGATACTTTTATAGTATTAGAAAAATTGCCCATTTGAGATCGATTCCGTGAACTTCAATTCCTCGATCCCTAATTTGAATTTAAATAAAATAAAGTTTAACAGTGAGACATTCAAACAACCACAGGGAAATTAAACGGTATTCCTATATTGTTTGTTGTTATGGATTTTCAGTTTATGGGAGTAGTGTGAGATCTCTATATTAGACGAGAAAAATACCCGTTTGATCGAGTATGCTACCAATCGATTTTTACTCTTACATTAGTGTATACTCTTGAGGAACATACATGCAAGAAGGAAGTTTGAGCTTCAGTTTATATACTTGTCAGTCAATTAAAAAATTATTCGGTTTGATATGCAACTTTTCTAAAGATGAAATGAATTGTATTAGATTTGATTTGTTTTTGTCAATTCTTTCCTGATTTACTTCATTTATAGGAATTTCAGTAACTAATTCAATTGCAGAGCAAGATTACTTATCTTCAAGAGCTGCAATCTCGTATCTCACTTCCTCCATGTACTCATTTATGGTCGTCACAGTATCCTGCACACCTTTGATTGCTTCCTTTAGAGCATTGTCATATTCAGCTTCTGCTTCTGCTTCCTCGGTACCAGAAGCCCCAGTCATCTCATGGACATGCACACACTCGTGCTCTCGAGGTGCATTGAACCTGCAATTCTCGTGGCTCACCACACGCTCCGATGGGCGGCCAGCCTTCTTCAATAACTGAATTTGAGCTGTCTTTAAAGAAATAATAGTTAGGTAAAGATAATCTAAGATCATTCAACTATTGAACTTTATGTCCAACAAAAGCACATTCATTGCCAAGATTTCTTGTACCAACTTTTAGCTTAGATAAGTGTGCAAGCATTCAAAGATAAGCTACATAGCCCTACTGAAAATCTTGGGTAGTTTAGTGAAAATTTACAACATCGAGTTCAGCAGTTTAATGGAAAAAGGAAAGAAAGGGAAATCAAGGTGCCATTCCACATCTAGAAAAGTTTACTACTGCTGCTTTTAAAAAACAGAAAATGATCATCCGATGGGAAGTGGATAACAATAATAGAGTTATTTTGTTCCAAGATTAACTTCTAGGAATGCAGCTCAGAAAAGTTGGTTCTATGCAGTTCAGATGGCCAAAATTGCTTTCCACCAATGCCATTACCTTATCTCCTATACCCTGCATTGTTCTTGCTAGAATTCTTTAATAAAAAAAGGTCAGAAGAAAATTGTTTTTACTCGGGCCTAAAACTCGTTAGGCTAATAAGATAGAGTTAAAGGAAAACCGGTTCATCATTGAAGGATATTGAAGAGCAATTACTCGAATCCACTTGGGGTAACTTTCTTGTTAAGACATGAAAGGCCTCAATAGAGGAATCCACCAATAAAATAGAGAGACCAGGAATCAAGCGTAAGCATCAAGGTTCATATATCAGTCAAACATGTCGATATTTCCATATATCAACTCATGCGAAGGGTTATCAATATTTCTGTTAATAATCTTCACTGTAGTACATACAGAAGACAAATCATTCTACTATCGAAAAAGAAATGATACTCAAGACAAAATCGAATCCAGAAAATGAGAACCAAGTGGTCATCTTACTTCAATTCGCTAGAATTAAGGAGAGCTTGGGCTTTGGAATGATGCTTTACATAATCCAGATTTAGTAATAGGCAGAGTTTCTTATCCGAACAATGTTTCAAAGGTCTTTTGTGTCTTACGCCTTGAGAACTGTCTTAATATGATAAACATCTATGCCTTATTTTTCGAAGCATATACTGATCAATCCTACTAATTTTTTGAGTTACAAGTTTGACGGATTAGTTGGGATTGTATAAAAGCACGACAGTCAAACTTAATCTTCGCAGAGGAGGAAAGGATGCTGCAAAAGAAAAATAAATCCAAAATTTTCTAGAGAACTTTCTGGGCGTGGCATACCAGGTGCAATTTCTGCTTTTCTTTTTCTTGAACAGATCTAAGCAGGTTGGCTAACTCGAGCCTGTTGTGATCTGAACTCCGGAAATTCGACTCAATGTCAATGACCTACAACAAAAGAGAGTCCAAAAAGGAAAATCTCACAAGGAAGCTCAAAGAAGACCACGCCTCAACGAATTACTGTGAAAATTGTGTAACGAACTTGTTTGGAGCAATTGCTGAATTCCGTAGTGATCTGACTGCAAAGTTGTTGGTAAGATATCTCCCTTCCTGAAGTCATATACTCATCGAACCCCCTGCGAATTAAAAAAAATGATAAAGAATTCAAAGATTTCATCAAGATTTCATCTGACTTGTATAAATAATAAGCAAAAACACACTCGAAACTTCGTCGCTAAGCTCGTTTAGGACTAAGACTAACACAAATTTGTTTAGGATTTTCTAATCATCGATCTGTATGGAATCACTGAGAATGAAATGTAGCTTAAACGAGGTTCAGGACAAAATCCTGCGGTATGAGAGAACACTATAACACATACTTATAACGAACCATCGAATTCTTCATTGATTTTCGAAAACAACGATGAAGATTTCAAACGAAAACGAAACCAAAATCAATGGTACCTTTTAAGCCTGGCATAAGCTTCGGCTCTACGCTGCTGGATTTCAAGAAACTCGCGGAGCAAACTGAGAGTGTTAGAGGAATCGGAGGCATCTGTTCTTTGGTCTTCTTCCATTTGTTCATCCAGAGAGAGCTTCTTCTCAAAATCTTCCATTCTTTAGGTCCCCTTCTTCTTCTTTAACCGATATTTCCCTTCCCAGCTTCAGTCCTCAAACTGAAGCCTTCGGACTTCGTTGTCCGAGGCCAGATTCATATTATAATATATTAAAAAAAAAAAGGGTTAAATTATTAAAAAAAAAAAAAGGGTTGAACTTTTAAAAGTTTCAAAAATACCTTTAAAACTTTAAAAACAGTTCAACAAATATCTTTACCATTAGTTTTGGATGAAAACTGTTAAATTTTTATTTCAAAAATATCCTTGAATTTTCAAAACGTTTCAAAAATATCCTTAATTTAATAAAAGTTAAAAAATACCTCAATCGTTAGTATTTGAACAAAAACCGTTAATTCTTCGTGATAAAAATGATTTTAAAATTTTTTTAAAAAAAACTTAAAAATGCTCCTACCGATCAATTTGTTTGAAATTTTCTTATATTAAAAAAAAACAGTTTTAAAATAAATTATATTGATATCCTCATTTTTTTTTTCCATATAAGTACTCTCATACTTCTCTTAATTTTTCAATTCTTAACTTACATCAATTTTCTAAATAACCAAAACATACCAAAACGCTGCGTTGCTGAAGGTCCTCTCACAAAGCGCCTTGAAGAGCAAATTGGAAGCAATGCCTCTTCATGTATGCGTATCAAATGGAAAGCGTTGTGGCGCCACAGGGCAGCACTGCAATGCTTGCTTAGCAGTTTGTCTCTGTGAATGACGCGGGGGACAAGTGTCGTAGCGTTTAAGCAACGTCGTGCCTCAACTTGCTCGATTTCATCGTTTTGCCTCCCATTGCTTGCTAATTGCTCCATTTAAGCATGATCGCATCTGAAATGTCCCAACAACTTCTTTTACTTGATAATCTATCCAAGAATTAAAATAAATATTAAATTCCTAAGAGCCAATAAGATTTAGGTTGACACTTTTTTATTTGACTATTTATCGTTTTGGTATGTTTCAAGCGGAGATTTTGATTTTGGAGTTTTGTGAAGTTTTGTGGTATTTTTATTTTATGTTTTAACTGAAAATTTTGGTTCTTATTTTGGTTGTTTAGAACATTTGTGTAAGCAGAGAATTGGAAAATTAAGAGAAATGTGAGAGTACACATATAAGTGAAATGATGATATCTATATAATTTATTTTAAAATTGATTCTTTTTTAACTTAAGAAAACTTCAAACAAATTGATTACTATGAGCATTTTTTTATTTTTTTAAATTTGTAGAGTCAATTTTGTCATGAGAAATTAACGGTTTCTGTTCAAATACTAATAGTATAGATATTTTTAAAAATTTATTAAGTTAAGGTTATTTTTTAAACATTTTGAAAGTTCATAGGTATTTTTGAAACAAAACTTTAACGGTTTCCATAAAAAAAAATTAACGACAATGGTACTTTTGAATTTTTTTTTTTTTAAAAGTTTAAGAGCATTTTTGAAACTTTTGAAACTTCATGGGCATTTTTTACACAAAGTGTAAAGTTCAGGGGTATTTTTTATAATTTAACCTAATATATATATATATATATATATATAGGAATTTTCAAAAATAGATAAATAAGAAAAAATTGACAGAAGCTGATTGAAGCCTATCAGTGTCGATCAGTGATTGAAATCGATAGAACTCTATCATTCATACTATGTGATAGACGTCGATAGAAGTCTATCAACGTCTATCAGTATTTTATTTATTTTTTTATTTTTTTGTTATTTCTATAAATAGTTTGACATTTTTTCTATATGTGAAAATTTTCCAAATATATATTTATGTTCTTTCTACAATATTACTCTAGTTGAAGTCTCAATTTTGGTCTAAATTTCTAAATAATTTTCTATAATGACAATTTGAAAATATTCACATAAGAATAAAATAATATAATAACTTTTAAAATGTTAAACATATTATAAATATTATGACAATAGATGCCCATTAAATGCTCATGTTTAGTGTCATCTATCAGGTGTCATGCCCTCATTTTTCAAAGTGTTGTCCATGTGTCTCAATATTACACGTTATTTGTGTCCATGTGTCTCACTTGCCAAATTGCCTTGGTGGGTTTTGGAAGACATACACAGCTATGAATCTTGGAGAGACTATTAAAAAGGAAATAGGATATCCAGTCAAGACAAAACAAAAGCTATGATTTTCCTTCGTCATCATCTTTACGAGAGATTGAAAATAAAGTATCTTACAATAAAAGATCCTCGTATCTTGTGAAAAAAATTGAAAGAGAGGTATGATCATCAAAGCAGTTATTCTTCCTAAAGCTTGTTATGAGTGGATGCACTTGATGCTACAAGATTTCAAATTAGTAAGTGACTACAACTCCACATTATTTAAAATCAGTTTGAAACTGTTGTTATGCGAAAATAAAGTTACTGATACTGATATGTTAGAGAAGATATTTTTTACATTTTGTATCTCGAATATGCTCCTGCAGTAGCAATATCGAGAGAAAGGTTTTAAACAATATCTGAACTAATTTCGTGTCTTCTTGTGGTCGAATAAAATAACAAGTTATTGATGAAAAATCATGAATCTCGACCAATCGGAACGACATCAAGATGAATGCTGTGAATTTTAATAATAATCGTGGTCGAGGTCGTGGTTATGGTTGAGGTCATGACCGTGGCAGAGGAAGAAATTATTATTATCGTGGTGATCATTCTAATCATTCAAATTTCAAAAAAAACCACATAGAATGATGATCACAAAGGAAAAACTCCACAAGATAAAAGTTCAAAAGGTGTTGAAAATAAATGCTTCCAATACGGAATGACTAGGCATTGGTCATGTACCTGTCGTACGTCAAAATACATAGTTAATCTCTATCAAGCATCCCTGATGGAAAAAGAGAAAAATGTGGAAGCAAATTTTGCATACCAGGATAATGACATATTTGATCTATCCCATATGAAAAATTTAGATGTGGCAAACTTCTTTGAATCTCCTGAAGAGAAAATCGGCAGAATTGATGGAACATCATGTGTTTCCTTTGACTTTAAAAATATCTAGACTTAATGTTTTTTTTTATTCATCTCCATGTTTTTTCCCTCTTAGTAGATGTTAACCTTTGTATATTTCAAATGTTGTTTTTCTTATTATAATTATTTTCTTTTAATGAAGAAACCTAGATCATTTTCATATATTGGATGACTAAAAAGTGAGTAAAGAAGATCTATGCCTGACATACAGTGCAACTACGCATACAATACTTACAAGTAGAAAATATTTTTTCAAACTGACAATGCTGAAAGCAAAAGTCAATACAACATCAAGTTCTACAAACTTAATTGAAGGGTTTGGAAAAACTTATTTTACCTATAGGAACAAAATCTACGATTGACAATACATTGTTCTTTAGTCAATCAAAGAGAAATCTACTTAGTTTTAAAGATATACGTTACAATGGTTATCATATTGAGACTGATAAAAAGAATAATATGGAGTATCTTTATATCATATCTGCTGTCTCATATGAAAAAAAAAACGTATATTGGAAGAATTGTCTGTTTTATCTTATGGATTATTTTATACTCATATACGAGTAATTGAAACATATGCAACAATGAACCTGAAGTTCATGAATCCAGACATATTTATAAGTTGACATGGCACTTAGGATCTATAATGATGAGAATTCAAATGAATATCCATTGAAGAGGCAAAAGATTCTTCAATCTAATGAATCATCATGTGATGCTTTCTCTCAAGGCAAATTAATCTTTAGACCATCACCAGTCAAAGTGGGGACTGAATCACCTACATTTTTAGAACGAATTCATGGTGATATATGTGGAACTATTAACCCACCAAATAGACCATTTAGATATTTTATGGTATTAATAAACGCATCCAATAGATGGTCACATGTATGTTTATTATGAAGTTGAAATCTTGTATTTGCAAGATTACTTGCTCAAATAATTGAGTTAAGAGCACAATTTCTTGATTATACAATTAAGATCATTCATCTTAATAATGTTGGTGAATTTACATCCCAGACTTATAATTATTGTATGTTAATTGGAATAAGTGTTGAACATTTTGTAGTTCATGTTCACACACAAAATGGTTTAACAGAATCATTCATAAAACGTTTGCAATTAATTGTAAAATCTTTGCTTATGAGAGCTAAGCTTCCTACAACTGTATGGGGACATGCCATTTTGCATGCAGCGTCACTTGTATGCATTAGGCCAATATCTTATCATAAGTACTCAGAATTTTTTGATGTGCAGTATATGTTCCAATTGCTCCACCTAAGATGGATCCTCAAAGGAGGTTAGGAATATATATTTGATATGATTCCCCATCAATTATTAAAATCTTGAACCCCTGACGGGTGATGTATTTACTACACGATTGGCTAATTGTCATTTTAATGAGACAAATTTTTCAACAATAGAGAGAGAAATTAAGAAGTTGGAAAAAGAAATTACATGGAATGCATCGTTGTTGTTTCATTTAGATTCCCCTACAAATCAAAATGAACTTGAAGTTCAGAAGATAATTCATTTGTAAAATATAGCAAATCAGTTACCAGATGCATTTATAGATGCAAAGAAAGTAACTAAATTACATATACCAACTACAAATGTTTCATTGGAAATTGATATCCAAACACAGCAAGTTGTTATTAATGAGTTCGAAACACGCCAAAAGCGTAGTAGACCAGTGGGTTCTAAAGATAAACATCCTCAAAAAAGAAATATAATTAATAGTCAAAAAGACTTGGTTGAGGATGTAAATACCCATGAATAAATTCTTAACTGACTAGTGAGGAAGGTGAAATACCTAAAGATTAATGAGATTTCAATAAACTATGTCATGACAGGAAAAAGATAGAACCAAACTCATGTAATTCTTAACAACATTTTTGCGTATAATATTGCTCTTGATATTATATCTGAAAATGAGGATTCTGAACTAAAATTTGTTGAAGAATGTTAACATAGAAAAGATTGGTTTTGGTGGAAAGAAGCAATCGAGGTAGAACTAAACTCACTTTCAAACGTCAGGTTTTTAGACAAGTAGTACGAACACCAAAAGGTGTCAAACTTGTGGGATACAAATAGGTATTTATGAGAAAAAGAAATGAAAATAATGTGGTCACAAGATATAAAATAAGACTAGTTGCATAAGGTTTCTCATAAAGACCTGATATTAATTATGAGGAAACGTATTCTCCAGTGATGGATGCAATTACATTAAGATATTAATTTGTCTGATTGTGTATGAAAATTTAGACATGCATCTTATGAATGTAGTCACATCATATTTATATGGATCTTTTGATAGTGATATTTATATGAGAATTCCGGAAGGATTTAAGGTACCTGAAACATATAAATCAAATCCCAAAAAATTATATTCAATAAAGTTACAGATATCGTTATATGGATTGAACAATCAGGACGAATATAGTACAATCACCTGAGTGGATATTTGTTGAAAGAAGATATCAAAGCAATCCAATATGCCCATGTGTTTTTATAAAGAAATCACAATTAGGATTTGCTATTATAACTGTATATGTTGATAATTTAAATCTAATTGGAACTCTTGAAGAGATTTCAAAGGTAATAAGATATCTTAAGAAAGAATTTGAGATGAAAAATCTAGAAAAAATAAAATTTTGTCTTGGTTTACAAATTGAACATTTAGTAGATGGGATATTTGTTCAACAATCAACTTATACAAAAAAATTTTTGAAAAGGTTCTGTATGGACAAAGTATATCCATTGAACATTCCAATGGAAGTTCGTTCACTAGATGTGAAGAAAAATATATTTCGATCTCAAGACGATAATGAAGAACTTCTTGGTCTTGAAGTACCGTATTTTAGTGCAATTGGTGCAGTTATGTATCTTGCTAATAATACAATATCAAATATTGCATTTTCAATAAATTTATTAGTAAGATATAGTTATCTCCAACAAAAAGAAATTGGAACGGAATTAAGCATATACTCCGTTATCTCTGAGGAATGATTGATATGAGTTTGTTTTATTCAAATAAATCAAATTTTGATCTAGTCGGTTATGTGGATTCTAGATATTTATCTTATCCACATAAAGCTAGATCTGAAACAGATTATCTATTCACATATGGAGGAACTGTTGTATCGTGGCGGTCAGTGAAACAGACCATAACGGCTATTTCCTCAAATCATGTTGAAATTCTAGCATTTCACGAGGCTAGTCGAGAATGTGTATAGCTAAGATCAATGACTCAACACATTCGTGAAACATGTGGTTTGTCTTCTAATAAAAAAATCTTCCAACAACATTATACGAAGACAACACAATATGCATATCCCAAGTGAAAAGATGATATATTAAAGAAGATAGAACAAAGCATATTTCACCAGAGTTTTACCACACTCATGATCTTGAAGAAAATGGTGATATCATTGTACAACAAATTTGTTCGAAAGATAACTTGACATATTTATTTATAAAGGCATTACCTACCGCAATCTTTGAAAACTAATGCACAACATTAAAATGCAGTGACTCAGAGATCTTATGTGATGTTTCTATGACGGGGAGTAAATATACTTTTTTAAAGTATAAATTATATGAAATATGTACTCTTTTCCCTTCACTAGGATTTTTTTTTCATTGAGTTTTTTCTTAGTAAGGTTTTAACGTGGCATATTTTATATATATCATGGGCATCTAAGGGGGAGTATTATAAATATTATGATAATAGATGTCCGATAGATGCTCATGCATAATGTCCATTGACCATGTGTCATGCCTCCATTTCTCAAAATGTTGTCCATGTGTCTCAATATTATACATTAGTGTTCATATAATCTACCTCCTACTTGCCAAATTGCCTATAAATAGTGACATTTTGTGTGTTTTAGAAGAAATATATACATTGGACAAACTCCATAAAAATTGGAGAAAGTGGATAATTTAGAGAAATTTCTTATTTTATATTTTGCTCATTTATTTTATTTTGTTTATTATATATTATGTTTAATTTATTTTAATATTTATTTATTTTAAAGTTTTTAAATATAAAAAATATTTAAAAATATTTACAATTACAAAAAGTTCCAAAAGTACAAAGCACTAGATATTTTTGGAATTTTTCTATTTATAAGAATTTTCCTATTGTACTTTCAAAACTTTTTGCTATAAAGTATAAATACT
Organism: Benincasa hispida; assembly: GCF_009727055.1. Taxonomy (NCBI): domain Eukaryota; kingdom Viridiplantae; phylum Streptophyta; class Magnoliopsida; order Cucurbitales; family Cucurbitaceae; genus Benincasa; species Benincasa hispida. The sequence continues at coordinate 24,881,368 of NC_052355.1, read as the reverse complement.
TTTTTGGATTTTTCTATTTATAAGAATTTCTCTTTATTATTTAATTATTATCTTATATTANTAAAGTATAAATACTTTTTTGGATTTTTCTATTTATAAGAATTTCTCTTTATTATTTAATTATTATCTTATATTATATTTATTTTAATATTATATTTCATTGGTATCTGTGCTCCTCAAATTCACAACAAAACTATAATTTATTTTTTTCTAATTTATCCTCAAATAATTAATCTTTTTTTTTCTTTTTTCTTTTATATGTCTTTTTCCATTATTCTAAATCTAATACATGATTTTTTGCTTTTATTACACTTCAATTATTGCCAAAAAAAAAAAAAAAAAAAAAAAAAAAAAACTCATTTTTCTAACTGGAAAATATATCCTTTCAATTTTATTCTTTAAAATAGTTCATTTTAGTGCAAAATAGACTTTTGTTTCTAAATGGTCTTCAATGATTTACTTTGTATCAAAAGTAGAAAAGAGAAAATGTAAATATAATCTTTCTCTCTTATTATCACATTGGGTAGAAATACATTATATATATACATCCAATAAGAAAAGAGGAAAGCAACAACCAATAAGAAAATATTAACAGAAATAACAAAAATCTATTACAACTAATATCCCCCCTCAAGTTGGACTGAAAATATTAGACAAACCCAACTTGGATCTTATATCAGAAAACCGTGGAAAAGGAAGAGTTTTAGTGAAACTATTAATAAGTTGATGCATAGATCGAATAGGTAGCAACTTAACAGAACCATCAACAACCTTATCTCGAACAAAATGACAATCAAGCTCGATATGTTTAGTCCTCTCATGAAAAATAGGGTTAGTGGCAAGATGAATAGTAGCTTGATTATCATAATAGAGCAAAGAAGGTTGATGAATAGGAATAAGATCATGAAGAAGAGAGTAGAGCCAAACAAGCTCACATGTTGTGGAAGCAAGAGCTCGATATTCAGCCTCTGCAGAAGATTTTGAAACCACATTTTGCTTTTTAGACTTCCAAGAAACAAGAGAGCTGCCCAAAAAGATGCAATAACCTGTTGTAGACTTCCGTGTATCAGGGCAAGAGGCCCAATCGAAATCAACAAAAGCACGGAGCTGAAATGAATCAGCAGGGGAAATCAAAACACCTTGGCCAGAAGTTGACTTCAAGTAGCGTAAGAGATGATGAGCTGCAGATAAATAAGCTTTGCACGGTTTGGCCACAAATTGACTAAGTTTATTAACTGCAAACACAATGTCCAGCCAAGAAATAGTCGAGTAGAGAAGTCGACCGATCAGTCTTCTATAGGGAAAAGGATCATCAAGGACTTCCTGGTCAGAGTGTCGAAGTTTAACAATCGGATCCATGGGAAGATTGACCAGCTTAGCGCCAAGAAGACCAGCATCCTCTAGGATTTGGAGTGTATAATGCCGTTGTGAAATAGAAATACCTTAAGATGAACAAGCAAGCTCAAGGCCCAGAAAATACTTCAATGACCCAAGGTCTTTGAGCTTAAACGCAACATGTAAAACCTGTTTAAGTTCATCAATAAATTTGACATCTGCACCAGTAATGATAATGTCATCAACATACACCAATAAAGCAATAAAACCGGAACCAGAACTGCAAACAAATAAAGAGTAATCAGCCTTAACCTATTGAAATCCAAGAGAAACCAAAACATCAAAGAATTTTGCAAACCACTGCCTTGAAGCCTGCTTGAAACCATATATGGACTTCTTTAATCGACAAACAAGCTTTCCTTTGTGAGGAACTTTAGGTGTATAACCAAGTGGAAGGTTCATATATACTTCTTTAAACAAATCTCCATGAAGAAAAGCATTGTTCACATCTAGTTGAACCATAGGCCATTGATAGGTGACAGCTAAAACAAGAAGAACTTGAACAGTGACTAATTTTGCCACAGGAGAAAACGTTTCAAGAAAATCCAAGCCTTCATGTTGAGTATATCCTTTAGCAACAAGCTGAGCTTTGTATCTCTCAATAGAGCCATCTGCATGGTGTTTGACTTTATAGACCCACTTGCAACCAATGTTATGTTTGGATAGAGGCAAAGGACCTCCCAAGTATCATTGTCTTCCATGGCTTGAAGTTCAAGCTTCATTGCTGTCTTCCAATGGTCATAAGGTATGGCTTGATGATAAAATTGCGGTTCATAATGAGAGGAAATGGCAATGGAAAAGGTGCGGAAAACAGGGGAGAGGTGATCATAAGAAAGGGATGAGTGTATGGGATATCGGGTGGAAAAACTGGGAAGAGAAGTTTGGGTTATGAGGCTGCAGTGATAGTCTTTAAGGTAGGATGGGTGTTTGAGTGGTCTGGATGTCCTCCGAGATGGAACAAAGGGTTGAGTATTTAGATTGGATGATGAGGAAGGCTGCTGAGATAAAAAAAAATCAGTGGAAAGTGAGGGGGATGTGACAGATGAAGAAACTGAAGGGGTAGTTGTAGAAGGTACCGAACAAGGAATTGATGGGGAAAGATTGTCAGAAGAAAGAGGTTCAATATGAAGGGGAGGTAAGGTAGGTGCAGTGGGAGGGTGGGCTGAAAAGTCGATATCAAGGGCTAGAGAAAGGACAATATGTTGAAAAAGGTCTGGTTGCTCGGTCTCCAAGGTCACTTTATGAAAAAGGAATAGATGTTCATGGAAAACAACATCTTGGGAAACAAAAAACTTGTTACTAGTGATATCAAAAAGTTTATAAGCCTTCATACCTGATGGATAACCAATAAAAACAGCAGGGACAACCCTTGGAGCAAACTTGAAACAACCGTGAGATAAGGTGGATGCAAAACATAGACACTCAAAAGTTCTTATAATAGAATAGTCAACTAAAGTACCCTGCGCATCAACTCATAAGGTGTTTTCCAACCAAGAATAGGTGAAGGTGTCCTATTAATAAGATATGTTGCAGTTAAGACACATTCATTCCAAAATTTGAAAGGAACTCTGGATTGAAAGAACAATGCTCTGGAAACATTTAACAAATGTTGATGCTTACGTTTAACTATTGAATTTTGTTCTAGTCTACCTACACAAGAATGTTAATGTAAAACCCCTCTTTGTAAGAAAAACTCAACAAAGGAAAGCTCAGGAGCATTATCAGAACGAAACACTTTGATTTTCTTGTCATATTGAGTCTCAACATAAGAAAAAAACTGAGGTATAATCTTCAAAACATCATACTTGGATTTTAACATGAAGACCCAAGTGAATCGACTATGATCATCTACTATAGTAAGGAAAAATTTATGTCTAGCATGAGTAGGTGTAGAAAACGGACCCCAAATATCAACATGAATCAAATAAAAAAAAAAAGCAGATGATCTATTATTATTTGATTCAAAAGACAGTTTCTTTTGTTTTGCTAAAGGACAAATGTCACAGGGATGTGTATTATTTAGAGAAACAAAATCAAGATGTAAAATATGTTTCAAAACAAATAATCAAGATAGGGATGGATGTCCAAGCCTGGCATGCCATAAGGAAGAATTAGTGGAAGAAGCAATATTAACAACATGAGGAGATATTGTGAGGTTGCTCAACAATATACAAACCATCACAACCTACCCTTGCCAATCGTCTTCAAAGTGGACTTTGCCTGAATATCACAAGAATCAGTGGAGAAGTGGACAGATACATTACCATCAAATGTTAAAGCACTGAAAGAAAGTAAGTTGCACTGAAATTCGGGAACATATAAAACATGATGAAGATGAAGTGACCCAAAAAGAGTGACATTACCAAGAAAAGAGATTGAAATTCTTGTGTTATTAGGCAGAACAACAGTAGTACTAGTCAGCTGTAGCTCGTGAAATAAATGCTTTTGGAAACATATATGTGTGGAAGCCCCATAATCAATGATCCATTCATGATTAGAGATAATTTGAGAACAAATACCTGCTACATGTGTGACTGAATCAATATCGGATTTTTCCATATTAAACTTGGACTGCAACATAGTGAGGAGTTGCTGAAGAGTGTCATTGGTAATGGTTGAATTCTTAACCAAATTCCAAATTCCAAAAACAAATTTTTTTCAAGCTACTTTTTTTAATTTTCAAAAATTGCCTTAGTTTTTTAAACCATGATAAAAAGTAGATAACAAATGAAGAAATTTATTTATGAAATTAGTATCAATATGCTTAATTTTCAAAAATCAAAAATAACAAACAAAATGATTATAAAATGGGGCCTAAACTTTAAATTTATGAATTTTAAAAAAGTCAAAAGTCAACTAAATAAACATAAATCTAAAGTTCAAGGAGTAAATTATACGGTAAGGCAATTGAATTATATACAAAGAGAATTGTGAAAGAATTAATTTAGAGAGAATGATTATGAGAAACAGAGAAGAATTATCACAAAGATGTAACAGAAGAATTCAATCTAATCTTGTAGGCAAGCTATATCCAGGAACTTTAGCAAGTTGCCTCTGTTTCATAACCTCTCTCACCTTTTGCACCTCTTTCCACAAGCCATTGCTGGCATAAATATTGGACAAAACCACATAAACACCATCATTCCAAGGCTCCAATTCTTGTAAATGCTTTGCGGCCCACTCCCCCATCTCCACATTCCCATGTTTCTCACAACCTCCAATCAAACATCCCCATATTACCGAGTTCGCCTTCATCGGCATCTCTTCGATCATCTTTCTCGCCTCTTCGAGCAACCCTGCTTTACCTAGCAAATCAACCATGCATCCATAATGTGGCAGTTGGGGCTTGAAACCATAAACGTTTTTCATCATATCGAAGTAATGTTTCCCCTCGTTGATCATCCCACCGTGTACACATGCGCTTAACACCCCGACAAACGTAACGTGATTAGGAGGGACTCCTGCTTCTCTCATGAATTGGAAGTTCTCGAGTGCTTGTTTCACCTGTCCATGCATTGCATAACCTACAATCAGTGAGGTCCAGGATGATACATTTCTATGATCCATGTTTGAAAACACTTTCATTGCCAAATCCATCCTACCACATTTACCATACATGTCTATCAGGGAATTTAACATCAAAATGTCTGATTTTCCAGCGACTTTAACTTGGAACACAAATTTGTGCATTTGGAGAGACAGTTCTAGGTCACCTAGACTACCACAAGCTGATGTTACACTAACAATTGTAACATCATCTGGTTCGAGCCCACTTTGCCTTAACTTAATGAACATATCAACTGCCTCTTTAGCACGCCCGCCTTGAGATAAACCAGCTATAATGGCATTCCAAGAACCCAACTTCCTGTGATGATTTTGCTCAAATACCTTACGTGCACACTCAAGATCTCCCACCTTCGAGTACAGACTGATGAGGCCACTTTCGCTATATTGGTGGAACTCAAGACCAAGCCGTATTGCAATTGAATGTAATTGTATACCTAAACCAAAAGCATAAGCTAGAGATAGAGCCTTAAACACAATTGGAAGTGTGTAAAAATCAGGCAAAACACCTGCCCGCAACATGGCGATATATACAGAGAGGGCTTTTCTTGGGGCCTCGAGCTTAGTGTATGATCTAATAATGGTGTTCCAGAAAAATGAAGAAGGGTTGTTTTCCAATATGTTGGTTCTTAAAACATGGGCATGAATTTGATACAATTCTAATAAATTAGTACAGTTCGTCAATAGGATAGCGACAATTCTCGCTTGGTCCACATTATTGTCAGAGGTGTATGTCAACCAGATAGGAGCCTCTGCAGCAGCATCCCTCTCTGCAAGCTGCTTATTTTGCTTAAGCTTGTCGACAAATTGCACATCGTTAAATTCTACCAGTGGCCTTAACTCATTTGTCTCGAGTTGCTTGGTATTGTAAGTTGGATAGGAATGCCCTGCTGTCATTAGCAAGATATTTCGTGAGCTCTCTGGGGAGCTGCCAACGTTTGTGAATTTGCTCTTGTTTTCGTCACCAATAACAAATCTCTCTTCGCATTTGTCACCTAACACCGCACCTTGAACAGGAAGCACAAGGCGCTTGCCTTGCTTGTGAATATCAAGGCCTTGGTTTCGAAGCGGAAACTACATATAACCATCAAACATCTTTAACTTTCTAAAATTGGAAAGTATATTTGTTCAAAAGATACCTTTCAAATCAAACAATATGTCTACAGATTAAATAAGTCAAAAATACAGAAGTAGGAATAAAAATAAAAAAGGCTCGTGTACAAAGCTAAGCTTTGGCAAGGATAAGTTAAAATATTCAAGTTCAGGACAAACTTACTTTTACATATTTCATATCAAGAAAATAAGAAGAAATTTAAAATTGTTTGCCTGTAGAAAGCTTAACAAGATCACGATCTACTCTGACCATAGAGGTAAAGGGTTTGTTTCTATTACGTTTAAGAATGGAATGAAAATCAGTTCAATGAAACTAGGAATTTTATTCAAATCACTCCTCCCTGTCCAAACAAAAGAAAATCAAAATGAGCAAGATGAAACTTCTTTCTCCCCACCCTAAGCCCCTGAACTAAGCTGCAATCCAGGCCTTCGGATGCCATTCTTATCAGGACATCAATGATTCAAATATAAAGAAAAAGGAACGTGGCCTATATCAGTACTACTCAATTTAACAAGAATGAAATGATGTAGAATCCAACCTAGTGGCCTTAAATTTCTCACAGGACAATATTTGGTTAGTATGGATCACAAATGTTGGCTCAATCAGCTTCAAAGATCCAACTTAGAATAATACAATCTTGGTTTAGAAAATACGGCTCTTTCCTTCAGAAATGACCCTCACCGCTATTCACTTACAGATACTTCCAGTTTATCCTCACTGCAACAAGTCACAGAACATCCATTCCTCTGCAAAATTAGAACGACAAACAAGCAGATTCTCCATCTCTTCCTCAGTGAACCAAGGGCTACTTAATTTTACAGGGGGCTAGATTCTTTGCAGAGGACCACCAACAATTCAATTAACTACTTAAGGAGTACAACGAGTATATGAAAGAGAATTGAAGATCTTAAATCACCGATTGACCCAAAGGTTTAAGCTAATAGGTGAAAGCGAATTTAATATTATATCATCTAACAGAAGACTATCTCCCCATCTTGGTGCTAAGCCTTGGTGAGGAATTTAATATTGTTCATGTTCTTATGGGAACTAAGCCTTGGTGCTATTAATCCTGTTGATCGTCTCCAACGTTGTATATGACTATCTCCCCATCTTGGTGCCACATGTGTCATAACCATTCAGAATCTGCCGCTCATCTTTTCGTGCATTATCCTTTTGCATTGCGTTTTTGGCATATCATGATGCAAGCTTTTGGTTGGTCAATGGTTTTTTGCATAATATGTTCGATAATCTTGTTTCTCTGTTGGCTGGTCATTGATTTCATGGCACTAAGAAGACCCTTTGGCTGGCATTTTTGGGGCGAGCACAATAAACATCTTTTCGGAAATCATTCTTCCAGTTTTGATATTTTATGAACGTGGTTCTTTCAACAGCGTTGTATTGGTACAAAATCTAAGCAACCTTTTAATCATATGAATCTTTCCTACTTAGTTTTCAATTGGACTATCTCTTTTGTAATCAACTTTAGGTATTTTAGGGTTTACCCACTATTTCATTTATTCAATGAAATGTTTCTTTTAAATAACAAAAATAATAATAATAAAATCCATCAGAAGATACTATCAGATCTAATATCAATTCAGTTGACGGAAATTCAACTCCATGAAACTTAACATATGAACAAAGAGGAAGAGAAACAAAGAACACACCTTATCGTTCTCATTATCGCACACGTTCTCATCGCCTGATAATTGCCCCGAAGCGTAGTGATAGAATCCTCGCCTATCACAGGAAGCGGCAAAGGAAAGAGACGGCAGAAGCAGTTTATGCAGGGTTGCAGCGAGGCTGGAACTGTTGCAATCGATGTTCTTCGAGGATACTAAGAGAAAGTTTCGGAGTAGCTTGAAGTTATGCATTCTAACGGAGAAGACTCAGGCATGGCGGAAGTTCCAGTATCCCATAGCGCCACCGCCGAAGGGTTTTGAACAATGCCTCCGCCGGAAGCGATTGCCGCCTTCGAATTCCGTCTCGGCTCTTGGACCAAGCCTATTGAAGTTCTGACAGACCTTTTTTCTTCCTGAAATATACTAGACGCAACGTTTTTTCCCCATAACAGAACAAGAAAATTAGGAGCTAGTGAGTTGAAATCTAATCAGTATCACTGAAATTCTGAGCGTAACCCTTGAATAATGGAGGGCAGAACGAAAATGAGATGGCGAAGCAGGAATACAATTGAAAAAATGGTTGCCTTAAAAAGGGTGGGAATCAAATAAGTTTTGTATTACGATTCAAATCTAAAATGTTTAATAAAAAATATGAATTTTATATTATATTACATTACAAATTCATTACATTAAAGTCAGATGCCCCCTATTAAGAGAATACAAATTAGAGAGAAATGTAGAATTCACCTATGGAAATGGTCTTCAAGTCATAGAGCCAAATACCGAAAGCTTCTATCAGCTAAAACATGTGCAACGGAATTACGCCTACGATTGACCCAAAGGGACCCATGGATAGAATCATGAAAATGGATATCATAAATGGCATCAATAAAATCTTGAATCTCATTCATGTAGTAATAGTTTCCAATCAAATGATTTCATAGAATTTTAGAATCAAATTCAACCCAAAGCAGGATGATATTGGTCTCAATAGTCCTAGAGATGCCATAAAACATGGCAATGGCCTCCACGAGCCCCAAATATATTGTCATAGCAAAGTAACTCTCTAAAGCAAGTAGAAATATTACCATTCATGTCACGAACAATGGCTCGCAAAGTTAAAACTTCTAAAATTAAATTTGTAATTTAACTAAAATATTTTTAGGTTATATATGTGTGTGTTCTAGATATAATTTGGGGTTAATTGGAGAAATATGGATGTTTTAGAACTTAATTGGGTAAAGGGGTTGTTTTCAAACTATTTAGGAAAAAGGTGTATTTTTTTCTTTATTTGAATACATCTCTTGAAGAGACGCATTCAATATTATTTTAGTCTGGTCTTGAAGAGACACATCCAAGTAATTAAATAAAGAAAAGAAAAGAAGTGAATGCATCTCCTGAACTGACGCATTTAATAATATTCAAGGTCAAAATGCATTTTTTTATTTGAATTTGATTAATAAATTTGATTATAAATACAATTTTCTTTATTCATGACCAGAATAAGATCTGCCTAGATCGATCATGTTGAGTCGCAGTGTCCACGATCGCCACGGCCTCTTACATTTGTTGGTTGGCCCTCCTATGTAAAGTGTATACCCTCACCACGATGTCGATATGTCACGTACTGATCATGGACATCTGGACGAACATGTAAAGTTTGTCATTCTTCCATACTTAGCACACTAAGGGTTGTTGGAAAAAATTCAAATGTTGAGGGAGACGGCATCATGGAACTACGTGTAAAATGATCGGGTGGGATTACTGGATATTTATTTTGAACATTAGGTCGAATAAGAACATCCCGATGTCTTCCTGGATCACCTTGTTCTTCCATTGGAACATCACCATCGGAATATCGCACTCAATATATAGATGTGAGTCGACGCAAAGCCCTTATAGCAGATAATGTCATGTTTGGTAAACCGGCCTGAAAAAGAATTGAATAACAAGTTAATGACTTTAAAATTATTTTGGTATGCAATTAAGCAATAAAATTGAAACGATCCTAGTAAATAATAAACTCATACCAACAAGTGATAGGATACTTCTGCTTTCATTATATATCGTCTGCTCACGATGGAATACCGTTCAATATATTTAGGCTCAATATCTACATCGTTGTTAATAGAAGGTCCATTAACAACCAAATTTTGACAATTTTTCCAAATTGAAATTTGAGAAGCCAAATATGCAATTCAGCCTCGCTCATGCCTGCCTTTTAGATCGTGTGAATGGAGTCGAGCATCTAAATTGTAAGGTTGAGGAATTTGTTGCAATATGCCAAATTGACTCATCACACAATCAGGGTGATGCCACTCCACAACAAAAAAAAGCATATGAGTGGACGTCTAGATGTCCTTATCTCATTGTCATCGACACAATGTGGTAGCAATAGTTGGATGAGATGATTGTATGGCTTCCAAATAATCTGCAGGCATATGTGTAAAAATATGAATGAACCAAAAGATTGAACATTATTAATATATAATATATATATATATATAAATGAATATAATATTACTTGGCTATGCATATCCAATATGTATCTATACTGTAGTAGAACATGTATCGGTGCTCTTATTAAAGAAAAATTGTCATTCCATCTACAACAATCAGAAGTTGAATATTAGTTATTCGTATTTCATAATGAAGTAAAAATGCTTACTGTACTACAAGTGGTCTATCCCCCAAGTTGTTCTCATATCGGTGGAGTCATCAAGGCTAAAAGAGGAAATTGATCCCACATCTAAATCTGCAGCAATAGAAGTGAACCTGCAATGTCTTTGTCATCTATAATTGTACCCTTGCATAGTTGCCTATATAACCATGCAAGACATCCATCCCCCCAACTACACATCCCAACAACATCAAAATCTACTAAGAGAGGAAGATACATGGGTGCACTCTGCTATTGGATTTGTCAGAAAATACCAATCCTCCAATCAATGTGAGAATATATGCTCGAGCATATCGTTGGAGTTTCTCTTCATCTGCATTATCTGGTAGATCGGCAAAGTTGTTGAATTGATCAGTTAACCATGGCAGGCTAAGACGACCTCCCTTAAAAAGGCGTCATTCATTGTTATGCTTAAAACGATGGTACAAAGTTGTTCTCATTCATAATTTAGTGACCCGATCCCTTCTTGCCTAATGGAGTACAAGACAAGTCCCCCGAAAGAGGGATCTGATTGGATTGAGCTGTCATTGAGGAATACTTAGGCTTAGAAGGTGGTCCCCTTTTTCTCGCGTAAAAGAGATCGAGGCAAGCACTGGAATGAGAAAGGCTTGTAGACTTGTGAGGTTGAACGACACATTCGAAAACTAAAGCACACACTCCAAAATGCTTCGAAAGGTGTCAGCAGGTGCGCGGAGCTGGAGCTCGCCATGTTCTCCCGTTGGGCCACTCTATCCATTCCTCCCCTTTGTTAAATGAGACCATGTAGCTATAGCTGTGTTTCAAGTCATCTAATCTACTGAATTGACTTTCCTTTTTTCGGTAAAGTATCACAATTCAAATTGGTCTTCCATTAATCGGGAGTCTAAATTGGATAACTACATCTTGCAGTGTAATCGTTACACTCTCCACACAACATGAGGAAAGTGTGTGTCTCTTTTCGCCATCGTTCCACTAATGTTGTTATCAAATGTCAATCTAGTTGTATAAATCTGATACAGGAGACTCCATAGAATCCTGCTTACCTCAGACGCAATTAGATTTGAGTCCAATTGATTGTGATCCTGACTCAGTCTTGCATACACATAGAAATGAGGGTCATTATACTGGTTAATTTCAAATTTATCGTGTCTTTTACGGCAGACAGCACGAAGTCTCCACGTACAACCGTTGTCATATCTTTTACATTTAACATCCCGTACTGTTTTCTTCGACTTAATGACTTCAAAATTTTGATGTCAAATGACCGAATAGCTCTTCACTGCATTTTTAAATCCAATTTTAAATTGAATATCATCCCCTTAAGCAAGGAATCAGACCCCATATTATTGTCTCCCTCCGCTGTCGAATTAGGTACAATATTCATGTCGTTTAGGTTTATCTCAGTAAAAAGTTTCAAGGACTTCATGAACACCATAAAATTCACCAGATAGTTTATCTAGATCGATATCATCGTCTATTTCAACTTCTTTGTCATTTGTGACAATAGTTGGATCACAAGGCTCATGCTCCACATTATGACTTTCCAACTCAATAGTAATTACAATTTCTCTCGTTGAGGTTGGACTTGGGACATTGGGTTGGGATATATACAGTTCAACTATATTTGGAGGGTATGGAGCATCGCTCATCATGAACCGTATATCAGCTTCACTTTGTAATGAGATAGAAATGTAGAAAGTAGATTCCGCTATATAACTACCATATCTAAATATTACCTCTACCCCATCATCTCTATCTATGGATACTGCATCACATAATCCATTGAATAATGTGTTGAAATCAACTTGATGATGCATGTTTATACGAAGAGATGGTTGTCTATCATATTCTATACCATTTGGCTCATTAACAATGTTTCCATGCATATAACATAGAAATCCCACAACGTCCAATGTAGTTTGGCCAATGCAATCTGATATTTATCATAAACTATGTAATTATATATTAAGAAGAAAAATATTCAAATTGAATATTCCACCTACGTTAGAATGTCAAAATTTAATATCTCTATGCTTAATATGCCATTATAAATTAGATATAGAATCTTTATGGAATGAAGACTTATTTAAGTTTATATTTAAAATTGATGAACTAAAAAAACTTATGATTTAAGCTATTATACCGTAATAATAAAAAAAACTTATGGTTTAAATTAATATATTATAATAAATTCAATATTTTATTACATTCAAGGAATTTTAATTTGACCATTTAAAATATTTAACATTTTTGTTTGAGTGTTTAATTAGGCCAACTATATTAAAAAAATATTTAACTTTTTGGTTGTATTCATTTCAAACATTTGAACCTAAGTTCACAATCAATTCATTTGTTAAAAAAATGTTTGTTTGAACAATGGGTTGAAAGCAGAGAGTATGTATTATTAAATTAGTGTTTAATTCTTAATTAAAAAATTGCTTAATTAGTATATATGGACGTTGATTTGATGACATTCTCCTTTCCAATTGTTGGTTTCGGATTTTCTATTTTTATAAAAGAACATTTTTCGAAAATAATCTTCACTTTAAACAAAACAATGATTAAAAAATCAGTACAAAATCATGGAAAACTTGATTTTCTATTAAATCACGAAAATATATTAATATGAAAGAGAGTAATATACTAAAATTACTTTTTAAACAAATCATGTTTCATGCATCATCAATTTTCTTATATAGACATGCATCCTCATTTTGGAAATTAATTATAAATATTCTCTTATATAGACATAATGATAATGATAATGACTAAATAAACGGTAAACTAACAACAACAACAACAATAATAACAATAACATTCAAGCATTCAATATTCAATACATCATTTCAAATAAAAGTAAAAAACTATATACGTAACTTTTGAATGATCGATTGTAGAATTTTTCTCAGAAATAATATCCACGGTAAACAAAAAAAAAAATCAATACAAAATTATGAGAAACTTATTTTTCTATTAAATAACAAAAATATATTAACTTACTAAAAGAAAAATGTTGCACCTTACCCAAAAAAAAAAAACCCTTCGAATGATCGTTCGTAGAATTTTTCTCTGAAATGATATCCACTGTAAACAAAATAATAATAATAAAAGTCAGTACAAGGTTATGAGAAACTTAATTTTCTATTAAATGACAAAAATATATCAACTTATCAAAAAAAATGTTGTACCAAAAAAAATAATAATATGAACATGTGAGGAAGATGGTAGAAATTGAGATGGTTGTCAAATTTAGGGGAGGAATTGAGAGGGAAAGCGGGTAAAATTGGGGAGAGTGTGGTAGAGAACGACGAAATTCAAAAAAATTTATCACGGTCAACGAGATGATCTGACGCGCTCTGAATACGTCTTTAGAATAGACGCATTCAAATCGATTTGACGTTCCAACTTTTATTTTTTTTATTTAATTATTTGAAGAGACACATTTAAGACAAAAAAATACCTCATTTTCCTAACTAGTTTGAAAATATCCCTTTTACCTAATTAAGTTCTAAAACATCCTTATTTCTCCATTTAACCCCATAACGGGGGATCAGATTCAAAATTAAAAAATAATAATAAATTTGATGTAATTCGAAAGACTTTTCAGTATTTCATTTACCACAATATTGTGGTAGATATAATTTAATTTAAGAATACAAAAAAAAGGGGGGAAATCAATCTTTTATTTTTTTTATTTTTGACAATACTTAAGATGGTAGGAATCGAATCTCTGACTTTGAGATTAATAATAAAAATAATGCCAATTAAGAAAAAAATCAATTTATACATCTTAAATCTATTTAAATATGTAATTCTTAATAAGTAGGGAAAATATAAGCTAGATTTTTGTAAAGAAAAAAACAACACATATTAATAGAAGTTATTGATTCTCATAGTTTCCTCTAAGTTTTATGTTAATTCATACATTTAAAGAAATCTTAGTGTGAGGATTATGTTGTAACAGATTTAAAACGAAATCGTCAAATGTCTAAATTGATTAATTAATGAAAGTATAAATTATTCATACAATTTAGAGTTTAATTAATCAAACCAATATTCAGACTCGACTCCATAAGTAAGTTGATCAAGAAATTTATTCTTATGACTGGACGTCCTTACTTAGAGAATAAAGACAAAGAAGTCGCAGAGGTTGGGGGTTGTTCTTCATCAATTTACCTTTGTTGGATGGCACCCTCAATACTTGGAAGTTGTATACTAGGATGTAATGATATCGAAGTATTGAAAACGAGAGCTATTTGCTTTGTGATGGATTACATAGTATACTCTTTCAATCGTCAACACATCATATGAATCTGGCTGTCTAAGGTTGTTAATATTCTTAATGGTCTCTTTAGACGTTACTGAAGTCTCTCCTTATTCTGTGAGCAGGCATTGTCTCTCACACAAAAATGGAGACATATCACCTTTTCTCATGTGCAGCATTGTTACACTGTGCTTGCACATTTATTTGCATCTAAGACGTTGGAACTTGGAAGAGCAGAGTTCTCTTTTCTACATACTACTATGTATGGTTTTCTTTGCTTGCATCTCCCGACGTAATTTTGTAGTTGGTTGTATTATTACTTCCCAAGAAAAATCAAATCAATAAGTTTAAAAATTGTTTTCAAATATAAGAAAATTAAGCAACTTATTTACAAAATATAGAAAAATGTGATACTATCGAAGAAAGATAATAACATTTTTCTATATTTGAAAATATTTCTAGAAAAAAGGGAAAATCACAGTTACAAAAACTTTGGGAAACCACCACCAATGAAAAAGTTAGAAATCAATCTACTCTCATTAACTATCTTGTTAAAAAAATAATAACAATAAAGTAAATAAAGTCCTCCATCACCATCACATTGAACATTTGAAAGTGGCTCCAGTAAGCACTAAGGAAAAAGTTTCATCAGCAAATCTCAATATATCCATGAATCCCTCAATCTACAAACCCATCTGCCTATTGAATAATTAACTGTAAAGCCTAAATCAACTCAAATATGTTACATAAAGTTAATAAATCCCTAACTAAAGAACAGATTTATCACTTTCTCAGCAAAACATATAAACTAAAACTAATTTATTCCAAGTATAATAACACAATCCCAAGGTCCTAGCTCACATTCTCCTAAATTTTGAGAGCTATAGACCAGCTCCATCAATGGTATAAATAAGTTATCAGGATATTATGCTTCTATGCCCAAAAAGTATACACTTCCCCGACATAGATTTGTGAGTTTTAAACCAGCTCCAAAATTTTGCATACCTACCGTATCTCGTTTTCCTACTCAGCAGCGCACGGAATCAAAGTCCCGCAAATCCTAATGCACATACGACATACAAGCTTAGCAGGAACTTGTCTACACTTCAAATGAAACAATTCGATTTGCTGGCTTGAAGCTAATTACTTCTTATATCATGTCATTAACCAGGGCGGCCTTTAGACCGCCTTCGTTTTCCAAGAAGTTTTAGCATGTTGTCAGTTACATCAATAGGAGAGTCATCGTCTGAATTTGCACCATTGTCAGAGGTGTGTGTCAACCAGGCCAGAGCCTCTATAGCAGCATCCCTCTCTGCAAGCTGCTTGTTTTTCTTAGGCTTACCCACAAATTGCATACCCTTAAACTCTACCAGCGCCCTGAATTCATTTGTCTTGAGGTGCTTGGTTTTGTACTTTGGAGGGGAATGTCCTGCCCTCATTAGCAAGGTTTGTAGCAAGCTCTTTGGGTTGGTGCCATCCTTTGTGAATTTGTCGTTGCTAGACGCTTGCTTCTTACTGTCCCGACCAAAGACAAATCTCCCTTCGCATTGGTCACCTGATACCAACTCTTGAACAGAAAGAACAAGGTACTTGCCTTCTTTGAGAATATCGAGTCCCGGGTTCTGAAGCTGAAATGACACCATCATCAAATTACTTAACATTTTCTAAAAGTAAGGATTAGGATTTATCTTAAAAAAGTAACATCTTAATCACATAATATGTTCAAATGCAACTTACTTTGTTTTCAATAAGTTTATCAAGTTCTTCCTTGAGTTGCAAATAGCATTCCGCCAAATTAGAATCCATAAAGAATTCAACGTAGCCATTTAACATTTTCAAATGACCAGCCTGAAAAGGAGATATGAATGGTCTTAGACACCAGAAATTTTCATTTTTTCACAAAAAGCACGGACCGGGATACATCACCTGTACACCACGATGTACTGCTCCACCAAAAAGAATCAGCATTGAATCAGATATGCCAGTAGAATCTCGTAAGAAAACTGTATTGACCTTCACTTTCTCGCCAAAGACCAGCCACGGGAAGGGAATTGTATCATAACGCGCATTTACAGAATTCTGATGCAGAATCATTACAATGTTAGATGACTACAACACAGAAGCGTTCAGAAAGATAATGGATTTGAAATTCCAGGCGTCTTTTACAAATTTAATTTATTTGAAACTTCAATTAAGCCTACCATGACAATGCAACATATTGTACCGAGGCATAGAATATCCGTAATGTCGCGGATTCTTACAAGATCGATTTGGATTAATCCTAATCAAACAAATGTTTGATAAAGAGGATCCAAAACTAATACTTCTAGAACTCTAATTAGATATCCACGAAGGTTAAAATTATATACGCAAGAAATTGAATAGCCTACTACTATTACATGTAGATGTAGATACTGCAAATAAAAATGAAGTATGCCCAATTCAAACAAGAACAAATATAGATATCCTCCCGTGTAATTTATGGTGCAGCCAAACTCTACCAGAAATCTTATGCAAGCAAATAAAGAAAGAAATCTACTGGAGAAAGGCATGTAAGTTGCATGTATCAGTACGTATAACAAATGTCAAATGAAATAAATGTGTGTTGCTGCCAGTTTCAGAAGTTTCATACTTACCGCATACAGCAAGACCTGGCCATCATCCATGGTTTTGAAAGACATGGAAGTCTCTCTGTGCTGCATATACATGAAAAGATTACTCAGGAGAGGAGAAAAATGAGGGTCAAACAAGTGTGACTCCGTAGAAACTAGTTTCATTTACCACAACAGATGCTACGCCTGGAAAGAGACCAGAACAAATGATCGCACGAACAAGAGACTGGTTGTGGCTTAACTTGTTACTCGTGCTACCATCTAGATCAACTATTCCTGCATCCTTTAAAATGAAGTTAAACTGTCTTCTAAGTGAATCAATTGCTTGAAGTGTTTGCATAGAAAGGAAGTTCCTCCAGCAGTACTCATAGGATGACCCTTCTCTTTCTGCATCTTTCCATCCCTCATAAGCACGAACAAGCGCCATATGATCACTGTAGTCCTTTGCAGAAAATCTAGCCTTGGCTATCCCAGCTAACTGAATCATTGAAACAACAATATAAACCTCCAAAGTCTACTTTGCGTGCGCGCATTTGTCAAAGTGCGCATGAGGTGGGAGGGTAGAGTTCAAAATTATCTTTTCCAAAAATGAAACATTAATTACAAACAGCCACCCAATATCTATTAAAGTATGAAATAGATTAGTTACAAACAGCGGCAATAATCAATAAAATGATACTTACGTCTTTTTTGTCCTGAGGTAGAAGAAAAGGATCTCTGACACTAAGGCCGGAAACTATAGTGAGGATTGGATCAAAGCA
Source organism: Benincasa hispida (assembly GCF_009727055.1). Classification (NCBI taxonomy): domain Eukaryota; kingdom Viridiplantae; phylum Streptophyta; class Magnoliopsida; order Cucurbitales; family Cucurbitaceae; genus Benincasa; species Benincasa hispida. Next base: position 24,863,377 of record NC_052355.1, on the reverse strand, counting down.
ATGAAAGATAGCACCCATTATCAGCATTTTTCCTAGCTTAGGGTCAACGGGAAGCATTGACAAAAATTTTCCTATTCAAAACAAGGAGGTTGAAGATGGAACAACCTGAGTAATAGGGTGAGAATAATATATTTATAATACCATACAAGAAAACTAACCAAGATTTGTCAAGTTTTCCTTCTCATCAAATGCCCCGATCATCTTTAAAAAATCAATGGCATTTTGTACCTGTCAAATAACAAATGAGCCCCTGTTCTCATTTATGAATGGAATTTTCTATTAAAGACAATGGACAGTTAATCACAAAAGAAAAGAGACACAAAGTAGCTTACAGCCAAGGGTTCTGGTGGCTGCAGAGCAGATGACAAGAATTCTCCTACACTTGAAACCTGCAAACTTTTTATTTGAAGGCAGAGGGAATTCAATGGAGTTCTCAAAAGTTCAGGAAGTTGATACTCAGAAAATGCTTCAAAAACACATTTTGGGTAAAGATGAAAACATTTTCCTGGTTGAACACGGCCAGCCCGGCCCCTTCTCTGCAACCAAGAACCATTATCAAAAGATCAACCACTTGATATCATATACAAAGAGATAACAAAATATGAAATAGCTCACAAATGAAAGTGAAAATTTGAAATCCAGATCTGGTTTCTAGAGAATAGAACACAACCAAACAGGGCAAACAATGCAATGGGTTGCCTAGGCTGACCTATTGGGTATCAAAAGTTAAAAATCAGACCGTTCCCAAAAAACAAAAGAAGAAAAAAAAATGTTTAAGCCCTGTGAAAATAATTAAATCTGGATCAAATCAAGTTATCAGGGCATCTCTTCAAAGCATCTAAAGGAACGAATAATTTCATTCAGTAAATTTGGTTTGAATCTCACAAAATTACATATTTTCTCGATAATTTTTTTTCTTTTAAAGAAAGCATGACATAGTAGGGAAATATATGAAAGAAAAATTGACTTACTTGCCGAGCAGAAGCCTGCGATATCCATGAAGGTAACAGACAAGGTGTATTATTTAATGCATCATACGTGGTTTCTTTTGCTTTTCCACAGTCAATAACAAAAACAACATCATTTATTGTGATGCTCGCCTCTGCCATATTAGTGGCAAGAACTACTTTACGGACATTCTGAGCAGGTTTCTCAAATATGAGTCTCTGTAGCAACGGCAAAGAAATGATGAGAATTTCAAGAAACAAGTGGTTCTTAAAAAGAAATGGAGAGAGAGAGAGAGAGAGAGAGAGAGAACAGTGGTAATAATTATCAATTGTCTCTGTAAATATTTTCAGCAGTAGAGTGAGGAAACTTTTGGTAAAATGGAAGCTGGCAAATTGTTCACAGATGCGTCAAGTTGCTGTAATTCACATCAGTGCTTTTATAATAATTTTCATCACTGTTTCTATTTCTCCACCATGACCTTCGTACTTCAAAAATATTATAATAACGGAGATCTAAAAAAGTTTTACAAGGAAAATAAATAAACCAACCAACCTGTTCAGATGTTGCCATTGAACCATGGCATGTCAAAAGCAAAACCCTGTTTGGATCTCCTAAAAGTGGATGAGCTCTCAATTGATCCCTCAAACTGCTGATATCCTCCCATCCAGTCAGGAATACTAAAACTGCACCAGGTCGTTCCTTACGACATATGTGGCACAAAACAGCCTCGATAAGATTAAAACCTATGCAGTCAGGCATCCAGGATGAGAGAGAATCTCGTGTGTTGGAACTATAATTTCCCAAGGTTGATTTATCAAGAGCGTCCTAAGCAAGAGAAACAATGTGAGATAGACCATATACTGCTAATGTAGCACAAAGCTTCAAGAGGTATTGTTGACTTGACCTAGTGGTAAATATGGGGCATGACCTTCATAAAAGGCTAAGAGGTCATTGTTCAATCCTTCGTGGCCACCTACCTAGAATTTAATATCCTACGAATTTCCTTGACTCCCAAATGTTGTAGAGTTAGGCGGCCTGTCCCGTGAAATTAGTAGACGGGCACATAAACTGGCCCGGACACTAACGAATATATATAAAAGTTTAAATTGAACAAAAAAAAGTATTTCTATCTCATTAATATTAGATTCACTTAAGATTTGTTTACATTCTTTAATTCTTTAATTATTAAATCTTATTATCAAATCACCATCATATGCAAATAGATCAGAACAAAGGACAACTGATAAAGCTACACTAAATTGGCAGATAGGCTACCGCTACTCAAACAAAGTGCAAAACCATCTTAACTTTAAGAATTAGAACAGTCTAGTACAAGCTCTTGTTTTATATTGTACTTATGAGGATTTGCATACAAACGAATACAGAAGAAAATGCTGTAAAGGCAACTATCAAATATTTAAGATTATCACCACTGTTAGAAATTCATTTCTTCAAATGCAGGCTTCAAAAATATCCAAACTTCAAAGACATCACAAAAGGCCAACAATTGAAAATAAACGTGATGTACATATGTACATATACCTCAACAAGAGAAGTGATTTGGTTTTTCCTTTTTCGTGGAGCTAATTGTTTCTGTGTTTTCCACATTTTCTCTTGGCCATAATCATCGATTTGGTTGAAAGATGTCAACTTATAGCCAGTCATTTCTAACACATCTTCCAAAAAGTATGCCCTCACTGGAAATGTAAAACCCTGACAAAAATAGGCACTTAAAATAGTAAACCCACGAAACAAATATTTAAACATGCAGCGACCTCAGATAATGAAAACCCAATCCCTAAGCATATCCCAATGAGTGCTAGCTATAAAATGGTGCACGCAGGATATAGAATTCCAAATGAATTATATATAACACATATTACATGGGATGCATCAAGAAAGTCGTCCAAGAGTGGGCAAAGAAAGAAACATTCATGAGAACTGCAACAAATATCATAGTTGTAGCAAGTAAAATTTTTGCATGTATCCTACTTGAAAACATGTAAAAAAAAGTAATGATAAGTATATGGTGCAAGACGAAGCCCTTAAGACATGGATGATTTAAACATTATGAAACTTGATTGAGCCTCTGCACTTTTTCAATTAAACCTTATGAAATTCGATTGAGCCTCTGCACTTTTTCAATCTTTCCACTTTCTTTTGCTTCTCTCTTTTCGACAATTTCCACACATCAAGTTCTAAAATCTCTAGTAACAAATCAAGCATGTAGCCAAGTTTCCAGGGACAAAACCAAAAAGGCGTTAAATGTAAAACTAAAACGTGGAAACCTGCCCACAAAAATGTAAAATAAAACTGGATGCCAAAAATGCTATGGCATCTAACATAGAAACAACAAACAGTTTTAACTAATGAGAGATATCAAACTTTTAACTCACTGGGATGTGAATAGTTGGTGCTCCTCCAAAATAACTGGAAAAGAGTTCAGCATTTAAAGTGGCACTCATCAAGATTAATCTTAAATCCCGGCGGCGTGGAAGGAGATCCTTCAAGACAATCAACAGAAAATCTGAAACACAATCAAATGAATAAAGAGATTCAATACTTAAAAATAGACATCATAAGTAAAAGAGGCCATCTTTTGTTCTTCCCAACAAAAATCAGTTACTTATACCAAAAAATGTTCAAGGAAAAGTCAAGAAACCTATAAACCAAACCTTCATTCATGCCTCGCTCGTGAATTTCATCCACAAAGACATGGGTAATCCCATTTAGATTACGATCACTTAGAAGCCTCCGAAGTAATATACCACTGGTGCAAAACAACAGATGAGTGTTTTTCCCTTTCATACCTTCTAATCGAACTTTATAGCCAACCTACAAAAAATCTTTGATGTGGTATGGAAGTGAAAATTAAGAGTAACAAATTTCATAATGTACTTCAATTCATGAAGCTAATGCATTATTCGCATGCATATCCAAGCACTGTGGAGGAGGAATGCTCACTGTTTCACCAAGGGGTTCTCCTCGCTCTATGGATACTCTTTCAGAAACAGCCATAGCAGAGATCCTCCGAGGTTGAGTGCATATTATGCTACAGAATGCTCCTCGACCAGTTTCAATTTCTGATTCTAATAGGTACTGAGGAAGTTGTGTAGTCTTACCACATCCAGTTTCTCCTGATATAACTACTACCTATCATCATAGATTCATAACCAACTTGAGATTAAACATATAATACTTTCAAAGAAGTAAAGAAACTTCATTCGAACTCTTCTGCATTTTGCAAGAAAACAATTATAATAACCTTTTTATGTATAAAAGTTATCATAATGTACACAAGATTGGATGATCATGTACCCTTCCCAATCAAGAGCAACTATTCAATTGGCAGACAAAAAGGAAAAAGAGAGAGGGTAGGCAAGAAAATTATGTGATAACTTAATACATGATATAATAGGGCCCACACCTCCATATTCTCCTCGTTCCTTTATCAAAATTGTACAATTATTTTTTTCCTAAATCGCTCACAACAAGCTTTGGTACTCTCTAGTCTTAACAACTCATCAATTGTTGGTTAAGAAAGGTTCACAGAGGACCTTAGGAGCACATCAAGAGGTGTTTTTAAAAAATAAATAATGCATAATAATAATAATAATAAATTTTAAGAAAACAAAACAAAACAAACTGTTACACGAGATCCTGGGTCACAACAAACAGCCATCACCACAGGATTGCCCCTCTCGAGCCAATGAGAGGGCGGGGCCCCTTGTTCAAGACCCAGAATCAGCACTTAAAGGAACAACCTCTCTACTATCTCGAAAGTGGGTAGGAGTGAATTCCATCTTTCACCCTATATCCCCAGCTATCTATCTAGTCTTACCCCTGAAATGGGAGTCTTATTAAGCCAGCACTGTTGAGTCAACCCTCACCTATGCAAATCTAAAGGTAATCCCAAATAAACAGGAGTTCATAGTTAGCTCAAGATTAAGGTCAAGTTACCTTGGTCATCGCTTTGAAATATTCAATCTTAAATAACAAACAACGTTATAAAGTAAGAGTGACTCATTTCGTGGTTCGATCTTGTACAAACCCTTTTGCACAAGGACACCCCCACTCCTCATGTCCAACATGAACGAATTAGGATCACTTTGTTTGTAGCACTTTACAACTCCTTGTAACAACTACAAAGTGGGTCGCATCTAATAGCGTTACCAGAATAAGGTACCCAACCTTATTCATATACTATAGATCATTTTGACTATTTACTCGAACATGATCCACCTTTATGTCTCCATATAAAGTTCAAATACTCATCCAAATAGTCAAGGGACTTTCAATTTTATTGGATTTCTTGTAAGCAATACATCTATTCATAACACCTTTATTGAATTTTCAGATTAAGTTCTATTGTTTACATACCACGATTTTAGGACATAATATAATAGGGCCCACACCTCCATATTCTCCTCGTTCCTTTATCAAAATTGTACAATTATTCTTTTCCTAAATCGCTCACAACAAGCTTTGGTACTCTCAAGTCTTAACAACTCATCAATTGTTGGTTAAGAAAGGTTCACAAAGGACCTTAGGAGCACATCAAGAGGTGTTTTTAAAAAACAAATAATGCATAATAATAATAATAATAAATTTTAAGGAAAAAAAACAAAACAAACTGTTACACGAGATCCTGGGTCACAACCAACAGCCATCACCACAGGATTGCTGTGAGATCCAATAAAAAAAGAGCATTTGACTTGATATTTTGTGTAGGATGTCAGTGAAATGAAAGATCAAAAAGATCCAAAATCAAAATAAAAAATTTTTAACACGTTCTGTGTATTTATAATGGCAATACTGAAAAGAAAAATGGATTTTGAAATCCATTCTCCCTCCTTTACCACTCGTGAGGGTAATGAAATTGTCCACAAGGCAAGTAAATGGAATCCTGAGTTAGTTCTTCTAAGTATGGATGGAGATCAAATTTGAATGACCTCAAAAGAAAATTTACTCAGGAAAGTGGCATCCAAAATATGTAATTCTTTAAAATATATGGCCATATTTTCAATATCTATTATCTGATGATTTTTTTAATTTAAACTTAGAATTTCACTTCACTCTGCCTCGAGGCATTTAAATCTTGACTCTTCGTAAGGAATAAAAATTTTAGACCACCTTCAGTACTTTATAACATTAAGTTGTTAATGGCGATGACTGGCTCGTTTGATTGAACGAAAATATAATAAATGGTAGACAATTTCTAAGAAAACCTGATTTGTTGCTATTGCCTGGAGTAACCTTTCCTTCTCCTTGAATGCTGGCAGAGACCTCCTGAAATCCAGTATCTTCCTCCCTTCAGGTGATTCCTGTCAATAATGAAGCATACATAAGTTAAATTATACTCGGTAGGTAATTATTGTTATTGTTATTAGTTATTAATATGGGCCTAGTCTAAAAGCAATATTCTACACTCAACAACAACAACAACAAAAATAAAAATAAAAATAAATAATAAATAAAAAAATAAAAAAATCAGACTTATTTCTGCATCCATATTTGGAGATCAAAAATTTCTCTGAATTCTCAAAATAGTGAATAATTTGTGATGGCCTGGGGCAGGGGCATATGAATTTCTGATATTCATAGGACAGCTCAATGCGGAACATTATTTCGATTACCTGCCATGCTCTTTGCATATTTCGCATCCGTAAACTCTTCCGTTGAAGTACCTTTTCCATCACAGACCCATCAACATAAGAATCTTCACATTCATCCATATTCACATCTGTAACCTCATCAATGGACTTGGCATCATTTGAAATCTCACTAGCCTTTCCAGAACTTAACCGAATGCGATCGCAATGTTCCTGTAGTAAACCTTCCACCCTCCTTTGCAAACTTAAAGGAATAGCAACCTGTACACATAAGAAAACTAAAGTATTGCTCCGATAGAATGATCTCTGACACAAGAGGTACTGTACTCAAACTGTCAAAGTCAAATAGATTGTTACCTCCCTTTGTGGTCGTTTATCGTCCAAATCAGGTCGGTAGTTAGGAAGGGGAACTTTACTTGCAACTACCACTTTTCCATACATTGAACTGCCAATGCAAAGCAAAATCTAACTAAACCAAAATATTAAATATATAGATATATATATAAATATATAATAAAGTTCCCATCTACCAATAGAGCCCCATCTTTTTGGCAAGGTTTGAGATCTGTTCAAAGTCTCTCCTGTCTCTGTTATCTCTGGATACGATCTCTTGATCCTTCTCATTTCGAGATAGCAAGCTAAGTTTCCATTTCCACTCATCGATGTTGGCCACAGAAGATGAGGCCTACAATTTTGTAACAATAACTAGTTTTAAAAATAAAACAACACAAGTACAAACTTAACAATGCAGTGAAATGAGAAGGATAGCAGAAATTCATGTTCACAGCCTACAGCTCAACAAGGAAAATACTTTCCCAGACTAAACTCGCTCCAAGCGGATGCATCTGCTTACAAAATAATGCGAGAACCTACATTAGGCGACAGCTCCTACGCCACTCAATCCTAATGAAAAAAAAATCTAAATAGCTAAAAAAACAAAATAAGCATCCGAGCCAAGTAAATTTTAATTGATACGGGACCGATTGCATTGAAAAGATCAGGGGAAAAAAATACGAAAAGAACCATAATATAGTCGCCCCCTTGGGCTCATCACTAAACTAGCATTTCAAAGAAAATGATTCAATTGTCAAACAAACCTCTCCGAATACGAAACTGGAGAGAAATGTCGACATATCAAACGAAAATTTGACTTCCGTTGAAACTAATGTATGCAAAAACAATAAGGAACTAATTAACCTACCGTATTGTTCTCGACGTCGCACTCGTACTCATCGTCCGAGAATTGCTCCGCAGCGTAATGATACGAACCTCGCCAGACTCGGTTAACAGAATAGGAATGAGACTGTAGAAGCAGTTTCAGTGGCCTCACGGCGAGGCCGTGATTGATAGACAGGTCGCAGCCTATGTTCTTCGATAATACTAAGAGAAAATTTGGAAGTCGGTTGAAATTATGCATTCTAACAGAGAAGACTCAATCATGGCGACCGAACTGGTGTCCCTTCATCACACTGATCATTTGTTTTCCGACGTGCCTCCGGCTCCGGCAGCGAGACGATTGCCGACCAGAAATATCAAAGAGTTTCGACACTGATACTGAGTTCGATTGCCGCCTTCGAGCTTTGCCTTCATTCCTTTTCTTATATGCGACCTCCCTGGCTCTTCCAATTAAATCCCGTCGGTATTTTTTTTTCTTTCTCCTTAATTACATTTTTTTTAGAATATTTCCCTAATTACATTTTTACTCTAAGGTTTGGTGATAAAAAAAAATTGTTTTATTATTATTATTATTATTATTATTATTATTATTATTTATCGACCCAAATTGGCCAATAAAAGTTCTAAAACAACGTGACACTGATAGTTACATCCACAGCTCAACTCAATTCATAAAGTTTAAGATCGAACTTCTTTCGACATCTTTCAAATTACAAACTAAGAGGTTGTGTTAAGGAAGAGGAGGGGAATGGGATGGGTTTGGAATGGGTTGGTTTTGAAAGCCCACGTTTGGTTTTCTCGTAATCAGAGCCCGATTTGTAATCCATGCAACTTTACATTCCCACCAGTTTTACTACCCGTCATTTTCAATTCCTTACTTTACATCCCACTTTGGCATTTCCACTTGTCTGTAATCAAGTCTCCCAAATTGATTACGATTTCAAACTCAACTCTCTTTCTTTCTCTTATTTCTGTCTTCTCTTCTCCACACACTTTTTCCTTCTTCCATCTTCTTTCTCTCTAAAACCCTAATCAATGCTCTTATTTTCACCATGAATGCTCCTTCGATCTTCATTTTCTTCTATGATGTCACGTCCTTTCTGTCTCCGAAACCCTAATCATGGAATCTTTAACATAAAAGGAGCGTCAAATTTCTCCCTTGCCACTCCAATAGCCAAAATTCACATCTCTTCCCGCCATTAAAAAAAAACTTGGTAAAAGGGAGTCAGTTGGAAGCTTGGTAAGGGAATGCTCTTTCTCAAAAGGTAAGTTGCTTATCTTTGAGGTCGATGATGATGATGGTTCTATTTTTGTTCTATGCAATTTCATCCTATTTTCATTAGTTTTTATTTGGTTTTAATCCAATGGCAGAGCCATGAATTTTGTATAGGGGCACTATATATACAAGTCTAACAAAAAAAAATTATAAATGAATGTAAAGTTGATACATGTGTGTGCATATATATATATATTAACTAATTTATTACATTACAATTGTCTTTTACGAGTTTTCATGTTTTGATATCGATCATGACTCTTCACTTACTTCTAGTATGAATTGATAACGACACAAAATGCAACATCAATTGAAATGCTATATTCTAACTAATTAGAATATTCACTTAACCAAATTGTATTAAATCGTCTTGACTTCATACCAAAATTCTTAAATGGAAAAGTATGATTTCGAGGCTGACAAGGGCCTTTTAGTAAATATGCTATACGGACTCAATCTCAGATGTTATAATTATGATCATAAATTTTGGTTCTTAGACCATGATCTGCATGTAGTTTTTCTAGATTGATTTCCATATAATATTTATCATAATTCAAATCATTTTTCTTATTTGAAGATGATACCTCTACGATCTCTATTGTTGTTTTTTTTTTTTTTTTTTTATAATATCTCTCCATATTAACCCTACAAAAGTATTAATGATAAAGAATATTATGTTATGTGATATAGATTTAAAGGCTTAAAAACTTAAAGTCTAACTTACGTGGCGAGTACGTATATCCAAACGAGTGACAACAAATAATCCTTCTACTTGAACTCTGAAATCAACTTTAAAAACTCGTGCGAGTAAATGTGAATGTAAAAAATAACATGGAAACAAACAAAAATATATAAAGTGTAAATATGAATATGAAAAAATATGTCCAAAAACGAACGATGCCTTTTTAATCGAATGTTCTTGAGATTGAAAAGAATTTCGAAAATAAAGAAAAAGGTTTATAAAACTGTCTAGTCCGGTTGCTAATAAAAAAATATATTTTGACTATTTATTTAAAAACTGCACGTTATTGTATTTTAAATGTCACATTGTTTGACCTACTTTCCTTCATTATTCTTTACATGAATTGGGCTTTAAAAGTCCATTGGAAATGAAAAAGCTAGGTAAAAATTCATATAAAATCTTAAATAAAATGTTGTAAGCAATATGAGTCAAACCTCCATCTATTGTCAACTAGAGATGTCTAATTAACCTGCGGGTTGAGGACCCACTCGAACGAAGTGGGAAATCCCTGATTAAACGGAGAATGATGGAGAATTTTTTTCCTGTTGACTAAAGGGGACAGGGACAAAGATTACATTCCCGTCCCCGTCCCAGCTCCAATGAATATATAAATAAACAAACACATATGACATGTATATCCATAATACATATAATAGCACGATATATATATATTATATATTATATATATATATAATATATATATATATATATATATATATATATTCGTTGGGGTTGATGCCCTAAATTTCATAGGGTCTTGTAGTTTGTAAACACGTATATGAACAAACATTTGTGATATAATAATATGAGATATTTCTTCATTATTGTCTATGAATATGAGATATTTTAGTTGCATTAACCACAAACCAATAAATTAAGATCCTTGGTTATCGTTGTAACTTAAACATGTATGTGGAGACATAAAAGTGGATCATGCCTTAATGATAATCTAAATGGTTTGTAGTACATGGATAAAGGAGGAAAACCTTATCTTGGTGACACTACAGATACGACCCACTTTGTAGATATTACAAGTGTTGTAAAGTGCTACAGATGGTTTGATCCTAATCATTCAAATGGAGACTGTTGGATCAACACCAGTACGCAGTGGAAGGAAACAGGATCCATAAGCATTCTAATTCATTAATTTTGGTTGAAAAGAAACATGCTAAAATAGAGTATAATGGGTTTCAAAAACATACCTTGGCCAAATCTTCGAAATCTCTATTTCCAGCTGCTAAATCCTCCAAATCCTGTGTTAGCCCACCACAAGATCTTCCCTACTATCATCTTAGTACCCTAGATTGAGTTGTGGGACTCTAAATAAGCTGGAATCAAAGGGAATATGGAGAAAACTCACTGAACCAACCCATTGAAGAACACCTTCTTCATCCGAATTTTTCAGCAAAAATTCAATTAGTTCATCATCCCATTCTTCACTCCAATCTCTTCAATATATTGTTATACTATCATTCAAAGAGATGTGTTGCATGGGATGCAGCTCATGCTAGGAATAAACCAAAGGAGGAGATGGTGGGTTCCTTGTAAGCTAGTTGAAGATGAACTTTGAAAAAACTCATTTTTAATTTGTGTAATTTTTCAATTTCCAAAATCTATTTTGATTTTATTTCTAAAATCAAAATTTATAAATTTTAAAAATTAATTTCATTAAATAATTTCTAATAAAATCAATAAATAATTTATTAATCAATTTAAATAATTATAATTAATTTAATATCCAATATTAAATTAATTTTTACAAATTTATCTCATATATTTAAATCATATTTAAATATATTTTCTCCCATTCCATTTGATTTCTAATTTGAACGTTTCAAATTAACTTATCACACTACTCTGGAGCTAATCCATTTTCGAGCTAGTAGGGGACCTCATAGACCTACAAATCATGGGCTCCAACGATCCAAGATTAATCGGCTAAACTCATTTAGAATGATCAACCCCCATTTGTTAACTAATTAGTCCACTCCACTAAAGCCCATAGTTGAACTCCCCTCACTGTAGATATATTATGTCTCACTCGATATAACTATGATTAGTAAGTTAACCCTTCACAGGTTGTTCATAATAACGGCTGGGTCAAATCTCTGTTTTACCCTTGAAATTACCTCTTGTTCCTTAAGTCCCCACTGATCCCCTAATGAACAATTGTTTTGTATCCAATTACAAAATCGAGTCCCTCTCATGCCAAATGAGAGGGTAGGATCCCTTGTTCAAGCCCCAGAATCAACACTTAAGGGAACAACCTCTCTACTATCCCTAAATCGGGTAGGAGTGAATTCCCTCTTGCACCCTATGTCTCCAGCTATCTATCCCGGTCTTACCCCTGAAATGGCAGTCATATTGAGCCGACGTTGTTGAGCCAACCCTCACCTATGCAAATCTAAGGGCAATCCCAGATAAACAGGAGTTCATAGTTAGCTCAAGATTAAGATCAAGTTACCTAGGTCATCGCTTTGAAATAGTCAGTCTTAAACAATAAACTACGTTTAAAGTAAGAGTGACTCATTTCGTGGTCCGATCTTGTACAAACTCTTTTGTACAAGGACACCCCCACTCCTCATGTCCAACATGAACGAATTAGGATCACTTCATTTGTAGCACTTTACAACTCCTTGTAACAACTACAGAGCAAGTCGTATCCAATAGTGTTACCAGAATAAGATACCCAATCTTATCCATATACTATATATCATTTTGACTATTTACTCGAACCATATCCACCTTTATGTCTCCACATAAAGTTCAAGTACTTATCCAATAGTCAAGGGACTTTTAGGTTTATTGGATTTCTATTCAAGCAATAGATCTATTCAATAACACCTTTATTGAATTTTCAGAATAAGTTCCATTGTTTACATTCCACGAGTTTTATGACATAAAAACCAATAGAGACATGCGAGCGGGGGTATCCTATATAAAGAAGTTTGTATAAGACCGGACCATGAAATATTTAGTCTCATTATATAATGTCGTCCATGACAAAGACTTTCATTTCACTAGGATGACCATAGGTAACATGACCTTAATCCTGAGTGAGTTGGGAACTCCTGCCTGTGAGGGCGGTCTTTTAATTTGCATGGGTGCGAGTGGCCAGATTGTCGACTCAAACCTACCACTTTGGAGATTCGTTTGATTAGAGAGCTGGAAACTCAACTACACAAGACGGAATTTACGCCTTCCCCGAAATAGGGGTAAGTAGATAGATTGCTCCCTTAAGGGCTAATTTCGGGGTTTGAACAATTTGGCACCACATCTTCTCATGGTCCGATAAGTGTTCACTCATAGTAGGACTATGATGTATTGTTCATTAGAGGATTCAGTGGTACTTGAGGAGTTAGATGTAACTACAGGGGCAAAATGATAAATTGGCCCAGCTGTACTTACGAACGATTTGTGAAGGGTCATCGTACTGTTGATTGGTTATATCCAATGGACACAGAAATATATATGTAGTGCGAATAGTGCAACTGTCAGTCTTTAGTGGAATGTCCGACAGTTAACGGATGGTAAATATCATGATTAAAGAGTTTAGTCAGTTATTCACGTACTGTTGGAACTTCAAACTACAGGTCCATAAGGTCTCCTTGGTAGCTTAATGGATTCAAGATGAGAATCAGTTTTTGGGTTAGTTTGAAGTGTTCAAATTGACAAGAGAGAATTTGATTATATATGATATAATTAAATTAAATTAATTATATGTGATATAATTGATTTGATGTATTAGATACATTAATTGGAGGAATTAATATAAATATGATTTATATTAAATAAAGGAGAAAAGAACTATGGTTTATATATTACATATGATGTGATATTAAAACTATAAGTTATAATATAATATGATAAATTAGTTATTATATTTATTTATAATAAAACAATTATATGATAATTGTTGGTTGGTTATTCTCTCATTTAACCATTGCAAGTGGGAAGTTACCATCAGTTTTGATAACTGATGGATAAAAGTGAAAAGAGTTTTCAGTTTTTTAATTATTTGATGATCGCTTCACATTTCGATTGAGTGGAAGAAAGTTATACGATAACCTTTGAGAAAGTGAACGACGAGTGAGTTTCGACTGCTTATCGTTTACTAGACGATCGAGTATCCAACTCTATACAATAGAGGTTTCTCATTCTCCCATCGTATACATCCTCTTGCCCTCTACCAAATTCACACAGAGCCCACACCTGCTGAATTCTCACACCGAGAATACCAAGGCACCCGAGTGGTAGTGTCGAGTGTTGTTGTTCGAGGATCGAGTATTACTCGATTGGGTTTGAGGATCTGACAATTCGTGGAATTGCACTAGTTGTTCGTTGCATTCGTGCTCGTGATCGAGTTTGCTGGAACGCCTAACTAGTGTAGATTGAGGGAATACACGAAGAAGAGTTCTTCAAAGGTATGTCACTCGACTCTAGTTGTTTTTAAAGGAAAGCATGTTGTAATTTACTCGATGATGCATAACTGTTCTTGTATGTTTGTAAATGCTTTATTCTTTTACAATGGTTTTTTGAAACGATCTTGCTTCCGCTCAATGGTTCTCTTGAATAAGAGTTCCTTCATATATATATTGCACAAATTATAACATCAACAATTATTTATTTTATACTTTTCATCTCAACTTTTTCATATTTTAATATATTTTAAAAATATGTATGTTTTTAATATTTAAAACTTTATTACGTTTATGACCATGAATGTTATAACATTTAAGTTGAATATTAGACTTGTAATATTTAAAATTTAGAAATTATGAGGTTAAATTGTTAAATGTATCTTTGCACATAAAATATTATTGTTTTATTAGAAAAAATTATAAATTTTCCTTTGAAAATAATGCATTATAAATGACCCATTTGACTAGTAAATTTTCATTAAGGTTGAGCATAAGTAATTTAAAAGTTGTTATTTTTTTTAAAAAAAAAAAAAGAATGGAAAAATTTTCCTCGTGGGAAACCGATTCCTGCGAATTCCTCGTCGGGAAAACCCTATAGAAATTTTTGTTGGGATGGGGATTGAAATAGAGGACGGGGAAGTTCCCCGTCCTCGCACCGTGAATATCTCTATTGTCAACCAAACAACACTACCAAGCCAGTGCCATTCTTGTTATTTAACTTGAACTTATGTGTGTGTGTGTATATATATAACTTTATAATTTATAGTAAAAATATAAAAGACGGATAAATTGAGGGACGACACCATCCGCTTTAGCCTCCCCCCTCCAACCTTTAACGTGGCCTCCGTTCATGTTTTGATCCTTTGTGTTTTAGTTGTTTATTTTTGCATGTTAAAAATCTATTCTTGTTGTTTGCATGTTAAAAATCTATTCTTATATGGTTTTCACTTGAATGCTTGAATTCGTAGTTGTTTATTTTTATTGTTTCATATATATTTTGTTTCTTTGGTACTACTTTCATTATTTTTTTCATATATGTTCTTTTTGGGCTTTGTTTTGTATGCTTTAAACTTGTTTCTATTCCATCTTCCTTTGAATGTTTTGGATTTGTTATTATTTGATTTTGATTTGCATGTTTCAATATGATCTTCTTCAGCAGTGCTTTGATTGTTTCGAATTTGATCTTCTTCTTGTAACTATTTTTATTTGATTGTGTTTTGATTTTTTTGGATTTGTTACCATCTGATCGTTTAATTTATTGTTTTTTTTCTCAACATATGGATTGATGCATTTGATCCGGTTTGTAATCCCAACCCAAAAAAATTCCCACCGTTTCCAGGCTGATGATAAGTATCTTCTTCTTGGTTGTCCTTTTTTTATATGTGTTTCTATTTTATTATGCAATGCTTGTCTATTTATCAATACATTTTTTTCAACATGCACTATTCTATTATAAATCTGTTTTCCATTAACTCTGTTGTTTCTTTGTTAAATCCGTGTATGTTTTTTCCTTTGAATAAGTTTTATGATGAACTATCTTTTGATTTGATTCCATATATGAGGTCTCATTATGCTTGATTTGAAAAAGTATTATGTTCGTTCAATTTTTTAAAACATGTTTGTTGCTACGAGAAAATCAAATTTTCATACTTGAGGCCTATTGTTTTGTTTCCAACTTAAGTTTCTGATGTGATGACTTACTTTGATTATAACCAAACTAGTGCACGGTCAACCTGATTAAGGTACGAGAATGTTCTATCCATTGTATTTTGTTATATATGCTAGTTTTATTGTCGGGCGAATGTTCTTATTATTTCAATTCGTGACATTGTAGGTTGTGAAGTTCGTGGTATTGGTCTTCACACATCACATAATTTATTTGTACTTCTTATGATATACTTTTAATACCTTTTTTTCAATGTTTTTTAAATGTAACATACATTTTTAGAAATATTTTTTGGACATTATATTTAGGTTATAGTCGACTTCATACTTTCTCTATAACCGTGATGATGTCTAAATGATTTTTTTATTAATAAAAAAAAAGTATGACATCATTAGTTGATTTTTTAGTAAATCAAAATGTAACGTTACTTGATTTTTTTCTCTAGTAAATCTTTATTGTATTTTTTTAAAACTTAGGATCATGAAAATGGTAATAATAAATGGAGATTTTAATGCAAAACAGAAAAAGAGTTTATTTTTAAACAATCAAATTTAATTTCTCTCTCATTTAAATAATATATTTTGGAAATGTAAAACAATAATTTCATTTAAAATGTTGCTATTTGAAAAAAATTATAAAAAATAGCACGTTTGCAAGTATATTTAAAAAACCACTAAGTTTGCAAGTTCACTAAAAAGTAGCAAGTTTACTAGAAAGAAAAGCATTTTTTTTTATAAAAAAAATGATTATTGGAAAGAAAGAAAAAAAGGAAAGAAAAGGAAAGTTTTCCCTCACCCCACACTTCAATTACAATACCTTTCCAAAAAAATCACCACTATTTTAAAGTTTTATATATATTTTTTGAAAATCCTCGAAATCATAT